>NC_058136.1:20584515-20639816 GCF_016433145.1 Gracilinanus agilis | reverse complement strand
TCTCTCTCTCTCTGCATCTCTCACTATCTCTCTCTCCCTCCCCCCCCCACCCCTGGGTGAAGAGCTGGGGTGCCCCCACCAAATATGGATTGACTTCTCCTAAATCCCCCCACCCTAAGAGTCTTCTACACCATTTGGTCTTGAACTGCGCCCGATGGATGGCGGGGAGGTGTAGCCGCTGGGGACAACGCAGAGCCATCTGGTAAAGTGAACTGGGGGGCAACAATGGTGAGCCGGAGGGGAGAGCAGGGCAGCGATTTCCACAAACATGTGAAATCCTCTAAACTGCCTGATGTGAGCAGGCAGCTTCCCCACCCAGACAAATGCAGCTCTCGAGTTCTTGAGGATGGGGGGATGGGAAGGTGGGGGTGGGGGGTTGCCAGGGACCGAGGCCCGGCGCATTTGCATTCAGCTAAGGAGAAATCCATGCAGATCGGGAACACAAAAAAAATCTAGAAGAACTAAGCAGCCGTCAGTTTAGCCGGGCTCTTTCCTGTCAAGGTAATGTACTAGAAGTCTTTATTTCTTTTAGGCTGGGCCTCTCAGAGGTTCAATCTCCTTCCTGGCTGTTCTCATGCCTTCCCCATCACCTGCTGAGGCCTCGGTGACGGACAGAGCAGACGATCAGCGGGGGACAATTAGCGAGGAGTTCAGACTTTGATCATTTGGCCATATGTGAATACAACAGCTGACCACATGTTTTAAAAGACAACTAACTTAAAAGTATTAACCGAGGGGGGAAGGGGACAAAAAACCCCACAAAGGCGGCTGCAGATTCGGAAATTTACATTTTAATTATCTGCCACAATGCTGCTGCTTTCAGCTTTTGCAAAATATTTAATATTAAAAAAGAAATTCCATCCGAGCTCGCTCAGAATGGGGGGGGGGCGGCCATTTGCTCTCTCCGCCCCCCCCCATACACACACACACACACACACACACACACACACACACACACACAGAAAAAAAAGAAAGCCGGGTTGCCTGGCCAGCCGAGCGCTGGAGCGCTCCGGAGGGTGATAAATGCCCCCCAGCCCATTTCAAAAGGCACATTCAGAACTGGGCAGAGTTGGTCGGAGTTATTAAAGTCAGCTTCCCTCCCTGCAAACGCAGCCCAGAGGCTTTATTGGAAGCGGGGTCTCCGCCCAGGGAGAACCCAGGGAAGGCTCTGAGCACAGACAGATGTTTGTGCCGATTAGGGCCAACCCCCAAGCGGGTGATTCTCGAGCGGGGACAGGGGGATGCCTCCAAAGGGCTGCTGGCTCTCTGGGTACCCCGTAAAGGCGCAGGGAAGCGGGGAGCCGGTAGGAAGGCCAAGGGGGCCCCTGGGCCCAGTCTGGGGATCCATACAATGAATGAATGATTTATCATCTGGGCCTGAGATAGAGCTTCCGACTTATCTCTGCCACCTCCTAGGTAATTAACATATTCATGAAATGGTTATTTACTCTCAAATAGGAAGATAATAGAAAAATAACACTAATTGTTTTGACAGCAGTTTACTTAAGAGTTATCTGCAGGAACAAATGCTGCCTCGGTGGGTTGAAGGAGGCAGAGATGTTCCTGCCTTCTGTAAACACTGAGCTCCGCATTCAGCTTATTTTTCTTCTTCCTCAGCCCGGCCAGAGGAGCCGAGTGTGTGTGGGAGCTGGGGGGAGGGGAGCCCACCGGGGAAAGGGAGAAACTCAGCCCTGAGCGCCTTAAATCGGCTCCTCGCCCACTCGAGCTTTCAAGTGGCATCGGGTTGTGTTTACAAGGGTTACCCTTCCGCGGAGGGGATCTAAAGCCGGCCTGAGCGTAAAGGAGAGGAAACTGAGGCCCGGGAGGAAGACCCAAGAAGTCTCCTGCCTGGCCAGCTAGTGTGTCTGCAGTGATCAGAAAATATCGTCAGTTTCTCCAAGCGCCCAGATCCCAGGCTGAGCCACTGGCGCTGGCCTGGTGGAAACAAAGATTGGCGCTTCTGAAGGGGGCTGGGGGCTGGGGGCGGGGAGAGGCACCTCCACACTAGTCGGGGCAGCTTCGTTTATCGCTAAATAAAGCCCTGTGGGCCATGCAGGGAACACTTGTTTGAGTACTAAAATGATGCCTATTCCTTTTTTTCCGAGGTGTTTCTGGCTGTGCCCCATCTCTCCCTGGCTCTGACCGAGGGGTTCACAGAAGGGGACCTCAGAAGCCAGCCAGTTGGAACCTCAATCTTACAGATGAGGAAACTGAGGCCCTGAGAAGGGACAGTGACTTGCCTAGGGTCATATATGGGATTCTGGAGCTGGAAGGATGCTAAGAGGCCACAAAGGCTTGCAGATGAGGAAACTGAGGCCAACAGGACTTGTCCAACATCACACAGTTGATAAGGAGCAGAGTCTGGATTTGAACCCAGGGCCTCGGTTCCAAATTCAGCAGTCTTTACACTTCATCATGCAGAGATCTCTGTCTCTAAATCCAAGGGAAGGAAAGAAGGAAGACCGAGGAAAGGCACCAAGAAGGTTTCAGGAGTGGAGGAAGGGAGGTGACACTATGTCTGATGGTCTCAGTCTTCTCATGGAAGTTGGACAAGGTCTTCTACTGGGTAGTCAGTAAGGGGAGGTGGGGACAAAACAGGGAAGAGAGTGTCAAGGCAGGGGGAAATTTCTGGAATTAGGCTATTTCTTCTGACCACGCTATTTCAAAAACAACATGGAAGGGGGCAGCTGCTAGCTCAGTGGATTGAGAGCCAGGCCTACAGACGGGAGGTCCTAGGTTCAAATCTGGCCTCAGACACTTCCCAGCTGTGTGACCCTGGGCAAGTCACTTAACCCCCATTGCCTAGCCCTCACCACTCTTCTGCCTTGGAGCCAATACACAGTATTGACTCCAAGACAGAAGGTGAGGGTTTAAAAAAAAACATGGAAGAAGGCCAAAAGAGCATTGGTTCTAGAGGGAGAGTACCTGGGTTCAAAATTTCATCTTGGATACTTTGTACTTGTATGATCTTGGACAAATATTTCCTGGGCCTCAGCTTCTCCCTCTGTAAAATGGGGTGGGGGGAGTTTCAAGAGGGCCTCCGAGGTCCCTGCCAACTCTAGATCTAAGATTCTGAGTGTGGCCTTAGACAATTCAGTTAGCCTCTCTAAACCTCAGTTTCCTCGTCTATAAAACAAGGTTATTGAGTTCAATGGCCTCCAAGTTCCCTTCCAGATTTAAGTCTACCATCCTGTCAGAGCAGTCACCATCCGGCATCTCACCTCTCCTGAACATATGGATTTCACATCTCCAACTTCGCGTGCGTCTTTCACCATCTCTGAATTCACTGTAGCTTGGGCCTTCTTTACCACCTGAACTCTCTGGGAGTCTCCTAAGAGGTCTCCCTGCCTCCATTCTGACCCCCATCCAAATGATTGAGCACTTTGGCCAGGGTTCTGATGTGGTATGTAAATGGAGGAGCTAGGGAATGCAGTGACCAGTGCCTGACCCTGTGCAGTAAGTAGTAAGGACTAGGGGCTAGCAGAGAACCACATCAAGAAGAGCAGGAAGGCCTACTAGATCTCTAGCGCTTTTAAGCTTTGGATGGGGCAGGGCAATGGGGACCTGGAGGCATTAAGAGGTGAAGCCGCTTGTCCACAGCTAGGATGTTTCGGAGCCTGGGTTACAAATGGGATTCTGGGACGGCGTCTGGCACATAGTAGGCACTTCATAAATGCTTGCCGATTGACCGATTGATGGAGACTCCAGCTAGTGCCGTCTCCTCCCCAGCCACCCAGAGGCATCAGGGGGATCCCTCCAGATAATTCCCAGTTCTTAGAGGTGGTATCAACGCCCTCTCTAACAAGGCCCACTCCTAATTCTAAATGTCTGCTTTCCCAAAGAAAGGTAATGAAGCGGAAAAGAAAAATCCAACTCAATGCTTTTGTTCTTGCCTCCCAAAGTCTTTCTCACCCGCTGACTAATTAGCAACTAGAAAAATTGAATCCAAGTCTGCATGTAATTATCAGCAAATTTCTAAGTTGTTTTTCAGCTGGAAAGCAAGAGCTGAATGGCAGGAAGTTTATAAACTTCCTCTGGAAGGTGAGTTTCCTTCAAGAGGGAGAATGTGGCAGGGGGTGAGCCTGGGCATGTGTGCCCATGCCTGAGGCACGTGTGACTACACCCGCCAGGAGGCTTGGGGAACTGAGATATTTCCAAGGTACACATACCTACCGCCTGGGAGAGTGGCATTCGTTCAGACTTTACAGATTTATCATTTGTAGACCCTGGCCTGGGGCTGGTTTCCCATGCACCGTCCCTGAAGAAAGGGTCACCTCTGAGAAGTTAGAATTCTGATCATCATAACTTCCTGTCCTAGCATCTCCGTCACAGACTTCTCCATCTTTACCCCCAACCTACAGTACTTCCACTCTTCCTTGTCCATAGAATCAGAAGACCACAGATTTAGAGATGGGAGGAACCTAAGAAACCATCGAGTCCAACTCCATTTTACAGATGGGGAGACTGAGACACAGCAAGGTTAAGTGACTTGCCTAGGGTCACATCTAAGAATTATCTGAGGCGGAATTTGAATGTTTTTACCTACTATGTAATTATGCTTCCTAATAGTATTTTATCACAGGTCTGGATTTACCGTCTTCCTTTGCAGTTTCAATGCTGCAGGTGACTGCTTTGAATTCTGTGCTCTAACCCTATCACTACTCACACTTTGTCAGATTTATTCCTGAGTTACACCAACATTGGCTTTCTCTGATATTACTCCCATGACCGCTGAGTCACACAACCACGCCAACTAGGTTTCCCACAGGTTTTTGTTACCTAAGCTCTGCTGGTCACTCACCACTGCACGACAATCATTTCATTCCTCCCCAACTGACTCTCCACAGAAGAGGAGTCTGCTCAGCTCAACAAAGTTTTTACTTTGATTTGAAGAGAACTTCCTATAAATGGTATAGATGTTCTCCTTGGCCATCCATTTGAGACATGCGTGACCTCCTCCTGAGTGCTTGCTGGCCCACTGGCACCGCCCTGAAGATGAACGAGTTCAAGGCAGCTAAGGAGAAATGAATCGGGCACAGTCAGTGTAGATCTGAGCCATGCCCTCGGTCTTTCAAACGATCCGTACAGATCTGGAAAGGAAACCGCACCTGGTACTCAGTCAGGACTTATTAAATACTTGTCTTCTGACTGAGACCAGATCCTCTGATGATTCTATCAGATGCTGAGAGGAGAGGGGCTATAAGGAAAGGGAGAATCGAGTTGGATCTTTAGGGCAAAGGATATAGTAAGGAAAGTTTGCTTGTCTGAATGCTCCCCCCACCTGCCAGAAAACTTCTTTGTCCTAGGTATAGAAGCAGCAGAGAAGCCAGGATAGAGGAGCAAAGGAATACCTGAAGGTAGAAATATCACTCCAGAAGCATAGGGATCGGGGAAGGACAGCTTTGGTGAAGCCGTGGCACACATGCACAGCCGGCACTCAGGGAGTTGCTCCTTTCCCTCTCTTCTCAGTACTTGAGGACATTTTTTGCATGCTCCACCCCTCTTTCTAGCCACCCAAAGCAAGCACTTCTTCCCTCCACTCTCTTCAGTAATGCAGGGGCTCACAGGCAGCTTGAATTTTCCCTCTGGGCACTCGAACTCTAAAATGTTCGCCAATGCTGTCCTAAGAGATATTTGTGACAGGAGAATATATTGGTGCAGCAAGAACTCATGACAGTCTCATGGAGAGGAGTTCCTGGACAAAGTCAAACTGCACTGAGCAAAGGCATTCTAGGACAGAGCCACAGCTAAAGAAGGGATAGAACCATAATATGGAACAACAGACTTCGACTTTGCCCTCTCTGACTCCTGTTGCATTATATAGACTGTAGAGGTTCAAGGGAAGGAAGCATAGCCTGAGGCAGCCTTAGCAATAGAGAAGCATCAGAAAAACTACACGGATCCCTGGGAAAAACGAGATTCACTTCAGTAGGAAATAGAACCATTTTGCCAGTTAATGGCCTCAAGTGAAATCCAATTTGCCCTGTCTAAAATATCTGATTCTAATCAGCAAAAGGAACCACACCTGATGGGCAACTCTGAGGTGAAGGAAGTCCCTCAATCAGTGTAGGGCAGCAATCTTCTCTGTAACTTAGTCTAGACTCTAGAGCACTTCAAGGTTAAATGACTTGCTTAGGGTCACACTGCCAATACATGTTAGAGCAGAACTTACTGCTTAGGGCTTCCTGACTATAAAGCCAGCTATCTATACACCATACCATGCTATTAGCACTGCATCAGTTCATTTGCTAAGTTTGGTTATAACCTATTACATGTGTGGAGCTATACACATAAAAGTAACAGCTATGTATATATGCACATATATGTAAACACACAAATCTATAGCCTATATGTGTATAAACAGGGTGAGGGAAAGGGAAGGCAAGGCATTTACCATTCACACCTAAACACAAACTATAAGATAGTGTTCTCAAGTAAGACTCTGGGTGGAGGTAAAAAGTCAAATTCTGGTTTTCTCGGGAGAAATCTCAGGTGGGAACATAAGCCAGAGAGAGAGCTTGAGAGATTCTTAAACTAGACTCAGTATATGCCAATCCAGAACCAGGGCTCTGGGCCATGAGTCATGCATGCCATCGTCATGTCATCCCTGCGCTCTCCAGCAGCTCTTCCAGTTCTCCTTGCTTCCCTGCAAGACCTCCTCTCCTTCAACATGACCTCATCTTTTGCTTTATTGAGAAGAACCGAGGCCATCCCATATAAGTTCCCATTTCTCCCCCAACCACACTTCAAAATCTCTCTAGTAATGACCTCCTTTTCTCTTCGCCTTTACTTTGGACTCTCAGGAAGAGGTCATCTTTCTCCTTGGCAAGGTAAGTCCTTCCTCCTGTTCTCATGGTCCTATTCCATCCCATCTCAACAGGAATACGCCCCTTTGATCATTCCCCACCCCCTTCTCATCTCCAATGCCTTCTTCTTATCTCCTGGCCCCTTTCCTGCTGCCTGTAAACATGCCTGGGTCTCTTCCATGCTTAAAAACCTTCCCTTGACCCTACCATCAGCAGATGGCATTCCTGACCACCACCTCCTCCTCCTGGACACTCTTGCTCCGCCCTTCAAGTCTGAGACACTGATCTCTCTCCTACTTCTCCATCTATCACCATTCCTCAGTCTCCTTTGTTGGGTCTTCATCCATCTTCTACCCCCTGCTGTGAGGGTTCCCAAGGCTCTGTCCTGAACACTCGCTGCTTCCCTCAAAAAGCTCTCTCTCCCTTTTCAGTCTTATCTGTCGTTACCTACACAGATGATTGCTAGATCCATAGAATCTTCTTGGATTTCTCTCCTGAGCTTTATTCCCACATTTCCAGTTACTTCCTGGATAGCTCCACTTGGGTAGCCACATCTCCAGATCAGCAGTTCCAATGCCTAACTCATCATGTTCACCTCTAAACTCACTCCTCCTCTTCCAAATGTTGCTCCTTCTAACGAATCCACTGCCATTCTTCTAGTCACCCAAGGTGTAAGCCCTGGCAAAAAAAGAAGCCAAATTGTCCCGGTTTTCAGAAGATATCCTTGTTTACTTAGGAATGACAGGGGGCCAATTGTAGGATCTCGACTTATTTTACAAAGAGGAAATTATCAAAACTATTTGGTAATTGTTCTAGGGTGGTCATTAGGAATCTACATCCTAATCGTGTCCGCCTCAACCCATGTGTTCAAGCAGTTGTTTTTCTTCTGTTTCCACTCCTGCAGTCCTTCCTCTGAATGCGGGTAGTGTTCTTTTCCATAAATCCCTCGGAATTGTCCTGGGTCATTGCGTTGGTGCTAGTACAGAAATCAAAACTATTTGGGATGGGTTAAAAAATAAAAGCAGCCCATTGGAATATAAGAGATGAGGAACACCTCAAAGCAATTGAATGCAATTAACTAAGAGTTCTAGAAGCCACAGTAGATGAACCACTCGTGGAAGGACTTCTTGTAATGGACAGAAAACTCGCCCTCAAGGATGTCACTTCCGGGCATGGCGGTAGTCCTGCTTCTAAACAATGAAATAATTTCATATTTTAATTTGGCATACTAAGCCCTGAATTGTGCTCTGGCTCTCTCTCTCTCCCCCCTGACGGGGGTGCAGAGATTGTCAGCTAAAAGAGAAGACAGTTTCCTGATGTGACCTCGTAGCTGAGATCCTCTCCCTTGTGCCAAATGCTTTGATTCTGCTATGCAAGGGTAGGAGATAGGCGACGCTCTTTCTTGCACCCTCACGTGGAATATAGACTCAGCTACGCAAATTAGCCCAGGTACTGGTGGCTCATTCCACTTGGGATAGGTCACCCAATGAATCATCCATAATGCTCAAGAGAAACACAGAAGAAAAACAACTGCTTGAACACATGGGCTGATGGGAATGTATTTGGGGATGTAGACACTAAATGATAAATCTAGTCCAACTATCAATGATATGGAATTAGGTCTTGATCAATGATATGTGTAAAACCCAGTGGGATTGTGGGTTGGCTATGGGAGGGGGGGTTTGGGGGAGAGGGAAAGAACATGAAACATGGAACTCTGGGAAAATATTCAAAATAAAAATTTTAAAAATGCTCCTCAAGGTGCATGTGTCCAGCATTGGAGATGACCCTTCAAAGCTCAAGGAATCTAGAGATCTCAAGTCCAGTGAAAAAAGTGGCTGGCTTCAGCAGCTACAGGAGTGGGATATTGCTAGGAAAAAAAGCTTCTGCAATGGGCTGGCCCAAGCCTAGCTGTTTCATCAACAGACACACGCCAGGACACGGACGGGTCACATATCTGGACAATAGAATGCCGAAGCGAAATCTCAAATGCCTTATTAGCGATCGTGAAAACCACTCTACCTTCTGACTGAGTTTAGCAGATTGTCCCAGTAGTCATAAGGGAAGTTGCTAAATTCTGTTTTGAAGTTTGTTCTTGTCGAATGAACATCACAAGTATCTCATGACTACCATTCCTCGAACACGTAGGAAGGCATCGGCTGTCTCCACGTGTGTACAGTGAGCTCCCTCGGCGTGTTTTGCAAATTCAAGGAGCACACCACTCAGGGCTACATCCCCAATCACTGATAAAAATGCCAGCAGCGCATTCCAGGGGAGACCTTCTTCTGAACAATGGAGAGTGCCTAAACGAGTCGCGACGGGTGGATGTCATGAGCCATGAGAAAGAAAAATGTGTCTCAAGGATTCAGAGAAACATGTGAGGATTTGTATGAAGGGATGAAAACTAAGGAAATCAGGACCAAAATATAGACCTCAGCAATGGAAAGAAAGGAGGAGAACAAGGCCAAAAGGCAACCAAACTCGGGCTCAGCTACAATGGACGATAGCTGTGAATTATTAAAGTTAAAGCACGTGGCTTTGCTTTCCATGACAGACAACAAAACACGAAAACGAGAAGACGAAAGCACAGCCACGATCCCGCGTGCGGATGGTTTTGCTTAATTGTTGTCTTGGAAGGCATTAGAGAGAAGATGTCTTTCTTGGGACATGAATGATGTATCCAAACAAAATGAATCAATAGAAATAAATGTCTTTCCTGTTGAGAATAGAAGGAGAATGCCAATTATGTACACTTTGATCTGAGGCTAGTTGGGCAGCCACTGAGTTAAGTCTAAGAGTCCACTTATCTTGGCCCGGCGCTCCACACGGATGATGGGTTGGGACCAGAATTGAATAGGAAGAAAAGAGGAGGCAAGATTACACTTGGGAAATGATCTATTACTTTCAATGATCCCAATCTCCTCCTCGAAAGAAATACCTATCTTTTTCGCACCCGTTTTCTGGCAGTGCTGCGAGAGAGCTGAGAATCTTTGAATAGCACAATTTCTGAAAAATCAATATTGTAAGTGACCCAAAGAGCATAAGAGGAATGTAGAGTGGGGATAAGGAGGCCAAAGCATGGTACTAATGATGGCTTGCAAGCCAGAAGTGGTGTCGAAGATATCATCCAAGTGATGTAAAATCAGAAAGGGTGGGCAGAGAGCGAGGAACATTAGACAGACTGCCCGAACAGACCGCTGGTACTCAGAGAATGTCAAAAGCCCTTAAGAAAGGTTTCGGAGAGGATAGTTCCTCTGTGGAATATTTAGGGGAGGCCACGGAGGAGAAATATACGGAGCCAGAAGGCACGGATGTGTGATTTATGAGATTATAGCTCTAAAGCTATAAAGGACCTCGCACTCCCATTTTACAGGTAAGGAAACTGAGCCCTAGAAAAGATTATAACTTTAGGAGGGACCTCAGAAGCCAAAGAGTCTAACACCATTATTTTACAATTTAGGAAACCAGTCCAAAGAGGTTGAGTGACTTATTCAGGATCCCACAAGTCGTATCAGGGCAGAATTTGGACTCACATCACCGACTCTAGTGTTTTTTCCAACATGTCAAACTGCCTTTTTGAAAGAAGTGCCCTTTGTAGGTAGGTAGCTCAGTGGAGAGAGCCAGGCCTCGATTCAAATCTAGCCTTAGGCATATCTCAGCTGTGTGACCCTGGGTAAATCACTTCACTCTAGTTTCCTAACCCTTATGGCTCTTCTGCCTTGGAACTCATACATAGTATTGAGTCTAAGACAGAAGGGGAGGAAGGGAGGGAAGGAGGGAGGAAGGAAGGACAATAAAATCCTGGATCACTTAAAGGACATGAGAGACATGGTGAGGCAGTGTGGTCCAATGGAAGGAGCACTAGCTTTGGAGTTAGGGAGCTGGCTTCAAAATCCATCTTTGCTGATACACTGTGGTACAATCGAACATAACGGACTTCTCTTCTAGCAGCAAAGCAAGGATCCAGAGCAAGGCTGAGGGACTTATGAGAAGAAAACTAGCCACATCCAGAGGAAGAACTGTGGGAGGAGAAACACAGAAGAAAAACAACTGCTTGAACACATGGGCTGATGGGGATATGATTGGGGATGTAGACACTAAACGATAACTCTAGTCCAACCATCGATAATATGGAATTAGGTCTTGATCAATGATACATGTAAAACCCAGGGGAATTGTGGGTCGGCTAAGGAGAGTTAGGGGGGTTTGGGAGAGAGGGAAAGAGCATGAAATATGTAATGAGGGGAAAATATTCAAAATAAAAATTTTTTTAAATTGTCTGTCACTTACTCCCTGTGTGACTTCAGGCAAGTCACTTGAACCTCCCTGGGCCTCAGTTTCCTAAAACATTAAATGAGAAGCTTTGAACTCCAGAGATCTCCAAAACCCCTTTGAGCTCTAGATGGATGATCCTATGAGCCTGGGATCTCTTTTGTGCCTACCTGCCCACTGAGGCCATTGAGCCTTCAAGTAGATGGTAGTTTTCTTTGAACTAACTTCTCAAACTAAGAAAAAGTCTAGACATCTTCATCTTCTGCAACAGATGCCGATACCTAAATTACAATGATCTTCATCATGGTCTGTTTGCTTACACTTATCAGAAGCACAGCAAGGGGAAATTACCAAGCTTCCCCCCACTATGTTTCTCATCTCCTTTGGGCACACAATGAAAGCAGCTCTGCTCACCCCTCTATCCACAATTCCAGCACTCCCAACCTTTTCTTCACAGTCCCCAAATCAAACTTTTCAAGGTACATTTTCCTCGAGTGGGCGTGGCACTGAAGAAGACCAGAGGGTCAGAGCCACTGGCCTGAATCCAATCCTGAGGGCATTTGGAGGTTGACTCTAAAAAGATCCTGAACAAGACAAGATCCCAAACACTCAAGGGAAAAACCCGCAGACATTATCTTTGTCAAAAGCAAACAAACAAAAAAAAAACAGAGAAAATACTAGCCTATATGGCCGCCTTCCCATCTCACCAAAACATTTAGAAGAGGAATCTACTTACTCAGGGCATCCCTGATGAAGACAGGAGAAGGGAACGGGCCGCCTTTGGCAGACCACATGTCTGTAGTCACGTATCTGACTGAAAAGCACAAACACAAGATCCCACTGTGGGTGTTTGTTGACTGTTTAAAAAAAAGTGTTTGACTTGGCAGTAATGACAGCTGACTTTTCATTAGTGCTTTAAAGTTTGCAAAACTGGCATACATTAATGCCACCTCGAAGTCTCTCTTCCCACGATATGTGCTCCCTTCAGATGTCAAAGTTATATAAGATTGCTTGCAGGATAGAACGGTGTTCACCGGTCATGGGACAATATTCATCGATCTCTGATTTATGGAGGCAATGTGTGGCACAGAAGAAAACGTGTTAGACTTGGAGTCAGAGAACCTGGGCTCAAATCCAAGCTCTGACACTTCTGTCGTTATTTTTCTGGCGTATCCAATTGTTCATTTCATGACCTCATTTGGGGTTTTCTTGGCAAAGAAACTGGAGTGGTTTGCCATTTCCTTCTCCAGCTTGTTTTACAGGTAAGGAAGCTGAAGCAAAGTTAAGTGACTTGCCCAGGGTCACACAGCTACTGTTTGAGACTGGATTTGAACTTGGGAAGATGAGTCTTCCTGACTCCAGGCCCGGTTCTCTAGGCATTGCACCACCTAGCTGGGCAGCTCTGACACTTACTACCTGGAAATTCTTCAGTAAGTTGGTTATCTGCCAATAGCAGAGAAGTCCACGCCATTTGAGATTTGGGGAAGTCAGAAATAATACCCAGTGGGAAAATAGTGAAGGCATAACGGCTAAACGTTGACTCAGTGGAAACCTGTGATCATCAGGCAACAGGCCCACACAAAGCAACACTATGATGCTGCCAGAAGACCACTGAAGGCCCAGCAGTGTCGGAAGAACCAGTTGCCCCTCTCTTGTATATACCCTCACTGTAAAGGTTCTGTGTGTGTGTGTCCCTTCACGTGTGTGCACTGGCCACATGAACATCCCATATGTGTAGCACTGTATACATGGTTTACTCTTTTTTTTTTTTAATTTTTTTTTTACCCTTGTACTTCGGTGTATTGTCTCATAGGTGGAAGAGTGGTAAGGGTGGGCAATGGGGGTCAAGTGACTTGCCCAGGGTCACACAGCTGGGAAGTGGCTGAGGCCAGGTTTGAACCTAGGACCTCCTGTCTCTAGGCCTGACTTTCACTCCACTGAGCTACCCAGCTGCCTCCCGTAGTTTACTCTTTATGTCGGCGATGTATTTGTGAGAGGGTATACCCCCAGGTTTGGGGGGGCATTCCATTAGTATTTCGCTTACTATGCCATGTCATAAAATACTTTTTGCTTTGAACTAATTACATCGGCTGGCTGACAAAAGGGAACACATTGACGGGGGCTCATAAGTTATGACTTGGGATTGGATATAGAGCCGTAGAACACTGTCAACCTGAAGTAGTTTGTTCTGGGGGTTTCACGTCTGAGAAGGAGGTGCTACAAGTGCTCCATCAGATCGGTAACAAAATTGGTTCCAGAAGATGTGCTTCTGACATTTTAGACTCAAAAAGCAACCGAAGTAAAAAACAACAAAATCTGTCTGGCTCTGGCTCTGGCTTCCTCCTCTTCCCTCCAGTTAATTCTTCATAGCCTGGTCTGGGCATCTATAGGGGAAAAAAGTTTTCTTCAGTCTGCCAAAATGTCGAGTGAATTATTCATGTGGTCACTCAACTGAAATCTGCAACTTGCAGCTTGCTTTCTTCTGCTCCTGGATAGCAGGTGACTATGGAATACAAAACCAAGGATTCTTCACAATTGGTGCCCAAGCTATCCCCCAGTTAATTTAGGGGTGGGAAGCATTTTGCCTGAGGGTGAGAGTTCAGTCCTGCAGCTTTGAAATTAGCCTCAAAGTTGGGATGCCATCTTGATATGGCAGAAGATGGTTTCTCTTACTGAACCAGGATGAGAATGTAGGAAGCAGTTGTCCCATTTGCCCCTGGTAGATAGCTCATGAGAGTCCCATTCATTGGGTTTTTCAAGTCTTTGCTCCGTTTCCCCTCCGAACATTAATGACCATTCCACATCTCTGGCATTTTGAGGTCCTTTCCTCATAATAATGGTATGAGGTGGGTAATGCCAGTAACATTTTACAGAGGAGACAGGGGCCAAGAGAGGAAAAGCCACCTGCCCTACGGTCACACAGCTGACAACTGTCAGAATTTATGTACAATACTATTATGTCATTAGAGGAAGGGAAGGGAATATTCATTTATACAGCACCTACTATGTGCTAGGAATTGTCCCAAGCAGGTTTTTTAAAAATATTATCCCCATTTTACAGGCGAGGACACTGAGGCTAACAAAGGTGAAATAACTTGTCCAGAGTCACACAGTTGCGAGGTATCCTAGGTAACATTTGAACCCAGGTCCTCCCTCTGGACTCCAGGCTTGGTGCCCTATCCATTGTACCACCTAACTACCCCAGCAACTGAGTAAACTGAGGTTGGGAGAGATAATAATATTCTACTTAAATACATATGGCACTTTCCAGTTTGCAAAGCATTTTGGTTGAACTAGAATTGATTTTAAATAGTAGATTGTTTTGCTCTTGTTTTTATATCACCTAGATTTTCCCCTGTATCCTTCTTCAGCCCTCTTCCAGACAGCTGTCCCTTGTAACAAAGAATTTTTTTGAGGAAGAAGAAAAAAAATCATCAAACCAATCGACCCATTTTAAAAACTCGGACATTATATGCAATATTCCACATTCATGGACCCATCCAACCCCACCCCCAAGAGAGAAAGGGGCCAGTATCTTTTCTTCTCTTCCTTGGGGCCAACCTGACTCTTTTTGCCTTCACAAGAGTTTCCATTGTTTTGGGCTTGTTGTCTTTCTATTTCTATTGTTGTACTTGTGGTGTGATAACTCAGCAGGTATTTATTAAGCACCTGCAATTTCTAAGGGACCAGGGAGATAAATACAAAGAATGGCACAATGCTAACTCCTGCGTATTTAGTTTCTAGCAGGAGAGAAATATTTGTTTATAATAATCCTAATATGGAGGTGAGACCATGATTATTGTCCCCATTTTATAGATTAGTAAAAACAAGTCCCAGAGGGGCCAACTGGCTTTTCCAGCATTCGTACAGCCAAGTGAGTGGCCCAGTTGGGTCTTTCAAGGCCGTTGCTCTTTCCTTGAGTTCATAAAACTGGCGGAAAAATAGGCCAACTCCAATACATCTACAAATGTCCCAAATAACGTCCCATCCTACTTCAGTCCCCCCAGCCCGCAAATAGGATCCTCATTTCAGAACTGGATGGGTTTGAGTTCCTTTTTAATAGATGATGAGACTGAGGCCCCTAAAGGTTAAGTAAGTTGCCCCAAGGCATCCAGGGAGTAAGTGGGAGAGCTGGGACTGAGACCCCGTCCTCTGATTACAAAGCCAGCTCTCTTTTCAAAGCACTACACAGCTTTCCTAAAACTTTCAACTTAAACAATCTAGTGATGCTTCAGTGCCCAAACAGTCTTCCCTCCCCTTCTCCCTCTGGCCAGCTGCTCAGAGCTTTATGCAAATAACAAGCCCCCAACCCAATTAATTGCTATCCTTATGGCGTGTTCTCATCTTAAGTGCTATATTATAAATGCAGCTCCTGCCGGGCCTCCCACAATAGAAGTACTTGGGATACTTTGTGATCTCCATTTTTGATTTAACTATGGCAGAAAGGTAAGCTACAGGCTCTAACAAATAGGCTCTGGCAGAGTTAGTCAGCAAGAATGGTTTTTGTTGGCCAGGCTGACTTGGTAAGAAAAAATGGTTTTCAAGGGCTGGAGGAAGCAACGGAGAGGGAAAAGGGTTGGAATCCCAGCTCGACCAGCTAGTGGCTGTGGGACCTTAGGCAAATTCTTCCAACTTGATGAGCTCCTGTTTCCCCAGTTGGGAAATACTCCCCTCCTTCTCTATATAGCCCAAATCCAGGCAAACATCCATAGCGGGAAAGCCCTACCTTCGGGATTTTGAAAGGAGCAATTCTGGACTCCTCAAAAGTCACCCCCCCCCCTTTTTACCCAAACAACGACTCGGTCCAACTCAAAAAATCTGGAGTGAAAAGCATTTGTTCAAAAGAGAAAAACCAACGTTTAAGTGTCTAAGTATATGGAATCGATAAGTAATGGGAGCGATTCTCCTGAGGGCCGGAGAGAATGTCTAGATGAAGGCCAATGGATGGCATCAAAGAGGAACCGATTTGTAGGTCAGTCTGGAACTCATCAGTCAGTGGGCAATGAATGGAGGCACCTACTATGCGCCAATCACTGGGTAAATAAAGAAGGCATAAGACAGCTCCTGCCCTCAAGAAGCTCACAGCCTAAGATAACCACATTCGAACAAGACATAGACAGGGCAAATAGAAAATAATCAACCGGAAGGAAGGCCCTCGAATTAAAGAGGATGGGGAAAGGCTTCTGGCAGAAGGTGGCACTTTAGCTGGGACTTGAACGTAGCCAAGAGGGAGGTGAGAATGGAGAATATTCCAGGCTTGGAAGTCGGGGATGCAACATCTTGTCAGCTAAACAGAAAGGAGGCCAGAATGACTGGATTGCTGAGGATACTGGGGTGAGGGAGGTTACAAGGAAGTATGAGGTGTAAGAAGGCCGGAAAAGAGGGGGAGGGGGTTACAAAGGGATTTGAACACCTGACAGAGAATTTTATATTTCATCTTAGAGGTGAAAGGAGACCATTGGAGTTTACTGAGGTGGGGGTGCCCTATGAGGCAGGGGACCTGGGCCAAACCTACTCACCGGCAGGCTATTGTAATAGTCCAGACCTAAAGTGAAGAGGGCCTGTACCAGAGTGGTGGCGGTGCCAGGGGAGAAAAGGTGGTGTATGCATGTTAGAGATGCTACTTTTATACAATTCTGAAGAAGTATGCATTGATTTTAGAGGAGGACTTGCAATTCCTGAGTTGGAGCATGAGGCCTGGCATCAGGTGAAATCTGGCCTCCTCTACTTACTAGCCGTGAGACCCTAGGCAAGTCACTTAACCCTGTTTGCCTCAGTTTCCTCCTCCATAAAATGAACAGGAGAAGGAAATGGCAAATCACTCCAACATCTTTGCCAAGAACACCCTATGTTCTTGGAAGCACTCATGAAGAGTCTGCCATGGCTGAACAAAAATAAAGATCATTTCATGTCTTGGTACTTTGGGTCTCAGCTTCCCAGGAGAATACAGCAGTAATCGGAAGATACTGCATCCTGTCTGAAGTCAGTTACTGTATTAAGCATTGCATTTGTGTGGCTAAAATAAGGAGCTGTCCTATAAGTGATTCATATTGTACCTTTCTGCTCCCTCCTTTGGGGTGAGAGAAAAATAAACATGGGCCAGCCTAAACTTGCAGTGGCTTTACTTAGAGCTCTGGGATGGGAGTCAGAGGAGTCAAAGCCATCAAGCAGAAGAGTCTGAGCTCTCTTTCGGAGGGCCAGGCTTCTTTAGGACTGAACCTGGGCCATTATGGGTGCAGAGGAAGAGGGCAAGTATATGCTGCCCCTCAGAGCAGGGGATTGGTTCTTATTGCCACAGAAAAAGAAAGGAAGACCTACATAATTGGAAAAACCGTAAGTGCTCCTGACTGCGCAATGCCATTAAAATAAAAATGACAACACCAAAATGGACACATTTAATACTGTGCCAATCAAATTAACAAGTAGACAGATACTTGGAACTAGAAAAAAATGAGAACAAAATGCATTGGGAAGACCAAAAGGTCAAGAATTTCAGGGAAAATAATGAGGAAAACTATGAATGAAGAAGACACAGATGACCAGACCTCAAACTACAAAGGAGCAACCATCAAAACAATTTGGTACCAGTTAAAAAAACAGACAAACAAACGGGTAAAGTAGATCAATGGAATACACGAGATAAGCAAGAAACATAAACAACTGAAAACAGAATCTTAGGGTCTGATCAATGCAAGAGCATAAATTACTTCAGAATGGACTCTTTTTGACAAGAGCTGCTAGGTTAAGTGGAAAGCTGTTTGACAGAAATTCTATCCAATTAGCACTCTACATCCAAAATGGGTACACAATCTGAGCGTAAAAAGTCACATTATTTTAAAAGTTTGAAGGGAATTGTTAAAAGGTACCTTTTATGACTGACAAAAAAGCAAATTATTTTTATAACAGATTTTATTGATATATTTTATTTTTAATTGTCTCTATTTCCCCCTGTATATTTCCTCAGCCCCTCACTCTGAGAGTCATCCTTTGTAACAAACAATTTTACTAAGACAAAGGGGGGGGGGAGGAATTTGACAAAATTGCTTTATATCTATAGCTATATCTGGATATACCTGGATATATCTATACCCTGACATCACATGCTATATTCCACACCTTTGAACCTTCTGCAAAAGAAGGGGGGCAGGGGAAGAAGCATGAAGAGATATCTTCTCTACTTCTATTTACTTTGGGTCAAACCCCATTTGTTGCCATTTTGAAACTCATTGGCCATTATGTTATGGCTCGACTTCTTTTCACTTGCATTGCAACATTGTTCTAGTCGTGATAGATATTGTTTTCTACAAACTACTCGCTCCGCTTTGTATCAGTTCATGTAAATCTTCTCATGTTTCATTGAATTCGCAATTATTTAAGTGCCTAATATTTCCTTACTTTCATGTAACATTTTGTTGATCAATCCTCCAGTTGATGAATATATTCTTTTTTTTCAATTCTTTGGCACCACAAAAGATGCTGCTATAAATATTTTGGTATATATTGAGTCTTTCTTTTTGTCAATGACCACCCTGGGTATATGCCCAGAAGTGGTTTCTCGGGGCCAAAGGGCATATACATTTTATTAACTGATTTACATAATTCCAATAGCTTTTGGGAATGGTTGCATTAATTCACAGCAATGCATTAGTGTGTGCAACTTTCCACAAATCTTTGATAGTGACTGTTTCCATCTTCTGTCATCTTTGCTAATTTGTTGCTTACGAGTTTATTCCGACTTACATTTCTCCTATTGGTCATTTAGAATAGTCTTTCTTTTGGCTGGTAATAATAGGCAATTCTTCTTTCTATATTTTTAAAATTCACATTCTTTCTCCATGTACCTAATGAGGAATAGTTTAGGGTCCTATATATTTCTATCCATTGCTTACATATCTTAGATACAAAATGCTCACCTGAGAAACAATATGAAGATTTTTTCCCCACTTAATCACTGCCATTTTTTATCCCAGGTGCATTAATTTTGTTTGTACAAAAGCCTTTCAATTTCTTGTGGTCTTAATTACCTGTTTTGTCTTCTGTAATTGCCTCTACCCTTTGTCTGTTTAAAAAGTCTTTCTTAACTAGTAATTGTTAAATGTCTAAGATGGGGTTCACTTGTAATTTTTTAAGGTATTTGCTTTAATATTCAGGTCACGTATGCATTTTGAGTTTGTTGTGGAACACAATGCAAAATTTTGTTCTAATTTTGGCCTGAGTCTAATTTCTGACAGACTGCTTTCCAGAGTTCCCAATACTTATTATGAAATAGAATATTGTTTTCTAAGTAATTTATGTTAAGTAAATTTAGTAACTTAAGTTATTGAACACTCAGCTCAAGTTCCTTCATTTCTGATTTTCCTAGGTCTAATTTGTACAACTGATCCACTATTTTATATTATATATATAAATTTATATTATAAATATATATAAATTTATATTATGAATATATATATAAACATATATATTTATAAAACCAAATGGTTTTAACAATTTCTGCTCACTAATGTAGGTTGAGATGTGGAAGAACTAACCTAGATGTGGAATTCTTAACTTAAAAAAAGGAAATAAACAAGATCACAGAAGATCTACAGACAACTCTGATTACAGAAAATTTAAAGTTTTGGAACAAAACCAATTTAAATGAGATGAAAAGAGGAACTGTCCAGTAAAAAAAAAGACATAGAATCAAATATCAATGACTAAAGTCTGATATTCAGGATATATGGAGGGTTGATGACTGTCAGACCCAGAGTTATTTCTCAATGGATACACGGACATTTTTTAAATAACATCAACCATAGAAGACCATTAGAAAAAGCATGTTTTAAGTAAAAGAAATGCAAATCAAACAACTCTGAGTTTTGACTTCACTCCCTGAAAATTGGCCACGATGGTAAGAAAAAATGGGCAAAATCCATGTGGGAGAGACTGTGGGAAGATAAGGATACTGTTACGGTGTTGGTGGAGTTATACGTTAATTCAACTATTCCAAACGCCATTTTGGAATGAAGCAAAAAAGTGATTATCTCTTGCTGCCCTTTGACTCAGTCTCATTACTGACCAGATACCACGCCAGAAGGTCAAGGAGAAATTAGGCAGTATCAAAATATTAATAGCAGCACTCGTCGGTGCAGCAAAGAAATGGGGAAATGCCTGTTCATCAGCTAGGGCATGGCTGTGGTATAGGGATATGAAGAAATGTTCATGTACAGTCAGAAATGAGAAATATGGCAAATGCAGAGGGAAAAGAGCACGATCTGGATGCACCAATAAAACAGAGTAAAGTAGCTAGAATAATCATAACTATGGCTACAGTCACGTTAATTGTAAATTACAGAGCAAAAACAGGAGAAATGGGTGGAAGGAACAGGGTGGTACAAGGGTTACACTAATGGGAAAACTGGCATCTCGATTAAATGCACATATAATGAGCACCTTTGGTGGAAAAGAGGAGATGAGAAAATGCATCACCATCCTAGAACCGCATGGGAGAAGATGGATGTGTAACAAGGCACGTAATTGGTTGATGGGGTAGATTACTTGTCCTGAAATGTCACAGGGCTGCCCAAAAGGCAGCAGGAAGTGGGGAAGGCGGGGATCGCTTGGCTACATCCTGCCTTAGTCAGCTGCCACTTAGAGGGTTGTGTTCAGGTCTAGTCACTACACTTTGGGAAGGTTCTTAATAAACTGGAGCGTACCCGCCATGATGAGAAGATAGGGGAACACGCCACGTGTGAGGGTCCATCTAAAGAATGGGGTTTGAGTCTCCTGAAGAAAAGATTTGCTGGGGAACAAGATCAATGTGCTTAAGCACTGGAAGGACTGCCGCATGAAAGAGGGATGACCAGACAGTGGACTTAGAGCAGAAAGAGGAACAATGGACAGAGAGGTTTTTAGTCCACCGCAGGTGTTATATCATTGGATCTTGGGGGAAAACTTAGATTTCACTTGAATTTAAATACAGAATAAATACGTCCACGTAGAGCCGATGACAAACTGTAGCTCCATTGTGGCAGATACGAGGTCCTCTGGGTGGGGGCACACTGCACAAACCACCGAAGTGGGTTGGTTACTTTCTCCGGACTGCTTTTTTCTCCTCTTTTTCTTGGGAACTCTTTGTTGCCAGGGATGGCTATAGAGGGAGGAGGGAAGATGGGATACATTTGGACAAAAGGGGACTATAAAAACAGGGGAGGTCCATAACAATTTTTTTAAAAAGCCAGGCACCACAGGGTCCACACAGGTAAGTTATGATCATGTGCAATCATCCCCCAGGCAGCTTAGGCAGAGAAGGCATTATGTATTTAATGTGAGGAGCCCTGGTCAGTAGGTCCCTGGTGCCCTGTTACTATAGGCTTTTAGATTTTTTTTTCAACTCAGAAAGAACAATACATTCAATCTCTTTTTTTCCCTCAAATTTTCTTATGCTTTTTTTCCCCAACACTAATTAAAATGTTTTTTTTTTTTCCCACGGATAATGCTTCTGCCTCTCCCATTTCCCCTCCAAAGAGAAAGCCAGAAAAACAAAACCTCTCCTTACAAACATGCATAATCAAGTGAAACAAAGTCCAGTACGTGTCTCGACAGGAAGTGATGTTTTTGAGTCTTCTGGAACCGTGGCTGCTCCTTGCAGTCGCCAAGACTTCGGAGTTCTGTTGGCTTCGCAATATTGTTATCGTAGGCATCGTTCTCCTCATTCTCCTCGTTCTTCTTACTCCGCTCTGCCTTGGTTCATACAAGCGTCCTGCGGTTCCTCTGAAAGCACCTCCTTCGTCGTTCCTTACAGCACAACCATATTCCGGCGTGTCCTTATACCGTAACTCATTCGGCCAATTGATGAGCATCCTTTCAGTTTCTCCTTTTTTGCCACCAAAGCCAGAATTTCTATAAGTATTTGCCTCTATCTGGGTCTCTCCCTTCATTCCTTGATCTCTTTGGGGTCTAGCCTAGCAGCTTAGAAGACGGAGCCCACACGGGCGAGAGATTACTAGACAATGAGATTGTTCTAGTTGGTTCTAGAGAGCAGAAAGAGAAGCAACGGGTAAGGGCAGGGAAGAAGAAAGAAGCCTCAGCTCTGACCCAGGTGTTACACAATTGAGTCTTATGAGGAAAAAAAATCCATTTCTGATTTCAGTTGAATTTAAGCAAACAGCAATTAGAGCCCTGTAGAAGGAATAGCAAAATGCATCTTCTCCGTCCCATCGAGGCACACGTGGACGTCTCTGGGTGGGGGATACTACACAGACTGGGCAGGTTAGTGACCATCAACTGCTTTCTTTGTTGCCAGGGATGGTTATGGAGGGAGGAGGGGAGGAGGGAGGAGTGGGATACCTTTGGGCAGAAGGGAAATCCAAAAAACAAGAGAGGGCCGTGACAAGGTTTGAAAAAGCCAGGCACCACAGGGTCTGCACAGGTAAGTTGTGATAATAACACGCAATCATCCCCCAGGCAGCTTAGGCAGAGAAGGCGTCCCGAAACCCCTATGAGAAGCCCTGGCCGGCAGCTCCCTGGCACCCCGGTTCTATAGGCTTGCAGAATGTTTCCACCCATAAAGAAGAAGGAGCCGATTTTTAAATATTCCCTTTGTTTCCTTTTTAAGACTAATTCATTTTTTCCCCAAAGATACCGCTTCTGCCTCTGCCATCTTCCCTCCAATTAAACACACACACACGCACCCAGAAAGAACAAAATCCCTGGTTACAATCACGTATTGTCAAGCAAAAGCAATGCCCGATTTAGCCCCGTTCAAACATTACCTGTCTCAATCTGCATGCGTCTGTCACCTCTCTATCCTCTGGAACTGTGGCTGGCCATCGGGTTGATAAGAGGCCCAAAGACTTTCAAGGTTGATTATCTTCGCAATATTGTTTTTATTGCCTCGTTGCTATCTCTTCATCACAGCCCCCCTTTGTCTCGCCTCAGTTGCCCAGTTCCTCTGAAAACCGGCCCCTTCATTTTGCACAGCACAATAGCATTCCATCATGATTATACAGCATAACTTGTTCAGCCGTTGGCCGATCGAGGGCCATCCCTTCCGTTTCCAATCCTTTGCCACCCCAAAAAGAGCGGCTAGAAATATTTCTGTACATTTGGGGGCCTTCTCCTGTCTTTTATCTCTTTGAGATAGAGATCGAGCACCAATACCTGTGATTTCAGCTAAGGTGGAACCAAGCAGCAGAATCATGAATGTCCTCATCCCTTTGGGAGGACTAACACTGGAAGGGCAGGGACAAGCAGAACTCAGCGAGGCCTGAAGACTGGGCCTTTGGAGCACCAGCTGAAGGAATGGGGTTTTTAGGCAAGAGGAGACCCGACAAATGACCTGAGAACTGTCTTCTAGGGTCTGAAGAGCTGACCCACGCGAGGCGAATCACACTAGTTCTGTTTGGCCCCAGAGGGCAGAACAAGGAACGCCAGGTGGGAAGAGCAAAGAATCAGATTTGATTTGGGTGTCAGGAGAAACCTTCTGGCAATGAAAGCCATCCAATAGCGGCACATGCTGCCCAGGGAACTAGTGGGTTCCCCCACCCCTACCCCCAATGGAGGTCTATAGGTGGGCACTGGATGACTGCTTGTCAGAGACTGAGTAGGGGAGATTCCTGTTAAAGGACAAGTTGGGATTTTGAGCTCATGGGCTCAGCGGGGATCTGGGATCCAGAGTTAGGAGGGAGCTCGGAGGCCATCAATTCTAACACTCTCTCTTTCCCTTCCAACTGCTGAGATGTGATGATTCTCTGATGTCAGCCTTCTTCTTGATCTCTTCTCTTTCCGGGCACATTGTCTGCACTATCTCCATTTGACTCTGGGAACAGCTTCAGTTTTTCCAACAGTGTGCTCTTAATTAAAATGTGCTGGCTGCTCTTACCGCCTTTGGCATCCTTGACTTCCATCCCTTATTATGTGGGCATTCCTGACTTCTAGGACAAGCTCTAGAACTTACTATCCATATGCCCATCTTTCTGAACCCCTTATCTTCCTTGGTAGATTTGTAATAACACGATCTGGACCTTCTGCCTCACACTGGCATTTTGAGTCAAGAATTCTGTAAGCTATAACAACTATGTCCATGGAAAGAACAAATATTAGCTAAACCGAATGGTAAGCTGTGTTGTAAAATGAAAAGATGTAGTCAGAGGACCTGGATTCAAATCCTCATTTTACCTGTGTAGCTTCAAACAAGTCACTAACATCTCTGGGCTCAGTTTCCTTTTCTGTAAAAAAAAGCAAAGGCTGAAATAAATATCCAGCTTTAGGACTGGTCCAGATGCTCTCAGCCACTGCAGAAAGGTCTCCTCCAAGCCAACATTTAATGTTAAAGCTTTGGGGCTATCGAGTGAATCCCTGGCCCATTGGAACTGAGTGTCCTCCCCTTCTCTACCATTGCCCGGTGTCTTATTCATTGCCCCTCCTACAATGGCTCATGAGGATAAACTCCTTTAGGAGTTTCACTTCAGGAGGAACTTTATTTTTCCAGAAGAGACACTCTCCGCTTCTGCCAAAACATGGGAATTATATAGCGTCAGGTTTCCCTTCTTTCAGTTGCTAGGAAATTGGGAACCCAACCCAATACTTGCCAAGCTATTCAGCTCCTACCTCAAATACCTGCTAGTATCTGTGTCTTCCTTCAGACTCCCAGCATCAGAGCTGAAAGGGATCTTAGTCTCCAAGAACCCATGGACTGCTCTTCAAAACCAGAAGGGACCTTAGTAAACAACTTGTTCCATTCCCTCATGTTTGCTTCTATCAAGCTCAAGTCTGCATCTGGGTAGCTTCCTTCCCTTGCACCTGGCTCGGCTTTCAGGGGCCAAGAACAAATCTAGTCCCTCTAGGAGAAGGTTGCCCTTTGAGTAAATAGTGGACAACAGTTAGCATGGTCCCCAGGAATTTTCTCATTTCAAGGCTCTTTCCTCTGGCATGGCCTCTGGGCCCCTCAAACTGATCCTGATCCTCCTCCTCCTCCTCCTCTAGATGTGCTTTGGATTGTCAATGTCCCACCTAAAATACTCTCCTTTAAATGGACAAAAAGGACTCCCTCCAGGTCAAAGTCACGGATTTCGGCTGCTCGATTCTATCTCAGCTGAAAAATGGCGCGTTATTAGGCTTTGAAGTCATGAATATCAATGCCGGTACTGCCAAAGCACCAGAAATCCAGCTGATGACAAGGCTCGTGGGGCTGTGATCATGTCCACCTCCGCCTGTGGGATGATGACACATGATCAGAATTTACTAGTATGAACTACACTCTACCTTTCAACTGGAATCCAATTTTTTTCATAAGGCTCATTAGGGTAACCCCTGCAGGGACTTTCATGTGACTCAGAAATCCAAGGTCTCTCTTGGAAGATTTCTCACCACTTTGGCCCATCAGCCCAAATTGAAGAGCCTTAACTCAGGCCACACACCCAGGACAATGTCACTAATTCCCCTTTGCAAACTCAAAAGGAAAAAAGGGTTATGTACAGTCAAAGACAGGAAGAAGAGACAGCCAGCCTTCTAAGGCACACATAAGATTTATATATGTACAACGACAAAAGAGACTCTTCACACAAATAAAGGGAGACAAATAATTTAAGGGATATTCACCCACTCAGGGCTAAACTACACCAATATAAATTAAAAGGACAAAACTACTGAAATTAACTCACAGATTCCCCGATATTCAGTCAAATTACCAAGTAGATACTTTTCGCAACGAGATAAAATAAAAAAGAAAATTCATTTGGAAGAACAAAAAGCCTAGAATCTCGAGGGAAATAATGAGAAAAATCAGAGATGAAGGGAGCATAGCATTTCCTCCCTTAAAAATTATATCACAAAGCAGTAGACATCAAAACTATTTGGTACTGGTTCAAATGCTAGAAAGTAGATAAGTGTAACAGATGAGCTGAAGAGGAAACAAAAGGAATCAAAAACAGGAGTCCAGTGTTTGATGAGCCCAAGAATAGAAATTACTGGAGAAAAAACTCTGCTTTTGACAAGAATTGCTGGGCGAGATGGAAAGTAGTTAACATGAATTCAATTGAGACCAACATCTTACGTGAACCTCAAACTGGATACACATCTTGACCATTAAAGGTCACATCGTTAAAAAAAAATTAGAAGAGAATGAGATCGGATACCTTTTCCAATTACAAGTAAAGAGAGAATGATTAACGCAAAAAAGAATGGTGGCAATTATTCAAAATAAAATGGATGGTTCAGGACTACGTAAAAGGTTTTTTCATTAGTAAAATCAACCAAGTCAAAATTAAGGGGGCAAAACATGGCAGAGTAGGAAAAATAACTAGAACAAATACCACCACTAAAAATCTCATCTCAGCAAAATATGCACAGGATTGACATAAATATCTAAGAAATGTGTATGTAAGAATATGTAAGCAAACAAGCTCTAAATCATTCATGGGAAGAAAAATGAAACTTCAAATAACTCTTGAGATTCCACTTCATACCCTGCAATAAGCAAAAGTTTGGGGGAAAAAAAGGTAGGAGCAGTCAATGTTGGGAGCACCGTGGGTAGATGAGACGCTGGTGGCGGAGCTATAAATTGGCCTAACCATTCTGGACTCCCATTTGAAATTATAGAAGAAGGAGGAATGCTCTTCTGCCTAAATGCTTTGATCAAAGCAATCTCACCATTGGGTATATGCTCCCATCCCTCAGAAATCAATAACAGAAACAGAGGTTCAACTCACACAAGAATATTCATTGTATTATTATTTGTGGTAGCGAAGAACTGTAGCTACTATAGGGGCCCGTGACTTGGGAACTGGTCTTTTAAAAACATGTGCCACATGTGTGAATTGAATATTATTATGCAATAAGAAATTACGAGTATTAAAAACTCAAAGAAACTTGGGAATATCTGTTCAAATTGATAATAATAATAATAATAACGAACAAGACAATGATGGGCGAAATGACTACCACAATGTAAATGAATCGATTGCTAAAAGAAAATGGAGTTCGGAGTAATGGAAAAACCCATGAAGGTCTGGAAGAAGAGCTCAGATAATGAAGTATTATTTCTTCCCCATGGGAGGGGGTGGGGAGGTGGGAACAAGTGGAATTGGTTGTTGTATACGTTGGCAGCCATGGTCCCTGTATTGGATGCCTGTACTTAAGTGTTTTTCTTTGTCACAAGAGAGAATTCATTCTGGGGCAGGGCAAGGGGGATGACTGGGGTAAAGACAAAAGGCATTAAGAAAACATGCTATTATTATTATTAGGGGGCAGCTGGGTAGCTCAGTGGAGTGAGAGTCAGGCCTAGAGACAGGAGGTTCTGGGTTCAAATCCGGCCTCAGACACTTCCCAGCTGTGTGACCCTGGGCAAGTCACTTGACCCCCATTGCCCACCCTTACCACTCTTCCACCTATGATCCAATACAAAGAAGTTAAGGGTTTAAAAAAAAGAAAAAATGCTATTAAAAATGAGAAAATGAATGAGCTTATGGAAAATATTAATACCCAAAAGGCACAGGGACAAGAGATGGAGTGTCCTGGGTAAGGAACAGCAAGAAAACCAGTTTGGCCAAAAGATCAGGAGTGAAGAGTAACGGCTAAGTCGGGCACAGGTGAGAAGGAGTCCATTGCTGTCAGACGCCGCCACCCTCCCCAACCCGATTAGATCTCGGTGCACCTACAATCCTTGCATTGGCCATCCATTTGCGACTGTTGAGTCACACCCGCCATTTTCTATTCAATTCAACAAGCAGCACAGCACCTCGGCGAGCAAGGCCCTTGGGCCACCCACCAACTGCCTCCTTCTGTCACTTGTCTTTTCCGTCCTGCTCATCCAGATGCGCCCGCCATCTAGTCTTGCCTCCTTTGTTTCCAGGTGAGAGGGCGGCCGCCGGGAGTGGCTGAGCATTTGCCAGACACCTCCAATTTCTCAAAGACCGAATGTGCTCTTTGGGAAGGTTATGCTGGAGCCGCACGTCCCATTTCCCAGATCTTTCTCCTCAGGTTGAGCTTCTGTGGGGTGTGTTTTTGATCAGCGAGATTCCACATCCTCAAATTCCCTTCTTAGTGATATCGCATAGCAAAATCAACACGTGTCAATAAAAGGCTGAGATACAGTGTTATTTGTCTCAGTGAGGTTCTCCCCAATGTTATTTAAAGCTATTTGTGCAAAACCATAATTAGAGTTCCGTGGTGTGACAACCCCGTATGTTAGCTGAATACTGTACTGTAAATATTATTCATATTCCCCATTACTAGAGCTTTGTAGGCTTTATGAAAAGGATCCTGAACCAAGTGTTTTCCAAACAGATATGCTCATTTCATGGCAGATGCACAAGTTTCTGTAAGCTGAGCTATGTTTTCCCATCATCATGGCTGTAGTAAAAATAATCTCTCCACATGCCCTCATTTCTCAAGCGCCTTTTCATTTGACCGCAACCCCTTAAGAGAGCCAAGGCAGGGATCAGCGTCCTCATTTTACAGATGAGGAAACTGAGGCGAAGAAGAGGGGCTGGACCCTGGTGACTTGCCTCCAGACCTTTTCTGCCTTTGGGGGCTCTGAGGCCTCTTTTTGGTTGCTATGGCTAACGACGTGCCACCACTTCGGGGCTACTGGATCCTTTCACCGTTGCAGATCTAGGTCCGTCTGCTCATATCTACTGGGCAGATGGCTACCACGAAGGGGTAGCAGACAGGAAGCAGGAGAGCCTGACTCGGAGAAGGAGGGGAAAGAGACACAGGGTGTGTGTGTGGGGGGGGGGGTCACCGTCCGCCCCGTACTTTGGGGAAATGGCTTTGACAGCCACACGGAGGATCACTGCAACACAAAGCTCAGACACCGGTTTCTTCGGTGCCACTGAACGAACCCCCAACTCTCAGGCCATTTTCTCAAGCCGCTAATCAACATAAGCCAACCATACGGCTACTTACCCATTACTCCCAAATACCCTTTGCAGAACCACGGGCCACTTGCCTCTCTTAGCATCTATCCTGCACAACAGGAGATGGGAAGAGGATTGATCTGCCTTCTTCCCCTTCTCTACACATAGGCAGCTAAGCCCCTAACACCATTCGCTGGGAGTCTGGAGCGCTTGGTGGGGAAGCAGCTCAAGATAAAACTGCTAAGGTAGAGAGACAACAAATTAAGGAGGGCCTCAAATGCCAGCCTAAGAAGTCTGAACTTTACTCAAGGCAATCAAGTGTCATTGAATATTTATAAACAGGATGGCTGTCAGAAGACATGAAAAGAGGCTGTTGCCTTAGCCCATGCAGGTGGTAACAAAGGCCTGTTAGCGGTGGGGAATTCAAAGAAACATTCGTGACGGAGCCCCTGACTGATAGGACTGTGCCCCAAGATGGGCTCGTGCTTGGGACAGGAGGCAGCCAACTTCACACTAACAAGGACCTCTAGGGCAGTGGCTGCACTCTCCATGGTGCTGTGTCTATTTCCAGTCTGTGACACTTAATTCGGAGAGATGAAGGGATGAAAGTCATCCCGGGAGTCTTCCTCCCTCCAAGACAAACGTTTTCTCTACTCTACCAAACTGCCTTTCAGGGAGCTATTGACATATTCAGTGAGCAAGAGGCCCCAGAGCAATCTCTTCACATGGGTCAGCTGCTAGAGTTGTTCTCGAGACAGGATAACAAGTACCATCTGCTGAAAACTGGCAACAGAGGGAAGTTATGGCAGGTGGAGGCACAGCTGAGCTCAAGAGACAGAGCAGTGGCATTGGATGGCATTGGAAAGCACCCCATGGCCTCTTGGGTACTGCGATCCTACTCGGGGCAATCCTGGGGAAGCCAGAGGGACGGGCCAGGTCTCCCGGGGAAGGGGACCCCCTGGAGGGGGCACTCTCAGATGCAAGTTCATTCTGTGACCCTCATTTGGTAACTCACTGGTTCCGGTTTGGAGACCCAGCGCTCAGAGAGGAAGCTGGTGACTTCTTTCCTCTGGAGGGAGAACACTGGGCCAGAGAAATGAGAAGCATTCAACTTGACCAAGGGCCTCCAGCTGGGCCGAGGGATTCCCAGGGTTAAGTCAGAAGCCCGGGGTGCTAGAGAGGGCCCAAACCCATCCCGGGCTCTCCGCCCAGTGTGAGCCCAGGCACTTTGGAAATTAGCAAAAGCTGGCCACCAGCCTTCCACTGCCTGGAGAAAACAGGAAGAGCGCAGATTCCATTGGCGAGGGCTCCATTTTCTCCCAAGAAAGCCGCCTGTTTAACATTTACCAGCACCCCACTGGTCAGAAAGGCTATTGGGACCCCCCAAATCAAAGCTAGAGGAGGCCTTCCGGCGCGGGACACAGAACGTGAGACTGGGCGGAGTGGGGGGACTACCTTGGAGATAATCTAATCTGATCCTCTCATAAGGGAGTCCCCCCCCACCTTCGTGCCTTTGAATTTGCTTTCAGAGAAGAAAGAAGGCTTATCAGGCCTTTGGAAGCCCCCAAAGCTGTAAGAAGCTCCCTAGAAGAATGCTTCATTTATTCAAAGAGAATAAGGCCCAACTAATCCCAAGGAAAGGACAAATGCATTCATTAAACAGTCTGGTTCAGGCCCAAAAGGCTGGCAGCCAGCACAAGCAGTTTCCATTACCTGGGCACACCTAACGGGGCCCCAAGAAGCCCCGCGCAGCTTCTCCCAATTCCATTTGAACAAATGACAAAGGGGACCTGACAGCTCGGACCCACCTCCCGCCACCGCCCTGGGGGAGGGGGGAGGGCCCAAGGCTTTCCCTCGGAATTTGGAGCGGAGGCCCAAACTCTCCCCTTCACTGGGATGGAAACAGGAAGTTTCAAGTCTTCCGTAAAGTCAATGGTTAGAAAGGACCCTCCTCCCACCCCCTGAACAAAGGAGGGGGGCCTTTACTAGCGGGAGGTAAACTGCCTTCTTTTGTTCCATATTAACATGAAATAAGGCAGTAGAAATGGATGTCCATCAATGGAATTAGAAGGAACTAAGTGAGTTTTAAGAACAAAAGGTTTCCTTATTTAAATTACAGTAGAGGGAAAAACAGCTGGGAATACCCGGCTCTCGCCAAGCCCCCAGCTACCGGCCTGCTCCGGGAACTCTTTTTCTGCGGACTTTTAGCGTCTCCAACTCAATTTGTGTCCTCATTTTTAGTGGAACTAAGAACACTCCGAGGGAGAAGACCACCTCCCTCCTCCTCCTCCTCCTCCTCCTCCTCCTTCTTCTCCTCTTCTTCTTCTTCCTCCTCCTCCTCCTCCTCCTCAGTGTCCACACAAGGAGGATTTTAGTTCTGAACTCTTCCATTCAGCTCAGCCATTACACGGTGCAATGAGCTACAGGGCACACTTGGTGCGTGACTGGCCAACGTGCCGAGGTTTTCAAAAACTGGAAAGCGCGACCCTCCCTCTCCCTGCTTTGTGAGGGCCTCTGCGGGTCCTTTTTACCATTTGATTCCCAACAAAGTAAAGGAAAACGGGGCTGTCTGCAACAAAAATGGAAGCTCCACGACTTCCCAGGCCCCGCTTGGGAGTGACCGAGGGGAACAGGAGTAGCGAGCTTCTCCAGGGAGAAAGAGAGTCACTCCGCAGAGCTCCTTCTACTTAGATATGAGAGTGAGAGAGAGAGAGGAGCGGCCAGGAGGGGGGAGGAGGAGGGAGAGGGACAGACAGAGACAGAGAGAGAGACAGAGACAGAGACAGAGACAGAGAGAGAGAAAAAGGAGGAGAAGGAGGAGGAGAAGGAGAGACACACAGAGACATACAAAAAGAGACAGAGACAGAGAGGGGGAGGGAGAGAGGGAGAAGGAGAAGGAGGAGAAGGAGAAGGAGAAGGAGAAGAAGAAGACGACACACAAAGAGAGACAGAGAGGGAGAGAGAGAAGTGGGAAGAGGGGGGATAGAGAGGGAGAGAAAGAGACAGAGACAAGAAGAGGGAGGGAAAGAGAGACAGAGAGAAAGAGACAGAGAGGGAGAGGAGAGAGACAGAGGGAGAGGAGAGAGAGAAACAGAGAAAGAGAGAGAGGCAGAGAGAAAGAAAGACTGAGAAAGAGACAGACAAGAGACAGAGAGACAGAAAGAGAAAGACAGACAGAAAGAGAAAGAGACAGAGAGATAAAAAGGCAGAGAGACAGACAGAAAGAGAAACACAGAGACAAAGAGATTCAAAAGAATGTAGGATAAAGATGAACCTTACCCAACAGTGTCATCTCACTCCAAAACTTGTCAAATAGAGTGCCTATTAGCTCTCAAAGAGAAAGAAATCATGGTACAGAGAGTAAGCACTTAAATGTTTGCTGAATAAATAAAGGAATGAATGCCCCAAGAAAATGGTACACTAGATGACCTTTGAGTTTCCCTCTTTCAAATCTGGGATTCTCAAGTTGTACGAGAGGCAGCCTGGTGTGCCATACTGAGAGTAGGCCTCATTGTCAAGAAACCCTTCACCTCTGAAATATAGGGCCTGTATGACCCTGGCCAATTCATCTAACCCCTCGGGGTTCCCAGCAACTCTTAAGAGTCCAAGTTAAAGTTGCTGATCTGCACCCTGGATCAGTCCTCATCACCGCACGCCTGGACTACTGCAGCATCCATTGGTTGGTCTCCTACCCTCAATTCTATCACAACACCAGTCCAACTTCTATTCAGCTGTCAAACTGGGTCTTCCTGAAGCACGGGTCTAAGCACGGGTCTGAGCCTGTCCAACTCTTCTGAGTGCAAGAAACTAGCCTTTGTTTAGACTAGCATTGCAGGACAAAGTTATAACCATAGAGGGTCTGCTTTAAAGTCAGGGAGACTTGGGCTCCTCATATTGGCCACAAGCAAGTCACTTACCTACTTCCTGTTTCCTGTCTTGGACTACTGTAAACCTACGTGAAATCTGGAGCTCCCCATATGGAGGAAACGACAGATCTAGACCCAAACTGGCATGGCTAGCTGAAAAGAACACTGGCTTTGGAGCCAGAGCACCTGGGGGTTCAAAAATCCCAGCTCTCCTACATATATGTGTGTGTGTGTGTGTGTGTGTGTGTGTGTGTGTGTGTGTGTGTGTGTGTGTGTGTGAGTGATCTGGGCCAAGTCCCTTTACCCCTTTGGGCCTTAGTTTCCTCATCTGTACAAGGGGCCTGGACTAGATGACTTACTTCCCAAGCCCCTTCCAGTTCTCAATTGAACCATCTAGGATCCATTGACCTACTATGTTCTGGAGGAAGCAAAGACAAAAATTAAGCAGCCTTTGTCCCCGAGGGGCTCCTACGTCCATACTTGTGCGTCCATATGGTAGCCGACTGAGTGAGAGCCTCGAGTTGATTTAGATTTGTCCTTCTTTTGTGACAACAGTATGTGAGGTTCTCACCTGATGGCTTCTTCCCAACCGGTAACTTCGTCCCTAGCTGGCCGCGGCAATCTCCTTGCCGACCCTGAGCAGGCCTCGGTGCTTACTTACAGACCATTCCACCCTTAGGTCCCCCTGGAGAAGGAGACAATCTGGAACCGATGGCTAAGAGTCAAGACATCTGCGGCTAGTCTCAACTGGGAACTAGCTTGGCCTCAGTTTCCTTCTCCATGAAATAATGGAGCTGAATGAGATTAGATCCCTTCCAGCTCAGTGTACTATAAAGCTTAGGAACAATGAAAAACATCAAGGACTCGAAACCCTAAAGGCCTAAATGGGCCTTTCAAAGAAATCACGATTACAAAAGGAAAAATCAACAGAGTGGATGATTTATGTTTCCAAAGCAGAGCAGTAGAAAGGGAAATTCTCTGCAAAGCCTCCCATGATCCCCTTCTCCCATTGCTGGAAATCAGTCCTTTCTCAGCTGTCCTGTCTCTATCCTTATCGTGCTCTGACTTCTAATGTTTTTAAAGGTGGGAGTGTCTTTTCTCTCTCTTCAAAGACTGTAAACTCCAAGAGGGCACTGTGCTAACAAAATACTAACGGTACATGGGGAAGAACACAGGCACACTTTGAGAAAGGAGGGAGAGCACTAACAGCTACAGGAAATCAGGGAAGACTTCTTATAGGTGGCGGTACCAGAACTGAGCCCTGAAAGAAGCTAAAAATTCCAAGAAGTGAAGGTCAAAGAAGGACTAACTACATAGGGGGGCAGCTGGGTGGCTCAGTGGGTTGAGAGCCAGGCTTAAAGACGGGAGGTCCTAGGTTCAAATCCGGCCTCAGACACTTCCCAGCTGTGTGACCCTGGGCAAGTCACTTGACCCCCATTGCCTAAACCTTACTACTCTTCTGCCTTGGAGCCAATACACAGGATTGACTCCAAGACGGAAGGTGAGGGTTTAAAGAAAAATATTTTTTTAAAAAAAGTACTACATAAGGGGGCAGCTGGGTGGCTCAGTAGACTGAGATCTAGGCCTAAAGACAGGAGGTCCTGGGTTCAAATCCTGCCTCAGACACTTTCTAGCTATGTGACCCTGGGCGAGTCACCTAACCCCCATTGCCTAGCCCTTACTGCTCTTCTGTCTTAGAACCTAAACATAGTATTGATTCTACAATGGAAGGGGAGGGTTTAAAAAAATAAATAATAAAGAAAGACTACCCAGAGGAGCAGCTCCTGCAAAAGCAAATATTGGTTGAGTAGAACGGACACGAGTCCTTAGACATTTCTCTCTACTGTCACCCTTTCACTTTTCCAACAACCCAGTGCAAGGATTCCAATTTTTTTTCGCGGATCCTCGGCCTCTTCGCCATTCTGGTTGAAGCCCAGGGATTCCTCTGAATGTTTTTAAATGAATAAAATAAAATACACGGAATTCACAAGGAAGCCAAGTTAATTCAACTACAGCTATCAAAATATCTGAAAAAAAAAAGCGCACAGCACCCCAGCTGACAACAACTCAGCCGACTTATTTCTCCCCCATTCTTGAGAGGCAATGGAGGCAGGAACAATGCGTGATGACTTGGAAAAAACCCATGTTGACTGATATCATCTCCTTTTGATTGTGTCAACGGGGAATCTAGAAACCTCCAAGACTTGGGGGTTCTAGATTCCATGTTGGCAATTGTATTTTTTTCTTTTCTTAAATATTTCCCAATTACGTTTTCATCTGCTTCCAGTCCGGTTGAGAGGGTTGTTCTACGAGGCCTGGGGAAAGGAGGGTTAACAGGGAAGAACAGAGTTTAAATTCTTCCTCTTGTCACTAAGCATGTGTATGTGTGACCCTGGGTAAGTCACTGGACCTTTTCTGGAGCCTCACCTTCATCCTCTGTAAATGAGAATAAAGTGAGCTGGCTTCCTGCCTTGCACAAAGGAGAAAATTAACTAACCTGAAAGTGCTTTACAAACACGGTTAGACATTTTCCCAAGCGTCTACTACTCGCTTTTAGCCGATCCAGTCTCAGAGTATTAATGAATGAGTATGTTCGCATCGTTGTCTTTTGTCCAAAACACTGCCAAATAACAGCAATCATAAAGAGTGCAAAGGGCATCTAGGCCAGTGCTGGGCAAACTTTCTAAAGAGGGGGCCAAAGGAAAGGAAATGCTCCTCTGTCAGTCTGTTTCTAAGGCAACTCTTTCCAAGTTTCATTGTATTGTATCCTACTCGTTGTATTCGTCAGATTAGGAATAATGTCCCTTGGCTGGATAGAACATTTCGGGGGTGCATCTGGCCTGTGGGCTGTAGTTTACCCATCACTGCTCTAGTCCAATCCCTACATTTTACAGAGGGGGAAACTGAGGTCCAGGAGAATGGTTCCTCCAAAGTCACACATAGGATCTAGAGTCAGAAAGGACATCAGAGGCTGTCAGCTCCCATGCTCTCATTTTACAGAGGAGCAAACTGAGATTCAGGGAGGGAAAGAGACTTGCCCAAGGCCACCAAGTACTCAGAGTCCTTCTTCAGGAAGCTGTCAAAAGCCTAGCTAAGCACCTAATCCTGTGTTGTCATTTTTCAACCCATGTGGGACTTTCTTGGCAAAGAGACCAGTGCTCTGCCATTTCCTTCTCCAGCTCATTTGACAGATGAGGAAACTGAGGCCAACAGGATGAAGAGACTTACCCGGGGCTCCACAAGCCAGAAGTGGCGGTCACTGGCACCAGAATGCAGCCTCAGAGACACGCGTAAGAAATATGAATGCTCCTGCCTAGGGTATGCAGGATGGAAAAGGCCAGATAATCCATCACCTAACGCTGTTTGCACATTCCTTGGGGCTATGCATGAAGCGGTGGGATTTCTAAGGGCGGCCAACAAAAGGTGCTAAAATGCCTTTTCATTTGCAAACTTTGTTCTGGTATTGGGCAGCCAAAGAATGTAAATCTTAATTACCCGGACCTGACACCAAGGCTTTGTCGCCAAAAGCCCGGGCCTTTTCTTCTGGGCGTGCGGCTCCTTGTTGTTTTTAATGAGATAAGGTTAAAGTTCAGAAGAGAGTCAGCCTTCTTGCCTCGGAGAGGCAGTGTGGTCTGCAGCACCCATCGCCGCCCCCCCCCCCCCCCGGGGCCTTCTTTTCCCCCTTTCCGTGGTCAGCATACTGGAGTGCCTGGCCACTTCCTGCTCATTTTACAGATGAGGAAACTGAGGCAAACACAGTGAAGTGACTCACCCAGGGTCACACAGCTAGCCAGTGTCTCAGGTCTGATTCGAGATGAGCATTCCCGACTTCAGACCCGGTGCTCCATCCACTGCAGCGCCACCTAGCTGCCCAGAGTCTAGAAGAACTGGGTTCAAATGCCCCCTAGGATCCTTATTGGCTGTACGCCCTGGGGGTGGCAAGTCGATTAAGCACTTTAAGTCTCAGTTTCCTCATCTGCAAAATGGACCTAGTATTACCCATAGTCCTTGTCTCGGGTGGTAATAGGGCAACCCAAATGAGTTGGTATCTGTAAGGCACTTGGAAGACTTGAAAGTGCTCTATGAAGATTAGTTATCGTTATTATTAGATATCCCTGAGTTATAAGCAGCAACATGGGCGACTCACTCAGCATCTATGGGCCTCGGGACACCGTCGAGGCACTGCAATCTGCTGTAGATGGCGGGAGTTCCCATGCAGTGTTTAGATACAAATCACACCCTACCAGGTGAGGGCCGCCATTTATTTCTGTATGCTTCCTTGTATCAACAAAGGCGAATGAAGAAGCTTCTTCAAATGCTGCTACCCATCGAAACCCCCTATTCCTGGCCACTTGAGAGCTGGGAATCACATAAGGCCCCACACTTTACAGCTAAGGAAACCAAGGCTCGGGGAGCTAAGTGCTTATCTGGTGTCGCCCAGGCAGCAAATGTCAGAGGCCGGACCTGAACCCGTGTTTTGAGGAAAGATACGCACTCAGATCTCTACTATCTTGACCCTTGCTATAATTGGCTATTTGATGGAAAAGCCCGGTGATAATGATCATAAATGAGAGCATCCACGCATTTTTAGAATTCAAATAAGAAGCAAATATAGGCCAGTGTTCACAGGACTAGATCTGCTTGTCTACCTGATAAGACTTTAATGAGAGGTTGATGGAAGCCCTTGATCTACTCGAGGTCTCCTGAGTCATCGTTTTAATTGGTTACAGCCACCAAATATCGCGTTTGTCCAATGATTTTAAGCATTGATATAAAGAGCAAAGGGAGGTGGGGAGGAGAATGAGGGGAAAGAGGGCCGCAAGGAGGAAGAGATGGGCTATGAGAAGGAGAAAAAAACATGCAGATTTGGCTTCCTCTTCCCCCCGATTTTGTCTTCTTTCCGCAATTCCAACATTTACAACAGGAAGAGCATTTTAAAAAATAATTGGGTCTCAGTTTCCTCATCTGTAAAAATTCCCTCAAAGGTCACGGCTAGCTCTAAAATCCTATTTTATTCTATTTTAATTGAGCTTATTAAAGCCTCATCTGGCGCCTCCTTCTTCTATCTATATGCCATTATGAAAACAACTCCAGCTGCCAACAAAGACAACACTATTAAAAGAGTTGACCTGTGTACTAACTCCGACTATCCTTGACCTTATTAAAGACTACCAGAATTAATGGATTTAATTAGCAAATGCTGCACTCTCACCAAACCCAGCAGTTGGCTATAGCCAAGAAACGTGGCTTGCCTTGTGGTCGGCCGCCTCAAACTCACCAGGTTTGAAAGTGAACTCATCTTCTGCGCACTGGCTTCCTTTCCCAAGTCCCCTATTTCTCGAAGCCAGCAATTCTCAGCCTCAAAGTGTGGTCCGTGCAGCCCCGGGGGGGCAGAGCCACTTTGAGGAAGGGGGTCTGCAATGTCAAAACTATTTATTTGCCTTTCCTCATTTTCTCACAAGTATACAGTGGAATTTTCCAAAGGATCTGACCTGTGCACCAAAGCTTCTGTTGCAGCGGGAAGACTGAGTGAATGTCTTGTCAGCGGAACTGGGCTTTCGTCTTGCCAACGGATGGCTCTACGCTCCGGCTGGACTTGAGGTTTTCCACAGATTCACCTGGTATCGGCACTAACCAATCGGAGCGAACCATCGTGGCTTATGTGAACTCCTGGCGACAAGCCCAAATGAGGCTGAAGTACTTACTCCATGTGCTGACTGGATCTCATGGTTTATCCCGGAATAACCATGGTGCTGTTTGCACCAATGGGGCAGATGCAGTTTGCTACTTACATTGCCAAAATGCCCAAGCAGGCCAATATCCTCAATACGTTTTCTCTTGTTTTGGGAACCTGTCAGCCTTCTTGATAACGAGCATATTGACGCTCATGTGCGATGGGTATGCTATTGCTATTTTAGAAAAGTGCGAAGTGATCCAGAGACCTAAAAGCCTGAGAACTGTTGCTTTAAGATCATACCATGATGACACCATGGAAAGAATGCTGAGGAATCGCAGGACCTGACTTCAAATCCCCGTCTGCTACTTCCTGGATAAGTGACCTGGTAGCTCACTTCATTTCCCTTCTTCCACTCTATAAAGAGAAAAGGTTGACCGCCAGTGACCTAGAATTCTCCATTGAGGAGCCATCTTTCCTAGCCAACTCCTCAGGTTGCAAACCTTGCAGTCGTCTTTGTTTCTCCTTCTTTCCCTCATCCCCTATTTGATTCAATCTGATAAATACTGAACAGTTAAGGCCTACTATGTGTAAGACATTCTTTCTCCTTCTTTCCCTCATCCCCTATTTGATTCAGTCTGATAAATACTGAACAGTTAAGGCCTACTATGTGTAAGACACTGGGCCAAGCACTCGGAGCAGACGAAGATGAATAAGATACAGTCTCTGTCCTGAAGGAAGGTCCAAACTGTTAGAGACGAAGGATAAAGTGTAGAAAACAAGCATTGGTTTGCAGTCAACTCTCTGTCCACGTATGCAGCTCTAGTTCCAGGGCAAGGTTTCTTGAATTGAATGGTACATGATAATGGGCAAAAAGAGGAAGGAGAAATCGCATCTGGTAGGAGGGATCTCAAGAGGCTGAAGGGAGGGGGAAGAGAGGAGACAATCATTAAAAAGGCTAGTTCTCAGCAAAAGTAGGAAGAGATGGGTTCAAGGGGATAGATAGAGGACTCGGCCTTAAAGAGAAAGAAAGACCACATCCTTCCCTAAGCCTGGAGAAAATGTCAAGGGGAGGGTGGATGCTGAAGTGATTTGAAGTGTAGAACTGGAAAGAAGAGGATGCTTAAGATTGATTGGCCTCAATTTTTCAGGGATGTCCCCTGTTAAGAGGTGGGGGTGGGCAGGAGACAGGTGGTTGGAGGAAAGAAGAGATCACATAGAATGTAATACAATCAACCGGATGGGGAAAGGAGGGTGAATAGGGAAGCGCGAAAGGACTGCCATGAAGCAACGAGGAGGCCGGTGAGATGTCAGAACGCAAGTCCGTAGTGGATCCAGTCAGCCCAGTAAGCAACTTTGTCCAACACCATTCAGCAGTAGGCGAGGGGTAGCGGAGAGGGGTGGGGGATCTTGTCCCTCCAAACTGGTTAGCTATAACATCAAGGTTTCAAAAGGAGGAAAGCGAGGCCAGAGCAGAGACAAATGGTCTGGGAGAACACTGAGGGCCAGGAGGAAATGGAGTATGAGCATGTGGGTGGGATGGGAACAGGGCGAGATGGAAGAAAAGGGGCTCAGGGTCAGATGGAAAAAAACAAAAATGAGGTTTCCGATTGAAGAGTTGTGTAATCAAATCTCTTGTTTACAAGCACGATTGTTATTTCCATCTGGAATCTACTAAGATAAAAATTAATATTATCAAAACAAAGTCGTTCTTTTTTCTGGTTATGATACTATAGAAGGGTCTGGTTACTGGCCCCTTCCCTCCTTTCCATTCATTAGGGATTTCAGGCCCAAAGAAAACTTCATTGTAAAGAAAGACAGTCTGGACTAGGGGAAAGAGAACTGACCTCCGAGTCAAGAGAAGTGGCTGGCCTTGAAGGGGCCCTTTCTTCTCCCGAGGGCTCCGTTTCTTCATGCAGCGGATCATCAGGTCTCTAAGGTCCCTTCTAACACTGACATCCTATGTCATACGCAGCCAATGCTTCTATCTACATGACACCGAATGCCCATATGCTCACTGGACTAAGTTGAATCACAAGGTCATAGTCATCATACTAGAGCTAGAAGGGACCTCGGAGGTCATCTAGTCAATCCCATGCCATTTTACAAATGAGGAAACTGAGGTCCAGGGATGTTAGCAGATACAACCAAGTGACAGCTGTGATACACCTCGGAAATGAGATTTGAAGCCAAATTCTCTCGCAGTTAACTGACTATACTTGTGTCGTTCGGCCGTCATGAAGGCATAGTGGAAACCTCTCATTAATGATTTACTCATCCTTCCAATAGTCATTCCATATCATTTCCAGGATGAAAAGTAAAGAGTCAACTAACTCTTTTCCTTAAAACCTTAAAACGAGGTCTTCAAGCCAGGCACATTAATGTATTTCTAGTGGAGCTCTGAACTGGTGCGACTAATCTGAAAAGCTATTTAGAAAGATGTGAATAAAGGAGTTTGGACCCAGAGATTCCACTACTAGGCTTAGAACGCAACAACGTCATTGAAAAAAGCAGAGCCAAGATGGCAGAGTAGAGGCAGGGACTGGCCTGAATGCTCTTAAATTCCTCTTGGAACAACATTAAAATAAGGCGCCCGTATGAGTTCTGGAGTACTAGAACCAACAAGAGAACAGCGTAAAACAATTTTCCAGCCTAAGAACGACTTGGAAGGTCAGCAGAAAAGGTTTGAAAGTTTCCCCAAGATGAGAACGGAGCACAGTTCAATGTAAGCCATCAGTAGGACCCAGAAGGCAAATAAATTGGCAGCAGTGGGTTGGGGAACTCTTAGCTCATAGATGGTAAGGGGGTTGGACAACGGGTCAGAAGGAGGTGAGAAGGGACCCTTTGCTGGCACTGCGTATAGGACTCTGTCGTATTGTCCATACCTGGTTCCAGGTCACGGTCCCAGGGTGAGGAAGAGCCCTAAAAAGCTAGAGCATGAGTTCTTGTGGTAACTCAGCCAGAGCACAGACCGAGAGAGCAGTGACCAGACCTCTCCTTAGATCATATCACCTTGGAAGAACTGAAAACTTACAGACCCCCAGAACTAGCTCAGAAAACAGCAGCACAAAAAACCCTGAAGCTTGGGACGGGGCCCCCTCCACCGTGGGAGCAGAGTCCAACTTTAATATAAAGTTCAAAGACAAGAAAAGGGCTGGGGAAAATGTAAATTAAGGAGAGACTAGGATAAAGACAGGGGAAATACAAAGCAACATAACTGAAAAAAACGTACAAGTTTCTCTGATAAAGTTATCCCTCAGTTGACAAATGGTCAAAGGATATGAACAGGTAGTTTTCTGATGAAGAAATAAAAGCTATCCAGTCATATAAGAAATGCTCAAATCACTATTGGTTAGAGAAATACAAATTAAAATGGCTCTGACACCTATCAGTAACAGCAATATTGTAAGATGATCAACTATGATCCCTTAGCTCTTTTCAGCAATATAATGATCTAAGACAATTTGAAAGGACTTACAGTAAAAAATACTAGACCTCTCTGAAAAAAGAACTGATGGAATCCGTATGAAGAAAACATACTGGTTTTTTAAACCCTCACCTTCCGTCTTAAGAATCAATACTGTGTATTGGCTCATAGGTGGAAGAGTAGTAAGGGTAAGCAATGGGGATTCAGTGACTTGCCCAGGGTCACACAGTTGGGAAGTTTCTGAGGTCAGATTTGAACCTAGGACCTCCCGTCTCTAGGCCTGGCTCTCCATCCACTGAGCTACCCAGCTGCCCCCAGAAAACATACTTTTTAAAAAGTCTTTTTCTTGGGATTTTGTTCTTGGTCTGTTTTCTTTCACAACACCACTAATACATTTTGCAAGACTGCACATGTATACATTTATATTCAATCACTTGTCTTTTCAGTGGGAGGGGGTGAAAATCTGGAACTCAAACATTTTTTAAATGACCGTTAAACATTTTTACATTTAATTGGGAAAATTATATGTGTGATGAATTACAGAGAAGTATGGGAAGACTTAGAAGAAGATACAAAGTGAAGTAAATAAAACGAGGAAAACAAAAGAACAACCACCATGAGAAGTGGAAACAGAAAGCTGCAAAGTCATAAAGAATAAGAATGGCCTTGAAGGAAGAGAGATGAGAAGATACTTCTCCTTGCCTTGAAAAAATCCATGGTTGCAAAACATTGTGTATTATGTATGTCCAGTCCATTTTTCCTTTCTTCACTAAGAAAAATCTATTTTTTTAAAAAATGGAGTGCCTCCCCAAGGATTTGTACAGGGTTCTTTGCTGTTTAACATTTTGATCAATGATTTCGATAAAACCATAGATATCATCTTTATATCAAATTGTAAAACCATATAAAGCTAGGAGGGATCACTCACATGCTGGCAGAGTCAAGATCCCAAAAAACCTAGACAGACTAGAATACTGGGCAAAACCTAACAAGATTTAAATAAATGTAAAGTCTTTTCCTTGGGTGTAAGAAATCAACTTCACAAGTACAAAATAGGGGAAGCAAGTTTAGATAGCAGTTTGCCTTGACAAAGACCAGGAGCTTTTTTCCCCCTTTTTTGTGATTTGGAAATTTTCATTTAATTAATTTAGAATATTTTTCCATGGTTATATGATTCATGTTCTTTCTCTCCCCTCCTCCTACCCCCTCCCATAGCCAACAAGTAGTTCCACTGGGTTTTACATGTGTCATTGATCAAGACCTATTTCCATATTATTGATATTTGCACTAGGGTGATCGTTTAGAGTCTACATCCCCAATCATATCCCCATCCTCCCACGTGATCAGGCAGTTGTTTCTGCTCCCACAGTTCCTTCTCTGGATGTGGACAGCATTCTTTCTCATAGGTCCCTCAGAACTGTCCAACCAGGAGCTTTTAGTGGACTGCAAGTTCAATTTGAATCAACAATCTAGTAGGACATTTAAAAAAAGCTACTCGTATCTAAGACTAAAATAAGAGGCACAACTTTCTGGGGTGAGGAGGTCCTCATACAGGTATTCCTGCTATACTCTTCCTTAATCAGACTACATGAGGACTTGCAGGACACCCTATTGAAATAGTTCCCAATCTCTTAACCATCCCAGTTATGGTCTAGTTTGCCAACGATGCTGTTTTATCTAAGGCGACATTTAGTGTCACTATGTAAAGCCATACTACTGCTTCAGCTCAACCATAGTTTCCTATGACAACATGACACATAGGGTTTTAAGCAAAAAAGATGAAAATCACTTACACTAGTACTCAAAGACTCAAACATGTTATTGTGTCCGATGTATTTTCCTATGATTTATAATACCAAATGATACCAGCACTAACTGAAGGTTTCAGGGTGTCCGGGGATCATCCTTCTCAAAAACGGATTGCCCCGAAAGCCTCCGAACAGGTGAGATGTAAGTACTTCTCTGGTGTCCTCAGTGATCACTGAGGAGTCTGAGGTAGCTCTTCATTCTAAAGGTGTCACTTGGGTTTTGTTCTTTTCTCGATACACATGCAATTCCTATTAACAATAATGAGAATTACACGCAGTCGATGAGAAAATAATGAATCCCTTGGGGACTTGTTCATCTGCTGTGCCTTATCTGAAAAAATGAAATCTGTTTTCACATCCATATTAGCCTAATACATCCTTACTCAAATCACTCCTCATTTTGAGATTCACACATGATTCTTTTGCTTTATGCTATTCTCTAGTTTGGAAATTGTCCTCCAAGTACAAAGTTTCCAGCCTGGTAAGCAAAGCCCTCCATAACATGGCATCAATCTATTTTTCCCGTCTCATCTTACACAGTTCTATACAAGCACAAGATGTCATTAAGCTTGCTGTCTCGTTCCTCTCATCTTAATGTGAACGAGTTCCAGGAGAAACAATCCTGAGACGAATTGCTATCTTGCCCAGCATAATGGAGAGAGAGAGAGCTGGTCACAGAGTCAGGTCCCAACTGGAACACCTACTAGCCAAGCGACCTTAAATATGTTACTTAACCTCCTGGTGCCTCCAGCTCGCTCTCAAAGACTAAAGGCTGCCAAGTCAGTGCCAAACAACCCTGGCAGAGAAAATGTCTCATCAGTATCTCCCTACACCAGTGAAATCATCAGTGAGGGGTTTTTTAACTTATGGCTCGATATTATATCCGGGAGATAGTGAGCAACAGTTTGGTCTGTGATGATGCTCTATTTACAGTTGAATGTGTTTACTGAATTGCCACGATTGTTCTGATTTGGATGTGCCATAAGGGTTTTGTCATCGCAATAAAAACAGTAGGGCTTCTGATCATAGGATCACTGATTAACTGTGAAGGGACCTCAGAAATCTTGATAGCCAGAATACAAAACCTCCATTTTACGGGCAAGGAACCTGAGGACCAAAGGGAAAGAAAATGACTTGCCCAGGGTCACATAAGAGGTGGGATTTGAATCCAGGTCCTCCAACCCCAGGGCCATGTGTCTCTCCACCATGCCTTAATAATGATGATGGGAATTCCAAAATAATCTATGTTCTAGCCCAATTAGGTTACTCGGTTTTCCCTGGAAATGTCCACCACAATCTAACTAACTTCCACCCAATTCCTTATGCCTGGCATACCCTCAACACTACCTCCTGCCCCATCCCCATCTCTACTTCTAGGTAAGCTAGAATGCCACCTCTGCCTTGTAATCTTCCTCGGCTCCCTCTCTCCAGCCAGCAGTAAATTCCTGCCTCCTCTCAATTCCCACAGCACTCTATCTCTCTCTTAAAAGCAACCTAGTTTGGAGGAGGTAGGCGGGGTCAGAAAGCCTAGGCCCAGTTCTATCTCTGCCATCCCTCATGATCTCAAACAATACCCTCTCAGTATTCTCCTTTGTAAAATAAGCTGTTATCTAGGTCTGACATTCTAAAGTTAAACAGCTTCTGTGTCATCACATTCTACCTTGCAACTTCATTACTTGAATACGTTACCTAGGCTCGCCTAATAGCAAGTTTTTAAACCCTCACCTTCCGTCTCGGAGTCAATACTATGTATTGGTTCTAAGACAGAAGAGTGGTAAGGGTAGGCAATGGAGGCTAAGTGACTTGCCCAGAGTCACACAGCTGGGAAGTGTCTGAGGTCAGATTTGAACCCAGGACCTCCCGTCTCTAGGCCTGGCTCTCAATCCACTGAGCTGCCCCCCTAATAGCAAGTTTTTGAAGGCAAACTCCCTAACTTTCTTATCTGTGCAAATTTTGAATTTGTGACATTAAAAAATTTTGCTGGGTGGTTCAGTGGATTGAGAGTCAGGCCCAGAGATGGGAGGTCCTGGATTCAAATCTGGCCTCAAAGACGTCCTAGCTGTGTGACCCTGGGCAAGTCACTTAACCCCCATTGCCTAGCCCTTACCACTCTTCTGCCTTGGAACCAATATCCAGTATCAATTCTAAGACAGAAGGTAAGGGTTTTTTTAATTGCTTAACATGCACTGAAAAGATAAATAGTCTAAGTAGTCTATCACCAGTCCAATTACTGCAGAGGATTGTTCTCCACAAAATTTCTTACATGCACATACTCATACGACCCTAGATCTAGAGTTGGAAGGGCCTTCAAAGTCCTTTTAGCACATCATCTTTTTTTGACAGATGAGGAAACCGAGGGTCAGGGAAATGAGATGACTCGAGATCATATCTTAATCTGGCAAATATCTAAATCTGATCTCCGAGATCATCTGGCTCAACCTTCTCATCTTACGGATAAGAAAACCAAGGCCCAAGGAAACGGCATGACTCGGGATCAGAGATCTAGAGCTAGAAGGAATGTTAGTGGCAATCTTGTCCAATCCCCTCATTTTAGAAAAAGAAACTAAACTCCAGGAAAGTCAAATGACTTGCCCAATATCACACTAGTAGTGAACACCAGATGCACTACCGGAACCCAAATCCTTGGATTCCAGGGCTGGTCTTCAGTCCACTGTCCTAATCTGCCTCTTGCCAGCTTACACTGTCCTTCCACCCACTGGCAATCGGGTCTCCTGTCTGGATACAGCCAGTGTCAACAAATCCTTTAGATCTCATATGGTCAGAAAGAAGAACAATTTTCCTAAAATAACAAGGACCCGGATATCAAGGCTGTGGCAGAAGCCCTCTCAAATTCCAGGGCCCCAAGCAAGTCACCTCATCTCCTCCCAGATCCCAACTGCCCTTTTTTTTAACCAGGTCAAACTAGAAGAGCTGACCCCAGGAACGCTGCTCAGGCCTATCCTACCTGAGGTGAGATTTGCCCAGGGTGCTGCTTCTCACCCCATAGTCATCATTTACACCCCCAGAGGGGTCCATCTTGGGCACACCTCCCTCCTTTGTGAAGTAAATCCACTTTTCCTTGAAATTCTACCCTAAAGGTAAGGGAGAGTCCCTTGCAATCATCTTTCTCAGGTAACCTGCCATTTACGCCACTTCTACAGTATGTATTTTCGATTGTCATCACCCCAGCCCCCAACTTGGCACCAGCACAGAGTAGACAGTTAATCCTTTTTTTAATCCGTTGATTCCTCTTCCCCCTTGCTCCAGCATTGCTCCTCTTCTTTGATTCTGTTCGGTCATCCTATCTTTTCACAACTCCTGCATGTAGGAATTATGGGTGCTGGCCTCTGAGATGGCCACCTTTGAAATCTCTTTCAGGATCCTCTCCCAGTCAGCACGCCCTTAACCCCAAAGCCATCTTGAGGGTGTAGTTCTGGGAGTCCAGGCCTCACCAGACCCAGTCTGACTCAAGACTCCCAGGGCACACTAGACCCCTAAATGGACAATTATTCGTAATTGAAGAATGTGGAGATCAAGACATCTTCAAAGACACATAATATCAGAAAAGAGGTGGGCCAGTGATTTGCCAAGTGCAAAGAATGGGTAGACCAAGAGTGGATCTAGTGTCCCCGCCCCAAAGCAGAGGAAGGCCTCCATACATATTCTAGGGGGAATGAAGATATCCTTAGATCAAAAGAACAGTTTAGACAAGGGAGAATCAGAAACAACTGAATTCAATAACCCATTGTAGGATAAACACCATAACATAAACCACCTGAGAAAGATCTGCCTATTTGGCAAGAATTTCTGGGAAATCTGGAAAGCAGTTTGGCAGAAATTAGGCTTAGAGTTGCACTTTAAAGTATTTACCATGACAAAATCAAGATGAATAGGGTTGGGGCAGCTGGGTGGCTCAGTGGATTGAGAGCCAGGCCTAGAGACCGGGATGTACTGGGTTCAATTCTGGCCTCAGACACTTCTCAGCTGTGTGACCCTGGGCAAGTCACTTAAACCCCATTGCCTGGCCCTTACATAGTACTGGTTCTAAGACAGAAAGTAAGGGTTTTATTAAAAAAAATTAATAGGGTGACCTGAACATTCAAGGTTATGCCATAAAAAGTTAGAATAGACTCAAATTAGATAACCTTTTTTTAACTACAGCCTTCTATCTCTTCTTTGGGGGCAAGTTGGTCCATAGGATTTCCCTTGCAATTGTTAACTATTTTAAATATAATGTTGGTTTTGCTGTGAATTAGTCCAACCATTCTGGGAAGCAATTTGGAATTACATGAAGAGAGGGAATACAATATCCATGCCCTTTGACCCAAAGATCCCACCGCATTAAACATTTATTTATTTGTTTTAGAGTATTTTTCCATGGTTACATAGGATTCATGGTCTTTCCCTCCCCTCCTCCCACCCTCATCCCGTAGCCAATGAGCAATTCCCCTGGGTTTTACATATGTCATTGATCAATACCTATTTCCATATTATTAACATTTGCATTAGAGTGACCGTTTAGAGTCTACATCCCCAATTACGTCCCCATCGAGCCACATGATCGATCATATGTTTGTTTCTCTTCGGTATTTCTGCTCCCACAGTTCTTTCTCTGGATGTGGATGGCATTCTCTCTCATAATTTAGGGTATTAATTCTTAAGCAAACCAAGGAGAGAGCAGATTACAAAAGATAAAAAAGATCATTTCAATTACATGAAACTAGACAGATTTTGCACAAACAAAACAATTACAACTGGGATAATAAAGGAAGCAGTAGACTGGGAGAAGGCTTTATATCAAATGTCTCTCAGAAGTCTGATATCCAAGTCATACAAGTCAACGAACAGAAATATATAAGACCAAAGGCCATTCCCCAAAGGGCAAAGGATATAAGCAAATAACTCTCAAAAGAAGAACTGGTCTCCTCTAAGAACCACATAAAAGAATGGTCCAAATCACTAATAATAAGAGAAAGCAAATCAAAGCAATTCTGAGGTTTCACCTCATCCCTAGCAAATTGGCAAAGATGAAAAAGATGGAAATATTCAATCCTAGAGGAGTTTTAGAAAGAAAGACACCTTAATACACTGTTGGTTTTGCTGTGAATTAGTCCAACCATTCTGGGAAGCAATTTGGAATTACATGAAGAGAGGGAATACAATATCCATGCCCTTTGACCCAAAGATCCTACTGCATGCAGGGAAGCTGGTGCCAAAAGGAGATGCCCCATAGGCCCCAAAAGCAGCACTTTTTATAGTGCCAAAGACCTGGAAACAAATGAGACGTTCGTCAATAATGGGATGGAAAAATCAGCCGAGGTACATGGAATATTACAAATAAATCTTCCCCCAAAGAGTTCAGCAAAAACACCCAATAGAAAGATCGCAACCGATGGTGCATTTTAGTTTCAATATTTGTGGTTTAATTTTTGTAAAAATAAATTTTATCAGTGTTTTTATATCACTCATATTTCTCAGTGTAGCTCTCCTCCCTCTTCCCCCTCCCAGAGAGCAACCTCTCGGAACCAAAAGCCCCCAAAAGATTTTTAAGGGGAGACAAAAGTTGAGTCAAACTAACCAAAACATGGAGGAAGGCTCACCTTCTCTGTAGCGTTCTACACCCATGGTCCCTCATGTCTCATAAGAAGGGAGGCAAGTGCCTCCTATCTCTTCTTTGGGGGCAAGTTGGTCCATAGGATTCCCTTGCAATTGTTAGTTCTTTCCATCACCAAGTAGTAGTTGTTGTGGATATTCTCCTTCTGGCTCTCCTTACTTCACTTTGTAGTGATTCCATTTTCTCCCCATCTCCTCCTTTGCTTTTGTATTATGGTGGTTATTACTGGAGAATATTAAGGGGACTTGGAGGGGGGCAGAGAGAGCTCCTGTTTCTCTTCCTCTTCCATGAGGAAGGCCACGGGGAAGGTCACTAATGAGAAGCTGGGAATCTCATTAAGGTAGAGAGGTGAAGAGAGATAGGACCTCCTTTAGGGAAACTAGATCAGCTGGAAAGTGATGGAGGCTATTAAACACAGCTGCTAGAAAAAGCGGACAACCTTGAGTGGCGAAAGCCCGTGGGATGGCCAACCAGACCAGATTGGACAAAGGGCTCGAAGCATAGGCACCAAGGAAGGGAACCCAACGTCTGGTCCAAGATGGGAGCCAGGTAGCTGCCTAGCCTCTTAGCAGATGCCTCTAATGAGCCCCCCCCCCCCACCAGACTGCTCTCCTGGTCAGAAAGGTCACTTGCACCTGTTGGCTCTACACAACGTAAGGCCCTCTGATCTCAGCTTGTCCAGGGATGTCTGTCTTGCTCGCCTCCACTTGGTTCCCCGACACTTAGCACAGAGCTGGCACAAGGCGAATACTCACTCAATGAATGGTTTCTCACTGATTTCTTTCCTCTACCTGCTTTCCTGGCACGTCCAAAGCGGAGCAGTTCTCTGAGGTAACTGAACCTCCAGGATTTCCCAGGGAAGCCGGGGGCTGGGCTTGGGAACATCTAATTAAGTTTCCCATCTCCCAGGCAAGGAGGTGCTAGGAGTTGACTAGGGAGTCAGCTGGGAAAGCAGACATGGCTGTGGGAGTTCTCCTCAAAGGCTAGAAGAGCCCCCCCCACATTCTGAGCAGTGACAACCTGCCATTTCGTGTGGTTCAACAAGGACCAAAAAACTAAGGAGGTGTATAGGACTATGATGCTGCCTATGTTCATTGGACCAAGAATGGGCTGGAACATGTCTGGGGGAGCAGACCATCCACTAGCTGTCCCTGCCTGAGCCATATGTCCTGGCCCCTTCCGAACGGTTATGCAGGATGCCGATTGGTCCCCGTGACCAGGGTTGCTTTGAAGATGGCTGGCAGCTGATCGGAGAAGAGCCTCTAAGGGATGTGAGCAGAAACCTTCTCCTCTGGAGCTCGCCACCTTGGGACAGTCCCTGACTTCCAGGGAACGGGAAGGGGATCTCTTTCCCATCTCCTCCTTGCCCGGTGACCACAGTTTGCGAACATAACCTCATTGCCATGCACTCAAAGGGTAGGCTAGCATTTCCGCTGGGGGTGAGGGGAGAGAGAAAGAAGCAAGAGGCTGATCAGGAGTTGCTACATGTCTTTGCCCTTTAAGCAAGGGGCCAGAGGGCATGTCTACCTCTCTGGGAATTACTCCTGCCCAACTCTGCTTTATACGTTATGCCGCAGGTACCCTCAGCTGCATTTCAACCTGTTTGCCATCCTAGGCCCTACACAGGAAATGAAGGTGGCCACTACTGCGGGCAGCAAAGCCACCTGGGGTGAACTCACAACCAAAACTGGAATCTCTAGAGAGGCAATAGGGAAGAGACGAGCATCCCAGGCAGACGGGGTATCCCAAGTCAAAAGGGGCAGCCAGGTACGCCGGAAGGAACCCGGAGGCTGCAAGGGGGAGCACGCCTTCCAACTTTTGGAGCTCTGAACATTGGTGGGATCACCACGAGCAGCTCACTCAACCAGAGGCTCACTCACTACCAAGGCCGGTGGGGGAGAGGGGCTTTGCAGATCCCAAAATGCTACGGAAATGCGAGCTGCTGTCCTGGGTCTCAAAGACCCAGTGGTTCTCATGGGGTGCCCCCTCCAACTGTCCGCAACCTGAGCTTCCAGTAGAGTCTCTCCATTCTCCCCTAGCATCGGAAACCGAAGCACTCCGGTGTTCCTAAGAGCAAAGAAGAATATTATTCTGGAAGAAATGTTTTGAAAGGATTTAAAGCCGCCATCCTAAGCACGCAAAATGCACAAACGTAGAGGCCACAGAGAACACGGCCGGGGGCGGGGGACAGGATTTGGAACCGGAAGGCATCTTCATCTGATTTAATACGTCCCACGTTTTCTCGATGAGAAAACAAACGCCCGTCCAACTTGTTGGCCTATCGCTCAGCCTTGCATCACAGTTTCTCCGTGGGCAAAGCAGGAGAAGAATAAGCCTTGCCTTACTCCACCACGATGCTGTGACCGTATTAGGCTGGCGGAATGACAAGCGGCAGCTGGTGTCATAGCTCTGGCGCTAAAAAGGAGAGCAAAGGGCATCTGGTCCAGCCCCTTCATTTGAAAGTTGAGGAAATGAGGCCTACAGAGGCTAAACAGTGTGCCCCAGGTGAGGAGGATAGTTGAGGGGACACTTTGAGAAGTGGGAAAGGCTTGCTTTAGTCAATGTGAGGTGGCGGAGAACGAAAATCAATTTAGCACTAACCACATCATTTGGGCCTGCGTGTGGCCAAGCACTGTCGCCAATCACGTACCAAAATGGCAGCTAGCCTCTTCCCTGGGCCCCACATGGCTCTACTTCTGTGCTCTTGAAGGTTAGCTCTCATTTTTCTGGTGCTTCAGGTTAGCAAAAGGCTTTCTTCTCTGGAGCCCTGGGCAGAAAATACAAAGAGCACACTGAAGTTTGAGGCCAACTGAGCTCCTTTCTAGCTGTGTAACTCTGGCTCCGTCTCCTCCCCTCTCTGGCCTCAGTTTCCTTCTGTAGAAGGGGAAGAGGTTGGCTGACATGTGGAAAGTCCCATCCACTTCTAATATTCGGTGATTCTGCTTCGCCTGGCTCACCATTCGAGTGGGGGTTGCCATGGGAACACGAGATACAGACGTAACTATGGCAGCCAAGCAGATTTTTTCCTGTGGTGTGGACCTTCGGGTTGGAGAAGGATGTGAGAGTCCTGCTTATTAAAGCCACGTGGAGGAGCAGGGCCATACTGGGGTCATGTTTTAATTCATACGAGAGAAGGCCCAGTGGCTAAAATGCAACCCTCAAAAGGCGGGGTGTGAGGGTTCCCTGCCCCATGCCTGGACTCTTCACAGATTACTGAAGGGGATGATGGGGGGCGGGGAGGGGGAGGGGTGGCAAACCCGACATTCTTAAAAGCTTTTGGGCCTGCTGGGGGAAATTGGCTGGCTGGGCAGTTGGAACTCTTTGCTTTCCCTCCCCGCCCTGCTCATTAACAGGAGCTTAGCCCAAAGCCCCCTCTCCCCAATCAAGCCCAGTGGGACAGTGACTTCCTGCTTCCCTTCTCCTCAGTGATGGAAAAGGGGATAGAGGCAAGGCTATTGTCAGCTCCCACCTGCTAGTCCAATGTGGCCAGGGTCTAAGCTTCTTACTTCCTGTTACCATTTTAATTCCAATGTCAGGTTCATTCATTTGCTATTAAAAAACCTGTGGCCATTGACCCAGACTAATGTGCTCCTTTGGGGCTCAGGGTGAGGCCCAAAGAAAGGAGACGGCTGTCCCTAAAGAGACAAGGAGCCATTTTCCCCTTCAGTGGAGAGTAGGGTGAGAAAGGAGGCCCCTGGAACCCACAGGAGAAAGAGTTTGTGAATCATTATCCTCTAAACCTGCTTAAGAAGCCATTAATGAAAAGGCAGTCATGGGGGAAGGAAAAAAAAAGCCTCCCATGAGATGACAGCTGGAGCAGTGATGCTACAGTTATTGACTGGCATTAAATCTCTTTGGCTTTGGTATAACTGCCTCTGCATTAAACCCGGGCCCTCTCAGACTTCCAAAGGGAAGCTCCATGAGTACGGCCTGTATCATTTTTATGATTCGACGTAAACATTCCCCTATTACACACGGGATCCTATCCTCTACCTCTATGGGTTCTCCTAACACGTGGGAACTTTGTGTTTGTCACGCCCATATTCTAGATGGGGAAACCAAGTCTCTGAGTTGGGAGGTGACTTGCCCAGTAGTATCTATCAGTGCCAGAGCTCCTGCCTCCAAGTCCTCCTGGCCTTACCCTGTGTCCTTCCAGAAGAGCAGCTTTTACACAGATCTTCGCCTGCCTCCTCCCAAGTCCCAACACAAAGCCTCCCACTGAAAGCTTGTTGGGAGAAACTTGTGCTGGCTGTATTGGGGGGAAATCAGTCCCTAGATAATCTGCATGACTTGAGGGTTATTAGGAATCCATTTCTCCAGAGGAGACTCAAATCTGGGGAAAGCCGGTGACCTTGCTGACTCGGTTTCCTCATCGTTCCCATCCTGAGGGAGAAAGCCCCTGCTTTGTGAGAACTCTCCCAGCCAAACACCAGGCTGGACAAGCTTCAGGATGAGCCGCCATGGGAACCGAGGGCTCGCTTTCCCAACTCAGTTATTTGGTGCTGGGGTTTTTTTAAGCCAGACAAAAAGGAGGGAACTTCCAGAACCATGATGATATATTAAATTCCATCCTAGGCTCAATAAACTATGACTTATAAGGCTTGTAAAATCTTTACAGGCCTCCTGACAGCTCTGCATGTGCTGATGGAGAGAAGAATGGAACCTTTTGCAGGACATCTGCAAAACCTGGCATCTGGGCTGGAATTCCTCTGTCTGCCCATGATGACAAAACACAGAGGGAGTGAAGGCCAACTGAGGCTCCTGGTGATTGGACGCCATTTTGTGTGTGGTGGTTGGGGGCTGGGGGCGGTGGGACGACAATGCAAGGGCTGCTTATTTAAAGTGGGGTTTGGTCATCGCCTGCATCTGCAAGATACATTTCCAGCCTCATTGCATGAAAGCGCCTCTCTCCTAATTTTAACCATGCCCAAGCCCCAGGAACGTGTTCAGCAGAGATTGAATTACATTGAGTGTCTACTCTGAAGGCACAAAGTTTCTGGCACCTTCTGACAAAGCCAGACTTGAATAGATTATGGCCACAGCAGGCAGATAGCGTTCTTGTAATCATTTTAACTGGAGTTCATGGTTTCCAGGGGGGAGGCTGGGAAGGGGAGGAGACGGGATGGATGTTCAAGGAGAAGGAAACAGTTTTCCATTGTCCTGGACAGTTGCAAATCAAAGTGATAGGAACTTTTTCCATGTCGTGCTGAGTTGCTCCAGAGTCCAAGTGCTTGTAGGGTATGAACACGGAGGAGCCTGCTGGCAAGGAAGGCTTCCCCTGTTCACCAAAGGAACACATTCCTGGGATTTCAGAGCCTTGAAACACTTGTTTGCCTCCCCGAGATGCTAAGGGGCCCTATTTCCTCTCTGGTGGCTGATGCCAACCTGTGCACACACACATAAATACATACACCCCAACACCAGCACTCCTGGACCGCCACCCCTGGAGGGCTGTGGTAGAGAGCAAAGAGGAAATGAAGAAAAGAGGCTCTCCCTCTCCATTCCCTCCTTTAATTGGTTGGCTGGAGGGAGGAACGCCATAGCTCTCTTCTCTGGGTTTTCTTCCCCTGGAAAAGTGGGGAGCCTCAAGAGCAGGAACTGCCTCACTTTTGCATTTGTAGCCCTAATATTTAGGACAGTGGCTGGCAAGGAGCAAGTGCTTCACAGGGGCAGTTCTCCCTGCACACAAATTAGAAGCCAGGTGAAGATCCTGAAAGAAATTCACATTCTTAAAACATCCCATATGTTACCTTAACTGAACAATGTGCTTCTCTCCCTCTCTCTGTCTCTGTCTGTCTCTCAATCTCCCCCTCTCTGTCTTTCACTCTCTCTTCCTACCCTCCCTCTCTCCTTTGCTCCTGCTCTCTGTCTCTCTCTTTCTCACTCAGTATCTGTCTCTCTCCATCCTCCCTCCCTCCCTGTCTTTTTCCTTCCCTCCCTCTCCCTCCATCCTACTCTGTCTCTCTCTGTCTCTCTGTCTCTGCCTCAGTCTCT
>NC_058136.1:20566607-20579659 GCF_016433145.1 Gracilinanus agilis | reverse complement strand
AAGAAAGAAAGAAAGAAAGAAAGAAAGAAAGAAAGAAAGAAAGAAAGAAAGAAAGAAAGAAAGAAAGAAAGAAAGAAAGAAGGAGAAGAGAAACAATCATTTTAGATGCTAGGATTCTGCTCTGTACATGGAGTCAGAGATCCTGGGTTCAAATTCTATAGCCACCTCTTACTACCTTTGTGATCTTAGGCAAGTCAGTTTCCTCATTTATAAAACAAGAGGTCTGGACTGGATAAGAACCTAAGTTCCACTCTAGATCCTAAGACCTGATGTACTACTAATCTCGCATGTTTAGATAGTGCCATTTCAGGACAACAATGATTTCCAGTTATGTGATGTTTACAGCATATTTACCTTGTTAATTACTTTTGCTTAGGCCAGTGATGGTGAACCTTTGAGAGACAGAGTGCTGGGCCCTGCCCCAACCCAACCCCCAGACTGTGTGCCATGCCCCTCCTCTCAAATGCTGGGTACACCCTGCCCTCCTTACCCCAAACAAGGGTGGGGGGAAGCACTGCCATTGGGCTGCTGGGCGGAGGAGAGGGTGATGTGAAAAAACATGGTCAGGCATAGTGGAGAGGGGAAGGGGAGCAGCTCTGCCCGGGGTCCCTCTGCCTTTCTAGTAACAAACTCTAGGGAGTGGGAGTGTGGGGGGGGGGGCGTCCGAGTGTCCACAGAGAGTGCTCTGTGTGCCATCTTTGGCACCTGTGCCATTTGCTCACCATCACTGGCTTAGGCTAATGTTAAGTTCCCTTGAGCTCACACCTCTTAGCTCTGGCACCTAAGTGGCATGGTGGATAATAGAGTGCTGGACCTGGAGTCAGGAATGCCCAAATTCAAATTGATCTTGAGATATTTACTGGTTGTGTGACTCTGGGCAAGTCATTTCACCACTGCCTGCCTCAGTTTCCTCCGCTGTAAAATGGGGATAATAATAGCACCTACCTCCCAGAATTGTTGTAAAGATCAAAGGAGATATTTGTAGTGCTTAGCATAACATTTGACATGTAGTAAGCACTATATAAATGCCAGTTATTATTATTATTATTATCACTATTATTCTTATTCTTATTATTCCTGCTCAGTGGCAGGAAATAAAAAATGTGTGTGTCCAAGTTTCAATTTTGTTTGCAGACAGCCTGGCCCCCCTCCTCTGTTTGGGATAAATGAGAATGGACACTTCAAATACGGCGATGACATCATGATCTAGACTTCCCTTTCTCTAAGTCCTAGCAGTTGATATTCTCCACGAGTTCCCGTGGCCAGTGTAAACTCATCCTGTGGAAGCCAAACACCCTAGGGCTGAGCCTTTGCAATCGTTTAGTCTGGTCTTTGAACAGGGGTAATGGAGCACATGTTCAGGATCCCCACTTGCTGCTTTTCTGGCTTCATAAGACCTGCCAGAGTTTTCATGCTGCTGGCATGACCTTGCAGAGCCCAGAGTCATTTCCACAAAGGAGACTGCCCTGGAGGAGGATCCTAATGCAGGAAGAGGTGACTGTGTTCAATAAGGTCTCATGGTTATGGAATGGTCACTGTTCTAGGTCAAGGCCATTCCCTGGATGAGCAAAGGCTTTTCCACTAGATCCCAAAGGCAGGGAAGTGGCCATCTGACAGGAGAAAATGCTGCAAAAGTGGGGTAGAAATGTGGGCAGACTTCCATATCGGATGCGGAACCACAGAAAGGATCTGGCTGACCACAGAAAGCCTCACCACTTGCCATCCGTGATCAGGAGACAAGAGAGAGTGGGGCACTAGGTGAGGTTGGAAGGGACGAAAAGCTTCATGGATATAAATATAAAGCTTTGCAGAGTGCTCATTCCTACCCCCACTACAACGTAGCCCTCCACCCTGCCTCTCCTGCCGGCCCTTCTTATCACAACCCAGCCCCCAGAATGGAAGGGCCTCTTCTGCCAGAGCAGTGATTCCCAAAGTGGGCGTTTCCTCCCCCTGGTGGGTGCTGCAGCGATCCAGGGAGGCGGTGATGGCCACAGGCGCATTTATCTTTCCTATTCATTGCTATTAAAATTTTAAAAATTAATTTCCAGGGGGCGAAGGAATATTTTTTCTGGAAAGGGGGCGGGAGGCCAACAAAGTTTGGGAACCACTGCGCCTGATAAAGGAATAAGCAAGAGTATCACAGCTTGGGAGGAGACTGAAGAGGCTCTAGAAACACCCCTAGTCTCCATTCGATGTGGCATTCTGGGCCGATTTAACCCTCCTACACTGTGCCTACTGGAGTTCCACATACCAGGCCACCCCCCGTTGTACCAGCTGCCAATTCTAGGCATCCAGGCTCTGTGCCTCAGATGCGAGGGGCATGTCCTCTGGAATCACGTTCCCGACCCACTTCACTGGAATGCCTGCTCTCACTGGGACAATTTTCCCCCAAACCACCCAACTTTCCTATCAGTAGCCCCGGTTGAAGTGAGGAGGCAGGGTGGGGCTGGGCCTTTCAGAGGCCCAGGGCTGCCTCTTCCCCACATTTCCTCTAGCAGCTTTCTTCGATGACCTTCATTTTTGGAGATCCATGTAATCCGTGTGTAAGAACCCGCCTCCCTCCCCCCTCCCTCAGACCATGTTCAGCCAGCATTCCAGGCAACCACATGGAAGCATATTTGAGAGAACAACCCTTCCCCCCACTTCAGAGCAGCCACGGGATTCTCGGCCTCATCTAGGTGCGCCATATGGAAGCTTGGTGACCCTTCCTCCAGGCCCCGGCGACTAAGGGGCTGAGGCTAGGGGCCGACGACATAGGAGCCTGGGCCAGAGCAGAGTGTGCGTGCACACGTTTCTAGATGTCCCTTTCTCCCTGCCCTGGCAGTTTTTGAATGAAAATGATTGCTGCGAACTGCTGGGCGGGAGGAGGAGTGGCGGCCAAACAGATTCCCCCACCTGGCAGCCATGTGTCCCCGAATGTGCGGTGACTGCTTTCTTCTCTGTTTATTTTTCTCTGATGTAGAGGAGGAGCATTCTGAGAGGGGAGTACCCAGGCAACCTATGGATCTCGAAGGGCCATCAAAGCTTTAAGAGGAACCTCTAACCAGCAACCACAGTTGGTAGCCTCAGGAATCAAGTTAGGAACCAGGAGAGCAGCAGCCAAGACTGCCCGGCTCAGCCCTCAGTGGCCCATCCCGTCCATCAAGATTCTGGGCTCTGCAAGGAGCCAGCCCAGCAGTAAAGGAATGTTTTGCCCGGACTCTTCAAAGGAAGAAAAGGCCTCCCAAGGCCTGGAGTCAGGCAACCTCGTGAACTTTCCACACAGGTGCCTGACTGCTTTCGTACTTTAAAGTGGAGCCCACTCTCCCTGGGACTCCCGTTATCCTTCCCATGCATCCTCAGTAAATAGTCGCGGATGGTCACTGAAAGAAGCTTCTAGAAAAAAATGGGTGGAAGAAGCAGCCCTCCGCCTCTAAAAAGCATCAGCTCGCCATTCCTTCTCATTTCAACTGGGACTATTGACTTTGTACACTGGGCAAGCGTATTAGAAGCCCCTCCTCCTCCAGGCTGCCAAAATGATAGGACCTTGAGAGGAGATGAAGTCAACGGTCCTTGGGGAACCCGGAACACCAGTGTGAGACGGAGCAGGGGAGGACAGCCTAGAGAGGGTCCGACCCACATAAAACACCCTGTCCATCGCATCGTTCTCTCCACTTTCTCAACCACTTTAGTGTCTGGCTCTTTGTTTTCTTCCCATTTTCCTACGTCTTCCTCAAGACCTTGTCCCAATAACCCTCCCCTTCTCTTTCTTGCACCATCAAGCTCTGCATCCCCACTTGTTCTTTCCTATCTTCTTCCAAATACGTTCAGGTCTCCCCCATCCTAAAAAGGAAAAAAAAGCCATCCCTTGACCCTTCGTTCTCAGCCATTCATCTACTGCCACCTCTATCTCCTCCATTCATTGCTAAACTTGCTTTTCAATTCTTTTCTATTATGGCATGTAATGCTTTAAACACAAAAAGACTCAAATAAACCGTGTGACTTCGGGTCCTTCCACGAGGGGCTCCAGCTGTGAATGCACATAGACTAGGTTCGTCCTGAAGGGAGGGTCTTGCCCCAAAGTGAATAGAGAGAGAAAAGACCAGTTTTTCTTCATCTCACTGGCTCATTGTTCCTACCACAGAAAAATTCTAGGGAAACCTCTAAAACAAGGCTTAGATGCGGCTTGTGTTTAGGGTTTCTCTACAAAGGGGAGAAGAGAATCCCTTCTAGGAACATGGGAATCGGGTATGTGACCGTAGTTTATTTCATCTCCGAACAAACAAAGGCATATGACCACACATGAATACATAGGGAAGCAAAACAAGAATCCATCCGATCCGCACGGGACTGCTGAAATGGTCCTTGGCTCTCGTTTTAGATCCATGTTGGCTAAGCAGCTCATGAGACCCGGGTTTGGCTAGCCAGGGCATGACTTGGGCTTTCTTGGGATCGCCAATGGCTGGCCTGTGCTTAGAGAACAAAACAGAAGTCAGGGGCCAAGGAGTTAGGCTAACCTAGGCAAGCATGTGTGCTTACTGCCTCGTACTTATGGCCGCTAAGGGCACCTAGAGAGAAGGGAAGGTAGAGAAACCCCTTCTCCTTCCACACGCAGGTAACAGTCTATTAAGTAGAGGAAATACTGGAAGAGACCCAAAAAAGAAGGCCTGGATTGTTTCTCCTTAGTCCCTCTTTTGGCCCACCAGATGGACAACCAGTCATCTTCGACATGTAAGCCAGTGATTCCCAAAGTGGGCGCCACCGCCCCCTGGTGGGTGCTGCAGCGATCCAGGGAAGTGGTGATGGCCACAGGTGTATTCATCTTTCCTATTAATTGCTATTAACATTTTAAAAAATTAATTTCCAGGGGGCTAAGTAATATTTTTTCTGGAAAGGGGGCGGGAGGCCAAAAAAGTTTGGGGACCACCAGTGTAAGGGAATGGCCCTTGAAGACTCGGGACCTAATCCCAGAAAAGGGGTTGACGTGGTCTTCAATTAGCTATTAAAGATGGTGCCACACCAGTGATCCCACTGATGGTCCGTACCTTAGTAGGGCCTTTCAGAGTCAGTTCACTAAGTAAAGGAAACAGACTCAGAGAAGCACAAGAGCAAAGTAAGAATTTGAACCCAAGTCCTATGACTCCAAGTCATATTTCACGGACTCCCTACCTATTCTTCAAACCTCTGCAATCTGATACCTGTTTCCATTGCTTTCCTGAGACTCCCTTCTCAAGGGCCTCCTCCCTTCGTTCTCCCAGAGCTAACGGCCACCGTATCCTACCCACTACTCTCTCCCTGGTCATCTTCAGAGATGTCCTCTTCTTCTGTTCTCCCCTTACCTTTCTCACCACTTTTCTGCCTCTTTCACTTATCCCTCGTCTTCTTCCCAACTGCTCGGTGTGAGAGCTCCCCCAAAAGCTACACGGCTCTCTTCCTTCTTTCTGCTCTCTTCCTTGGTGATCTCATTCATCCCCTACACGTCGTGTAAGCTCCTTGAAGGTAAGATCTCTCATTTCCCTATTTTCTATTCCTAGCACCCGGTATCCAGCAAGAGTCTAAAAACTGCTTGTTGATGGGTAGATAACTTCTAAAGAGAGGTCTCGAGTCCTCACCTCTCTTCCCATCTGCAGAGGTGCATCTCCAGCGGCCTGGAGGTTCTCTTTCCCTAGATGCTTTACCAGCCCTACCACCTGGACACCCTGGGTCCAAAACCAAGTTTTATGTCTTTCCCCTTAAACCAGAACTCCTTTTGTGTGAGACGCCAGGATTTACCAAATCTCTACAGCCTTGACTCTGTTTCTTCCTTACCTCCCACCTCCAACAACATGCCATGATCTATTAATTCCATGACTACGATGTCTCTCAAATCCATCACCTCAGCTTCCTTCTACTGCCACCTTCCCAGGCCAGGCCTTTACTCATTACCATCTTCCTGGGCTATACCAAAAGCCTAACAGATCTTCCCACTTTTTTCTGTCCTTTATGCCACTGGCAAACTGATCTTTCTCATGGCCGGTCTTCTAAACCAATGGTCTACAAAGTGGGGCTATGGCATGATCTCTGGGGAATGACCCCAAAAGGTATGTGAGCAACCAATCAGAGGATAAGTGAATGAGTTGTGTTCGATCCTCTCCACGACAGCCATTCATGGGGCTTGTCTCTGACACAACCACACTCACTTTTAACCCTTTGTTCCCCCACCTCCATCCCATCCTGGTGCCGTGGAAGTTCCCAACCTTCCCCTTTCTGAGTCAATTATGAGCCACTCAGGGCAGTAATAACTTACTCTCAACCCAGGTATCATATCAGCTATGCAAATGCCATTGGGAAAATCTTGCGCTCCCTTCCCAGCATACCCACCAGGAAAGAAGAAAATGTGCCAATGGGCTGTATGACCAGAAAAGTTTGGGACCACGGCTCTAGACTTGAGTGACCTTTAAAGCCCCTTCCATGTCTAGGTCTATGGAGTCTATAATAGCGATTTCACTGAGGATAGAGAACTCCCAGGGGAGCAGCCCAAAGCGGATGGACACCTCTGCAACTTTGATCCTTAGAGAATTAATTGTCTGGAACCCTGAGAAATGAAATCCCTACAGCTCTACTAGGAAAATGTAAACGTCTTTGCCTGACCTTCACAACCCTCTATAATCAGGTGTCTTCCTACCTCTCCAGCCTTACCCCACGTGCATCTTACTAGGGCCAAACTGGTCCCCACTCTGCAACCTGTCCATCCCACCCCCAGCCCCTGTCCGTGTTCTCATCCTGGCAGTACCAATCCAGATTCCCGTGAGATTTCACATGGTACTTCATTTTGTATTCCTCCACTGTGTGTGATATTGGACATTCCCATCGGATTTGATGCTCCAGAAGAGCGAGAACCACGACAGACCTAATCTTTGTCTCTCCCCCAGTGCCGGGTGCAGCACTCCACACCAGAATGTGCTTAATAAATGGTTGTTGTACTTGAATTTCCTGGGCGGTAAAAAATCCAGACTGGTTATGGATGGACCAGAGAGTTGCTCTACTGGGGCTTATGCTATTTGAGGAGCAGCAGGAAGAGCTCCACACGGAAGGGAAGGTTGGTGCCAACCCTTGAGGGCCCTTCTGATGCCCCCGAAACACTTAGAACAAATATTCACTTATGACGATTGCTGCTAATATGCACTGCCATAACTTATATTTGCAACTTGAATTCTAGTAACGCCTTCCATTGTTACAGAATGAGCAAATGATTTCTATTGAATATTGAATTCCACATTCAAGAAAGTACATTCATTAAAGGGGCCAAGGGAGAGACCAGACAGCTTGCTGGGGGTTAATTGGAGCTGATTAGAACATGAACTCCCAGGTTTAAATGATTGGTTTGAACCTAGCCTTAGATCAATTAGGGAATCATTACCATCTAATCACTTTAAAGTGAATAATTTCCATCTCTTTTCTTGGAGCTTCAGCCCCCTCACAATGCTGTCCCACCTCCACCTTAAAAATAATAATAACCAACATTCATTTAAATACACTCAATTGCATTTGAGATGTTTACAAAGAACTTTACCCTTTGGAGGTGGTTGTCTAACTCAGAACGCTAGAGGTACTTTCAATAGCTCCTTCCTTTAGGTGCCCCAACCCCCTCAACCTCCTCACCAGGCCACACTGCCTTGGTGGTCATGCCAACGGGGAGGAGCTGCTCTCTCAGCTCCCGCAAGACATGTGATCAGTGGGCTCTCCACCTCAATGGCAGTCTTAGGCATATTTGCAGCGTTCAGTTAATGATCTTGCTCTTGGTAGAACAAAAGGCTAGCCAGATGTTTCTCTGGCACAATGCTGTTTTGAAGAATCTGGGTTCAAATTTTAGCCCAATTAGCTCAGGCCCGATTAATCTGTTGACAAGAGTTTATTAAGTGCAGGGCACTAGTTGTGCCTTGCACACAGTAGGTGCTTAATCAAGTTTTGTTAAATTAACAAATAGGTGCTGTGATTGCATTTTCCAAGTACTGAATTGGCCCACGTGATCATATAAAGGATATTCCTTTTATAAAATCTCATTAAAAATATGCTTTCCGCCCCTCGAAACCCTGGCTCAGAAAATCTAGGACATGTGGTCATTGTATCAACAGAGTTTCTGTTTCATGCCAAATCTTTAGAATATTATTTGCAAAAGTCGCGTTTTCTTCTCAAGCATTCATCAAGATTACCTTCGATACGTGTGTAAATTATTCTCATAAAGCAAGCAGGCATATGGCTCAGTGGTTAATGATATTTTTTTTCAGTAATAATATTGCCCCTTTTCCCCATCATCTGATATTCTTCATTTTTTAAGATGCAGCTTGAGACTCACTTCCTCGACATCCTTGAAATCGTGTCATTTTCAGCAGAGATCTCTATGTAAATTGAGTCGAATCGTTTCTTTAATTTAAGTGCAACCTTGTGAGAGGTAGATTGTGGGATTGTGGTGTTAGAATGAAGGGGGCCACTCTACTGCCATTTCTGGAGAAAGGGAAGTTGCTTGCTAGAGAAATCATGACAGATCTTTTCCATTTTTGTCTCTTGGTGGCCTTCCTTCCAGACTCATCCTTAATGTGCTTGAGATGATTTTCCCACCGGTTTAAGAGGCAGCATTCTTTGTCATCCTCCACCATAGCCTCCATTAAATGTCACAAAGTCTTCTGATTCAGTGGCTGCTAACATCTTTTGCAAGGCCATCAAATTTTGGCCAGCAAAGCCAGCGTGGGGGGTTCTTTGTGTCTCCCCTTTATAAAGTTGATTTGCCCCAGGCTAGAGTTGCCTGAGTGACCTGCTCTACCATCTCATTTTTATTTTTTTACATTTGGTCTTTAGTCGACCAAGACAACAAGATGCTGGGACTGTACATTGGTCTGGTCCCGAGATGCCCGCCACACGTGTAACCAGCCATTTCTTGTTAGGTTATACATTTGTGAGGTTAGTGTTTTCCATGTCTCATGCCTCCCAAATCACTCCATAAAGCATGCGTCTTACCACACAATTGGGTGGCTTCTCTCTCCTCTAAAAGCCTTTGGCATCTTTCATTTCTTAACCCCGAACCATATTTTTCAACCTATTTTCCCCTCCCCTCCCTGGATCTTCCTTCTCGCTGAAGGCACCTGAGCTGAGACTGAGGTGCCCTCGGATTTCCTTTCGATGGTCTTGGTGGCGTTCTCTCCCGCTCGATCCTTTCCAACGGGCACCAGCGCATAAACTGCAATGACCTCGAAGGCAGCCTTTGAACAGATGCTCATCTAGCCCATCTCACCGGGAGATGACTGAGTAGAGCTGAAAGGGCAGTTCTTATTGCCCAAGGAGCATGCTCAGATCTCCTCTGCCTCTCTAAGAAAGACCCATTTGCCTTTCTTTTTACCTTCCGATTTCATTTCGAGCACAGATGGCCGCGTTGCTGTGACTCAGTCCCTCCGGTAGTCAGTTGGCTCAGTCCCTGGCCAAGGATGTCACATTTAGAGCAGCGACAGTCAAGTTACGGTTCGTAGACAGTCCGAGGACCGTGCGACTCTAAATACATCCTCTCCCCCTTTTCCAGCCACAATAACGGGAAGGGGGGCACACGTACCCAAGGGCCATTTTAGATTTGCCTTTGTTTGCAGGGGTTGCCATGGCCCAAGAATTCCTCAGCAAATGGCTGCCCCAGTGACAGAGAGCCTCCCTGTGCTCGGCCTGGCTGGGCCTTGGGAAGCAGACTCGTCCGTTGCCAGGGCCATGCCGGAGGCCTTCTAGCTTGGTAGCACCAGCCGGGGTTTATGCCCTGCTGGCGCTGCCCCCTGCAAACCACAGGGTCACCCCGGGGGCACAACGTGCCAGTGGCCGGAGACTTTCAAACTGCAGCTTTCGATTGGGCCCTAGAGAAGGTGATTTCTAATTCCCCTGCTCTTGGGCTTTCCTCGAAGAGGAGAGACAGGCCGCATTCACCAGTCCCATTGTACTGTATCTGCTTTGTTTCTAGATTCGGCTACAGCAGGGCTCCTTCTATTACTCCAGTGGGGTAAATAAAGGAAAGGACGAGAGGAATTGGTGGGGGGCCGTGGGTTTTGTCCCTCTTCAGATGGGACTGCTAGAAACACAGAGGAATCGTAATAACAATAATAATATGAATAGCTCCCATTTCTATAGGGCTTTAACCAGCCGATAATTTGCCATGTGGCTTCTGTGACGAAGGCATTTTCATCGGGGAACCAAACCTGAAAGGGAGAAGTCGGAGTTCGGAGTCGCCAGACACGGGCAAGCCAAACCAGAAGGTGAACCCTGGGGAGTACAGTGGAAAGCACCAAGAACAAAATATCAACAGGGAGACAAAAGGGCCCCCCAGCTCAAAAACCCCACTGTTCAGCTCTGCGGGCCGGCCTCCCGGCCGCCGCAATGGCCCCCGTGAAAATTCAGCAGTCTTCTCATCGCCGCCGCTTCCCTCGGTTCATTTTCAAGGGAGAGTTCAAAGTGGGCCTTCTGTTGCTGTCAGACATACTTTTCACACCTTCAAGGAAGGGAGCTCCAAATTGGTTTTGAAGTATCTTGCAGGCTGAGCCCGTTGCTTTTAACCACTCGAGTCGGGGCCTTTTAGCAATTAGCTACTTATCGAAGAGGCCAGGGAGACAGCGGGCCCTGGGACCCCATCCCCACTCCCGAGCAAGTAAAATTGGGTCTCCCCTTTCTCCCTCGGGAGGCTGCTGCACTGAGCATGGTCAAGATTTCTGGGAAAGAAAGGGTTTGTCTTTGCCCTGGGCCAGGGCCAGAGACTGAGGCCGTTCCGCCATCTTTGGTCATTCTTCCACACTGAGGGGCGCCACTTTGGAATATTTTGACAACCGCCGTTCAATATCATTCAATTCCTTGGTAATCTGATGGATTTTATTTTCCCTCTTTTAAAAGGTAATTCTGCAAAAGGGTCCCTAGGCTTGACCGTACTGCCACAGGGGGTACGAAAGAAACAGAGGTTTAGAACCCCCACCCTAAACCCACTGAAAGAGAAGTTTGGAGTCCTGCTAGCAAGTAGAATTGAGTAAGGGTGAGCTCAGGGGCAGCTGGGTGGCTCAGTGTATGGAGAGCCAGGCCTAGAGACAGAAGGTCCTGGGTTCAAATCCAGCCTCACACACTTCCTACCTGGGCGACCCTGGGCAAGTCACTTAATCCTGTCTCCCTAACCCTTGCCCTTCTGTCTTAGAACTGAAACTAGGCCAGAAAGTAAGCTAAAAAAAAGACAGAACTGGGGATGTTCAGTCCGGAGAAGAGAAGACTCCAGCAAGGGTACAGGATGGTTTTCTTCAAGCTTTGAAAGGGCTGGGAAACACTGATTCAGTCCGCTTGGCTCTAGAGGGGAGAACTCTGACCAAAGGAAGCTACAAAGGAGCAACTTTATTTAGGCCATAGCTGGAGATCTGAGTGGAAAGGAAGGTGAGAATCAGCTTGGAAGGCCTTTGATGCCTTCTAGGTGTCTATACTTCATCAGAAACAAAGCTCTGAGGGCAGCTAGGCAGCTCAGTGGATGGAGAGCCAGACCTGAAAGACTACAGGTCCTGGGTTCAAATTTGACCTCAGATACTTCCTAGGTGTCTTATCCTTGGGCAAATCACTTTATCCCAGGGGGTCTGGCCCTTGCCCTTCTGTCTTAGAATTGTTACTAGCACAGAAAGTAAGGGTTTACAAAGAAAGAGACAGAGCGAGAGTCAGAGATACAGAGAGAGAGATAGAGAAAAAGAGACAGAGACAGAGACAGAGATACAGAGAGAGGGAAAGAGAGAGAGAGAAAGAAACAGAGAGAGATAGAGAGAGGGAAAGAGACAGAGAGAAATAGGGAGAGACAAAAACAGAGATACAGAGAGAGAAAGAAAGAAACAGAGACAGAGATACAGAGAGAGAGACAGAGATACAGATAGAGACAGAGATACAGAGATATATAGAGAGAAACAGAGACAGAAAAAGAGAAAGAGACAGAGAGACAGAGATACTGAAAGACAGAGAGAAACAGAGAGAGACAGAGATATAGAGAGAGACAGAGAGAGAGACAGATACAGAGAAAGAGACACAGAGACAGAGGGAGAAAGAGAGAAAGAGACAGAGATACAGAGGGAGAGAGGGACAGGCAGAGAGAGATAGGGAGAGACAGAAACAGAGATACAGAGAGAGAGACAGAGATACAGACAGAAAGAGAGACAGAAATGCAGAGATATATAGAGAGAAACAGAGACAGAGATACAGAGAGACGGAAAGAGAGAGAAAGAGACAGGGATACAGAGAGAGGGATGAGAGACAGACAGAGAGACAGAGACACAGACAGAGAGAGAGAGGGAAAGAGACACAGAAACAGAGACAGAGACATGGAGAGAGAAAGAGATACAGAGAGAGGGACAGAAAAAAGAGACAGAGAGAGACAGAGATACTGAGAGAGACAGAGATACAAAGATATATAGAGAGAAACAGAAACAGAGTAACAGAGAGAAGAAAACAGAGAAAGAGAGAGATACAGAGAGAGAGACAGAGACAGAGTTACAGGGAGGGGGAAGAGAAAAACAGAGAGAGATAGAGATACTGATAGAGAGACATAGATACAGACAGAGAGAAGGAAAGAGAAAGAGGGAGTCAGAGATACAGAGAGAGAGGGAAAGAGGCAGAGAGAGATAGGGAGAAACAGAAACAGAGAGAAAGAGACAAAGAGACAAAGAGACAGAGGTAGACAGAAAGAGAGACAGAGAGACAGAGATATATAGAGAGAAACAGAGACAGAGATACAGAGAGATGGAAAGAGAGAGACAGACAGAGAGAGAGGGAAAGAGACAGAGACAGAGATACAGACAGAGAGAGGGAAAGAGAGAGATAGAGACAGAGATACAGAGAGAGAGACAGAAATACAGAGAGAGGGACAAGAGACAGAGAGAGAGACAGAGACACAGAGAAAGAGGGAAAGAGACACAGAGACAGAGACAGACACATGAAGAAAGAGACAGAGAGACAGATACTGAGAGAGAGACAGAGATACAAAAATATATAGAGAGAAACAGAGAGAGACAGAGAGACAGAGATACAGACAGAGAGAGAGACAGAGATACTGAGAGAGA
>NC_058136.1:20522076-20566560 GCF_016433145.1 Gracilinanus agilis | reverse complement strand
ATATATATATATATATAGAGAGAGAGAGAGAGAGAGAGAGAGATGGAAAGAGAAAGAGAGACAGACAGACAAAGAGAGACCAAGATACAGAGAGAGACAGAGACAGAGATACAGAGAGAGAGACAGAGACAGAGATACAGAGAGAGACAGAGACAGTGATACAACCTCCACGGGGCCCCTTAAAAAAGGATCAATATCTCATTTGATCTCCACACCAATCCTGGGAGAAAGGTGCTGTTATTATCCCCATTTTACATATAAGGAAACTGAGGCAGTCAGAGGGTCAATGGCTTATTCAAGGTCATAGGGTCCATATTTTAAGAATCGATGCTTTATTGTTATAAGCAGGCCCTTCTCTAATGAAGATTTGGGCCCCTTTATACTATGGTATACTCTACAATTGGGACCTTGAATAAGCCATTGACCCTCTGAGATATTGAGTCATTTGGTAACAGTAACATTTGAAAAACAAGCCACTTTGAAAGATTTTACAGCCATGGCTGCTGCAGTGATGTCACAATGCAAAGCCTGCTAGCTATCAACTGCCAGGAAGATGACAGACTCAAAATGCAGACAGAGATATATGTTTCATGTATTTATTATAAGAATTTTCTTTTTTTTTTGATTGTTCAATGAGGGAAGGAAGAAGGAGGAAAGTAATGAATGTTTATAAAAAGAAATCATTTTTAAATGACGATTGTAGAGAACAGGAGAGCTATTGAAGCTGTGGCACTGGAGAAAGTGAAAAGGAGGAGAGAGGCTGAAGGGCAGTGACTTGGTGTCTCTGGGCTTACGAAGCTGCTTTCCTTTGGCCTGCTCACTATTTTCCCCTTTAGCCCTCTAGAGGCTCAATTTTCTGGCGTGTAGGGGTCTCTCTGCCTGGTTTCTTTTTAGCTCTCTGATTCATGCATGTTGTCCTTTGCCTGATTTCTTTTCAGTCTCCCATCCAGTTTATTTTTATCTCCCCCACTTGTATGTCTCACTCTCCATTCTGCAAGCAGGGAAATATGCCCAGGGAGGGGCAGAGTCAGGGCTGAGCCGGGGCCTGGGCAGAGAGAAGCCCATCCAGAAATAGAAAGGAGAGGAGGGGGAGATTGAGTTTCCAAGCAGTTGCAGGCAAAGGGGCAAAGAGGGGGAGGGGTTCTGATATAAAAGAAATTCCCCTTCCCCTGGGCCTGGAGCCCTGGACCTCAGCACTTGCCTTCTACTCTCCAGTCCTCCACCTGTAGCAGGGCCTAAGTAAGAGGTACAAATTTCAGTGAGAGTGAGAAGACCCAGTGGGGAGGCCTTGTCCAGGGCTGTGAGGCAGGGCAGGGTTGGGACAGTCATTCAAAATCTGCTGGTTCCTTCAGCATATTGCGACTTTGGAGCATCAAATCCATCCCGATGTTGTCTTACCGTTTCCACATTCCTTCACTATTGATCAGCCCATAAGAATTCATTAAATGACTATGTTCTAGTCCAGTGATGGCGAACCTTTTAGAGACTGAGTGCCCAAACTGCAACCCTCCTGCCACTTGTGAGCTGCCCCCTGACCCCAGATGGGGAATGGAGGAAGCACTCCCAATGGGCTGCTGGGCAGAGAGGCGGGCCACGTGAGGAATGTCCTCAGGCACGTGTGGAGAGGGGGAAGGGAGCAGTTCCCTCAGGCATGTGTGCCATAGGTTCGCCAACATGGCTCTAGGCACTGGGGATCCAAAGGCCAAAGCACCAATGACCACTACCACCAACCCCCAAACCTGCCCTTGAGGAGGTTATGTTATGTTCGATTGTGGAAATAACACATATGCTACTCCAAGAACCTGACAAATGGAGTAAGAAAAATGGAGGTGAATGGAAGAGATGCTGTGCAAACAGGACAGGGAGGTCTCCCCTATTGATTACGTACAAGAAGCAAAGAAACAGTAAAGAGTTAGGCTGTAAGCCAGCTAGTCGAGTGAACAGAGGCACCACGGACAGACTCAGTAAATCAGAAAGGGGAACAAGTTCAGAGAAAATGTTAATGAACTCAACATAGAAGCGGAGGCCTTACCATTAGAAGGAATTGTCTAGCAAAAACGCCCTTATTTTTTTTTAACATATAAGGAAATTTTGCCTCAGAGAGATGAGGAGAGTTGCCCAAGGTGTGTCTCAAGGTTGCCTAGCAACACAGGGCCCTGCATTATGATGTCATTTCCTGGCCTTCTGTGACCTCGCCCCCTGAAACATTTATAAGGGCGGCCGGTGGTAGCCTGAGTTCAGTCTTGTGCCTGCTAGAGACCAAAGAGGGTGCTCACAAGCCCTGGAGTAGAGGCCTCTCTCCCTCAGACCAGCAAAGAAGGTAGGGCACCCTAGATAGGTAGACACTGATTCCCAGAGAGCAGAAAAAGGCTGCTTTCTCACAACTCTTTCTTTCTTCTTTGTCCTAGGCCCTCTCAGTGAAAAATCTACATGGATTTCTACATTGCTTTAGAAGATGTGGCCTCCCAATACCTGTCCATTTTTATTTTTGGGTTTTACATCTTAGGAAGCTTACATGAAGGTAGGGGTCTGATCAACATAGTGAACCAAGTAATCATTGCAAAATTCCTCAAACCACTGAACGGGGCTGCACTGTGGATTTTCCATGTACTGAAGACTTGGATACCAGGTTTCTTTTCCATTCTGTTTCGGGTGAGCCTGAGCTGTAGCCTGTGCCTATGGAGGGAATTGAAGCAAAAAAAAGGAAAGACCCTTCTGGAGTGGACCTGGTGGGCAATCACGACCTTATTCGTCTTCTACCAAAAGACCATAACTGTCAGCAAGGTCATCCTTGAGAAGACCAGGAAGCATATCGTATTTATCTGGTTTCTCCGCTGCCTGGCCAAAGTCTGGGAACTGATCTATTGCGGTGTTCGAGCCTTGGCAAGTTTCTGTATCCGAAAACAAATCAAGACCCAGCCAAGTTCCCGCACCGAGGCCTTTTCCCTCGAGCTTCCCACTCCTGTTCTCTCTGGCCGCCAGCAATTTTCCAACCTAATGTGTACCAGGGCCGGCTTTGGCCACTGCAAAAGACCTTCCTCCAGATCTCACTTTCATCAGATTCCTGGCAAGGCCTGTAAATCTAAGAGAGGAATCCAGGAGCCTTAGAGAACTCTCCTCAACACCATGGTCTCACGCAAAGTAATGAAGTCCTGCCTTGTCATATCAACACACAACCGGAGTATCACTATCACTTCAACTCCCTACATAGACATCCACTTGAAAGAGCAACGAATAAATAAAAGGACCAAGCGTGAAACCTCTTAAAGAGTTGTCCTGTGTGCTTTCTTCTGTTGGGCATGGACACGGGGGAGGGGGTGGCCTTTTAAACCCAGCTAGCTTAAAGGGGGGGGCACGGGGCGGGGGCACGAAGTGCAGGGAAACACTGGCCATACTGAACGGGCTGATACGGTTGCATAGAAAGGAGGTGACTAACAGTAACTAATAATATAACAATATATAACATCACAATAAGGAATAACGTAACATCGTAACACCGTAACAATAATTACATAACAATAAACATAGCTAACATAACAATAATCATAACATACCAAATAATAATAACACAATAATAAATCATTATACTCACAACATAAACAATATATAAATACAATTTATAACATAATAAAGAAAATATAATAAATAATTATAATCATAACAGTCCATAAAGACATAATAAATAATATATAATGACAATAGCATAATAAGAAATATAATTATAACAACAATAAAAAGAATAACATAACAATAAATAATAATTAGAACATACATACTAACAAATAATTATAACATAATTATAATATAATATATACTAACATAATAAAAATGAATACACCATAATAATAAATATAACCGTAACACAAGAAATAATTATGCATAAGAAACAATAATATAGCAATAATATTTATAACATAATAAATGATAATGAATTACAACATAATAACAATAATAACATAATAAAAATTATAACATAATAATAATTATAACAAGAAATAATGTCATTATAACATAAGAAATAAGAAATAATTATAACACAATAAATATCTATCATAAAATAATATAATAAAATACAACATAACCATAAATGATTATAGCATAATAAATTTATGAATCATAATTATAGCATATTGATAAATAATAAATAATTATAATTATAACATCACAAATAAATAGCTAACATTTATATAGCACTGGTCTAAGTGCTTTATAAGCATCTTAGCATCTCACGTGATCCTCACAGCAACTCTGCAGGGTGCCATAGGTGCTATATTATCCCCATTTTACAGTTGAGGAAACAAAGGTAGTAAGAAGTAAAGTGACTTGCCCAGGGTCATGTGGCTATTCTGTATCTGAGACTGGATTTTAACTGATGGGGGTTGGGGGTGGGGACTGACTCCAGGCCCAGTGAGTCTTCGACTCTGCTTCTTAGCTGTGCTATTTATAATATTAACCATTTTAGTGGGAAGTCCCTTAAATATTTGAACTCTCCCACCCAACTTGTGACCCCCACCAGTGAGTATTCATATTCCAGTAGGGTGTTGTGATTAGGGGCAGGGTGCAGCGGCAGCAACAGAAGCCAGAATGCATTGGATGAGCCTCAGCATGCCGGGGGATTCCAAAGTCTTTGCTTCTTTCCCCTTGGCCAGAAATGAGAGCCTAAGGGTCCAAGGTGTACTCCCCACTCTGTCTGCCAGTTTACTTCCCTCCTGCCCCATAGGGAGAAGGGGGTGAAAGAGACAATTTTCTCAGCTGGAGTTAAAGCTTACATTTTCCTGCCCACTATAATGGTTCAATCCCCGTCTTATCGATAGCATGTAATATCTGAGGTCAAACTGGTGGCCACCAACACAAGCTATAATGGGATTATTAACAATATGGAAGATGATTGAGAACAAGATTTTTTCCCTGAAAGAGAAAGAAAATGATTTCCCCTCTCAAAGGGAACTCTGAGTCCAGGGAGTAGTTGCAAAGTCAGCAAGAGAAAGATAGAGACATGGAAAGAGAGACATGCAAAAAAAGAAGAGGCATGGGAAGAGGCAGAGATAAAGATACTGAAATTACAGAAGAGAGGCAGACAGACATAGAAAGAGATACAGACAGGCACAGAGACAGAAAAAGGGAAGAGACATTACTAGAGACAGAAACACGGAGAAACAGAAACAGTAAGAGAAAGAAGACACAGGCTAGGAGAGCCAGATGAGAGACAAAGAGACCCAGAGATAGAAAAATGGAGATAGAAAGACAGACAAAGAGGGCAGAGACAGAAATAAGAGAGAGGCAAGAGTCTACCTTAAAGGGACAGTAAAAGACACACAGAGAGTTAAAGACTTTATAACATGGTGACAGACACAGAAGATTCAGCAACAGACTGAGAGACAGGCAGACATAGAGGTAGACAGAGAGAGACACACACAGAGATTTATGGAGACAGAGACTTAGAGAGACATAAAGACAATAAACATAAACACAGTCACGAGACTCTCACAGAGTTTAAATATGGAGACAAAGAGGATATATAAATATTGATAACCTCCTAGACCCCATGTTGGCAAACCTATGCACGTGTGCCGGAGTATGCCAGAGGAATCTGCTTCTTTCCCCCTCTCCACATGCTCCTGAGGACATTTCTCACATCACTTGTCCCTGTAGCCCAATGGGAGTGTTTCTTCCCTCCCCTGTATGGGGTAAGGCCAGCGGCTCACATGTGGGGTTGCAGTTTAGGCGCTTGGTCTCTAAAAGGTTTGCCATCACTGTTCCTAGACATAGAGAACCTCATAAAGAAAATGGAGCTGAGGAAAAGTCTAAGTAGGGGTGGAGGGAATGGAAACCACAGCTGCTGAGGGCAATGAGGCTGCTTGACTTGACATCAGCATTGCTATGGCTGGCCAACTAGCTTCTGTTGCTAGTCTTTTGTCAGAGATCATGGAGCATCAAAAGCAGCTGCCATCTTCTCCCTTCCCTTCCCTTCATGAGGTTATATTATATCAGGAGCGGAGAACAGACTGAAAGATACCTCAATGTACGTACATATTAATGAACCTGCTGATCCTGAATTTGTAAGACTAATAAAGTAACCTCTCAAGCCTCAGTAGATATTCTGCCAGACTTGATTGAAGTTTTGATTTACTGCGTTTTATAACTCTTTCTTTTTGTATAAAGGGAAATTTGTCTAACTGGGTGGAGAAATGGTGCAAAAAGCAAAGCCAATGAAAAAAACCTAGAAGCAAAAATGTTTCAAATGTTGTCATTTCCATTGATCTTAAGAATTAGCCCTGTGTGTCGTTTAATTTAACTTTTAGCTTTTCTTTCCTGTCCAGAAAACATGGAGCTTGGAGCTTCCTTGGCTGTGCTCCAGGAAGGGAAGAACCACATGTGTCCACACTTTGGCTTCTCTTTTTCCAAGAGTCTATCACAGCACTCTATATAATACATCCTATACACAAGAGCTACTTTGTAGGGCTGAATTTTTTGTTGAATGGAGAGAGAAGTAAATGTTGTGAGACATTATTGGATTATATAAATGGGAAGTTTAAGAGTCCTTGAAGGGGGAAAAGCTCCTGAAATGTTTTCAAATCCAAACCAACTATGGTTAGATTTAAATGTATCTTCAAATATATAAGGATGAGCAAGAGGAGACTTCAGAGGTTGTCAAGTTCAACTCTATCATGGACAAAATAGTCTTTTAACCTCTGTTTCAAGATTCCAGTGAGATGAGAATGCATTTATTCCCAAGTACAGAACAAACTGGTTGAAAAACCCTGTGTAATATTTTCTAGGTTTCCATCGCTAAACATGAATCCAATAGCTGTGTGAAAATACATGTATATGTTCTAGAATATTCATGTATATGATTCATATATGTAATATTTTCTAGAATATATATGTTCCAGAATATATTTCTCATGCCTGTGACCATGTATATGTTCTAGAATATACTTATATGGTCTAGAATGATGTAGAGGAGGTCTAGAATATATGTATATGTTCTAGAATATTCATTTATACGAACATGCATATATGTTCTAGAATATATGCAAATGTGCATTAAAACATGTATGTGTTCTAGAATGTATATGAACATGTATGATCTCAAATATGTATATATCCAGAATGAATTATTCTATGTTCTAGAGTATATATGAATGTTATAGAATATATTCATGCTTATGAACATGTATATTCTAGAATATGTTTATGCATACATTCACACATGAACATGTTCTGTAACAAATATGCATATGTTCTAGAACATATATGGTCATGTATGTGAACATGTTCCAGAATATATAGGCATATGTTCCAGAAAAATGTGTTCATGTATGTGAAGATGTCCTGGTATATATGTATATGTTCCAGAACATATTCATGTATATGACATGTATCATAGAATATACATTATTTGTTCCAGAATATATTCATATGTGCCGTGTATGTGTTCTAGAATATATCATGTGCATGCCATACATGTGTATGTTCTAGAATACATTCCTGTATATGGACATGCATATATGTTCTAGAATATAGTCATATACAACCATGTGTATAATATGGTCTATAATATATGTTTATGTTCTAGTATGTATACATTTCATGTATCTGACCATGTATACATATGTTCTAGAAAATATTCATGTACACAAACGTGTGTGGTCTAGAATATACACGTGTGTTCTAGAATATGAGTATATTTTCTAGAATTTATATGTATGTGTTCTAGAATATATTAATACATACAAACATGCAGAATCTAAAAATACATGTTCTGGAATATATGCATGCACATGAACACACATGATCGAGAGCATATGTTCATGTGTGTGGCCGTGTTCTAGAACACGTGTGTTCCAGAACATAGGTTTGTGTGTGAGCACGTGGGTTCTAGAACACATCTATGTACATGACGTAGATGTTCTAGAATATATGTATATGTTCTGGAATATATTCATGTACACAAAGCGGTCTAGAATATACACGTGTATGTGTTCTAGAATATTAGTATATTTTCTAGAATTTATATGTATGTGTTCAAGAATATACTAATACATACGAACATGTATAATCTAGAAAATATATGTTCTAGACTATACTCATGCACACAAACATGCATATGTTCTAGAATATATGTTCATGTGTGAACATGTTCTAGAACATGTGCCTATTCCAGAACATATGTTTATGTATATGAGCATTGCATGTTCTCGAATATATTAATGTGTGTGGCATATATGTTCTAGATGTATGTATGTGTTCTGGAATATAGTCATGTATATGTTCCAGAATATATCCATGTACATATGCATTTATATGTTCTAGAATATACTAGTGTATACAAACATGCATGTGTTCTAGAATATACTTATGTATATGAACATATATGTTCTAGACAGAATATCCATGTGTATTAACAGGTATGTGTTCTAGAATATATATGTTCTAGAATATTCATGTATGTGAACATGCATACATGTTCTATAATATATGCACAGGTTCTAGAATATATGCATGTATATGAACCTATATGTGGTCTAGAATATATGTCTTAGATTGTGTATGTTCTAGAATATATTGACATATTAACAGTATGTGTTCTAGAACATATGTGTTCTAGAATATATCCGTGCATATGACCATGTATATATGCTCTAGAATATATGCAGATGTTCTACAATATATCCATGCATATGACCACGTATATGTTCTAGAATATGTTCGTGTATATGACCAAGTATATGTTTTAGATGGTATGTATATGTTCTAGAATGTATGTTCATGTATATGAACATATGTTCTAGAATATATTAATGGATATGTTCCGGAATATGTATATGTTCTAGAATATATGAGTGCATGTATATGAACATGTATGTGGTCTAGAATACATTAATGCATGTGATATGCTCTAGAATATAGTTCACATGTGTGTTCTAGAATATGTTGTCTAGAATATATTCACATATGTGGAATGTTCTAGAATGTGTTTTGCTGTATATGGCCTAGAATATATGTTCTAGAATACATTCGTGTATGTGATCTAGAATATACTCATGTATATGGTCTAGAATATATGTTCTAGAATATATACACATTCATGTACACAAACATGAATATGTTCTAGACTGTAGTAATGCATACAAGCATGTATGTGTTCTAGAATATATGCATACACATGAACATGTATATGATCTAGATAGTACATATATATGTTCTAGAATGAATATGTATATGTTCTAGAATGTGTGCCCATGTATACAAACATATATATTCTATACTATATTAATGTATATGTTTTAGACTATATTATTACATAATAATATATTCATGTACAGGCATATGTGTATAATAATAATAATTATATATACATATGTGTGTATATATACATAATATTCCCTAAGACTGACAAGTTTAAAAGGAAATTGAATCGGGGCCCTTAGTTATATAGCATACTGCAGAAAATAAATGAATTAATATGTAAATATAACTCAACTAACCCCCAGCCCTAAACCAACTTGTTCCTACAGTGCCTGCTACCATAGCCACATTATTATTATTAGCCACATAATTAAATTGACTCTAAAAGAAAAAGAATTAGAAAGGAGGGAAGCAAAAGATGGGTAGCAGTGGGGTTCCCATGGAACTCTAGGGTAGATAGTTTCCTCATCTGTCAAAACAAGGTAGTTGAATTAGATGTCCTCATAGGTCTCTATGATTTTAGGATCAGCTGTAGAATTTTTTCTGCATGACTTGAAGAAGAAAACAGATAACACATGGTCATTTATCTCCCTTAGGTGTCAGGAATGGCTTAGGTCAGCTCTGCCTCAAAGTAGAAGGGTCGGGCCTCTGTGGGTCCCTGCTAGTTCTCTGATCCCAAAATTCCCTGGCCTTCCTCCAGCACGAAGATAAAGCAAAGATTGATTTGGAGAGGTGCCAATGATTGATTCAGCTTCCAAGATTATGGGGCTTGGGGGTCTGATTGAATTTCGGAGAATAGGGAAATCCCCATGAAAATATAAGGTAGCCCACCTAAACCTATAGCATTCCCAGGTAAGGTAGAACTAAATTGAGTACCACAAATTTTTTTCCAACTGTCAGTCTTTTTAATTTTTTTAATTTAATTTTTCCTCAATTAACATGTAAAAATAGTTTCCGATATTTTTCAAAGAATATTGAGTCTCGAATTCTCTCCCTCCCTCTCCATCCTCCCAATCCCCACCCCTTTGAGACGGTAAGCATTCTTATATAGATTTTACATGTGCAATCATGTAAAATATTTTTCCATATTAATCTTTTCATGGAAGGAAACTTGAATAAAAAAAATTAAGAAAGGATTCAGACTCTATCAGTTCTTTTTCTCTGGAAGCATATGGCACTTTTTTTTAAACCCTTGTACTTCGGTGTATTGTCTCATAGGTAGAAGATTGGTAAGGGTGGGCAATGGGGGTCAAGTGACTTGCCCAGGGTCACACAGCTGGGACGTGTCTGAGGCCGGGTTTGAACCTAGGACCTCCCCTCTCTAGGCCTGACTCTCACTCCACTGAGCTACCCAGCTGCCCCCTATATGGCACTTTTTTATCATGAGTCCTTTGGGATAGTTTTGGATAATTGCATTGTGTTTCTATCACTATATACAAATGTTCTCCTGGTTCTGTTTATTTCACTATGGTTCAGTTCATGTTAGTCTTTCCAGGAATTTCTGAGCACCTCTCGCTTGTCATTTCTTATAGTACAATTGTATTCCATTGTAATCATATACTATAGCTAACTCAGCCATTCCCCAGCTGGTGGGTATCCCCTCACATTCCAATTCAACTCCACAAAAAGAGGTGCTTTAAATATTTTTGTTCTTCCTCTTTTAGTTTTTTATCTCTTTGGGATACAAACCTAGTAATGGTATTGCTAGGTCAAAGGATAAATACTGTTTGGTAGCCCTTTGGGAACAGGTCCAAAGTTCTCTCTAGAATGAACGATCTTGTTTATCCTCGCTGCCGCTCTATTATATTGAATTGTTTCTTTTTGGCTGTTGGCAATATTTTCTCCTTGACTTGGGAATTATGGAATTTGGTTATAATCTTCCTGGCATTATCCTTTGGGAATCTCTTTCAGGGGGTAATGATGGATTCTTTCAATTTCTATTTTGTCATCTGGTTCTAGAATATCAGGTCAGTTTTCCTGGATAATTCTGGAATGTTCCTATTTCCTTCTAGGCTCATCTCAGGTGCATTTTCTATAGGAATCCTTTCCTGAAATGCCTACTCATTAGTTCTGTTTGTCTGTCTGTCTGTCTCTTCTGTCTATCTCTGTCTTTCTGTCTCTGTCTGTTTCTCTGTCTCTGTCTGTCTCTGTCTGTCTGTCTCTGTCTCTTTCCCTCTCTCTGTCTGTATCTCTGTGTCTATCTTTCTGTGTCTGTCTGTCTCTGTGTGTCTGTCTCTCATTCATTCATTCACTCATTCATTCATTCATTGGTTAGGTTTTGCATGTCTTAGTCCCTTCAATCCGCTGGAATGTAAACTCCTTGAAGGCAGAGACTTTCTCTTATCATGTCTCTTTCTCCAGCAGGCAGCACAAATTTACGTAAAGCAAACGTCCAATAAATGTGTATTGAATGAACGTCTGAGATTATTTTTCTATCACAATAAAGTTACAATTTCAAAGTGGGATGCGATATTCAGCTTGAATAGATAACACTTCTGGCTAGGCTGGAATTTACTAAGCCCGAAGTCTCTTGACATAAGAGGGCTCTTGCCTGGGTCTTGGCTTGGGGAGGAACTGACCTTGATTCCCAGAATCAGCCCTCTCTTCCGCCTGAAAAGATGGAGTTATGGAAAGGAGAGATCTGATAGCTGAAAAATCAGGATCAAGGGACTGGAGAGCCTAGCATGGAAGTGGGCAGCATATCAAGAGATAAGCCAGGACAGCTGGCTGTCCATCCGTGCCCTGGCAGCTTGGCGGGCCTTGCTTGTTAGCATTACCTAATAACCTACATTATAGTGGAGACGGTTAGAGCAGGATTTGACTCGGAGAGGCTCACAGGCGAACCAAAACGGACATGGGCCAGCGAAGTATAATAACAAGCACAGGTAACAAGCAAACTTTCCCAACTGGCTCTCCCACCCCCTTGGGATGTCCAGTTCTGGCACAAGCATTTAGCATTTAGGCAAACCACGATTCCAGACCCCACAAATACAAGCTCTCCACCAATAGGTCAGGCTCAATTAGAGCCACTTGGCGAATAGAAAAATCATTAAGACTGAACTTCAGTGCAACTCATACAAGAAAACAAACAAGCCAAAGAATGGAACTGCCTTCCTGTGGCAACTTGTGCAACGAGTGGTCAAAACTGGGATTTCATCCTTGGCCTCTGCGGCCTTGGCGTGCTTTCTGAGCTACCCGGCTTCCACTGTGTAGAACTGCCACCCTGGGCCCCCATTCTCTACACTTCCCAGAGTCTGGACACACAGAGTATGGGAAGCAGCACTGTCATCTCCTATTCAATAGTCTGCGTGATACCACATCAGACTGTTCTACATCAGCTCCCCGCCCATGGTAGCTCAGTAAAATCCCAGGACTTGACAAATACATCTAGTCGCCTCTTCATGAGGTTCGCCATCTGGTTACTTCAATTTCCTCTTCTAAGATCTTTGCAGCTTGACATAATCCCTGCATCTGGACACCAGCCTCCCCAAAATCTGACATCGCGGGCCTTCCTCCAATGAATACTGGCCTTCCCTGACTCTGCATCGTGGGCACTTGAAGCCCCACTGAAGAGGTCCATCATGGGCAAAGGTCCATGACTACATTACAATAAAAAGTTAAAACAACGACTTCAACACTTCCAGAATTTGTGGTTTCCTTGGTATGCGGGCTCCTTTCCTTGATGTGGCTTTCTAGCTCTCTGAAACTTCATAGATGGCCTTTGAGAGTTTCTGAGGCCAAAAAATATATTGCCTTGGATCCAATCATGTGATGAGGTATATTTAGCTCCAAATGTGTCATCTGAGATGCCAGGACAAAAGAAAAAGAAATCAAGCACTCAGGGATCAGATCACAAGCATAGTTAGAAGTGATGGGGGGGGGGCAGCTGGGTAGTTCAGTGGATTGAGATTCAGGCCTAGATATGGGAGGTCCTAGCTTCAAATCTGGCCTCAGGCACTTCCCTAGCTGTGTGACCCTGGGCAAGTCACTTGACCCCAATTGCCTAGCCCTTACCGCTCTTCTTCCTTGGAGGCAATACAGTATTGACTCCAAGACAGAAGGTGAGGGTTTAAAAAAAAAAGAAGTGATGGGAGAATGATTTGGAAATCTATTAGATCTCTGGCTCTGGCTGTAGCTCGCTTTCCCTCCATCCCTCCCTTTCTCTCTCTTTTTCTCCATTCTCCCCCTCTAACCCTAACCCCTCAAAATCAGTGATAATTTCACCTTCTAAAGTAAAAGAAATGTTTACAAAATAAATTCTGGACCTCACCAACATAGAGGAACTAGTTACTGGGATGGAAATGAGGAAAACCTCGATGGGAAGTGATAACTCCATCTTGGAGTCTGTGCTAGAGAACGGAAGGAAAGTCATGCATCTTCTGACATGCACCTACCTCTTTGGAAAAGAAGAATTCAAAGCATCCCCTGGACTAAAATTATACCCAGAAAGTCAGCTCAGTCGGGGTAAGGATGCTGGAGAATGAAATTCTCAATCAACAAGCAGAAGTCATTCCAATGAAGAAGAAAATGGAAAGTTTATATCTTAAGAGAATGATGTGGATGCATAGGGAACTCATCAGGCTACTTCGATTTTAAAGAGAGGTACGGTATAGACAAGATGGAAACAAGGCCAGGTAACGAGTTCAGAAGCAGAGCAGGTTCATATAAGAACAGCGCTTAGATAGCATTCATCTGAAAAAGATTTAGAGGTTTGAGGGAACTAAAAAGCCCAATGCGGTAAGATTGTGATACTCGAATGGCTCTGTGACTTCACTGATCTGGGTTTTATCCCCAATGATGCAAACCCTCTGGCCCACGTTCCCCCATAAGATCACCACAGTGGATCCACCTGATATTCTGATGGCTTTCTTTCCTTTCTCTTAGCACCTATAAGACACAAATGAGCCACACGGGTTGTCCGTTGGTTATCTGAAGCCCTTATTACATGACCAGTCCAACTTTCCTAACAACTTCATCTACTCAAAAGTGCATTTGATTATGATACATGTAAAACCCAGTGGAATTGTGGGTCAGCTAAGGGGGATTAGGGGGCATTTGGGGAGAGGGAAAGAACACGAAACGGGTAACTACAGAAAAATATTCAAAATAAAAATTTTTTAAAAAGATAAAATCTGGAACAGCTAAAAAAAGTGCATTTGATTGCTTAGGGATCCTTAATTTAGACCTAAAGGAAACCTAGTCCAGCTCCCTCGTTTTACAGATGAGGAGGCTGAGACCTATAGCAGGTCCTCCTTCACCGAAGGACGTCAAGCAAAGGTGAAGCGACCACTTGGTAGATGCTATCAAGAGGATTCTTTCACAAGATGACTACAGAGGGCCTTTCCAGCTCTAAGATTCTATGATTCCGAAACAGGCCAGTCCTTGATCAGCTAACATACAGTGTAGCCCTAGATCTTGGTAGAACCCGTGGGGCTCGTGCTCTGTTGGCAAAGTCTTGGAAACCTATGATCACCTTACCACAATGCCAAGAAATCAGAGTGGGACTTGGGTGGGGGGAAAGTTCAAATGTAATCATCTACATAAAAATACTGGAATGTTTATAATTCATAACTATGTGAAATGGAAAGACTCCTAAGAGATCAACTTGAGCTCAAGAAGTGGTTCAAGAGCCAGTATCTAGGGCACGTATGACCAAAACAGGAGGCGGTCCAGCGATATACCAGGAGGGAGAGGCAGCCAATTATTAAAAGTTTTGGCCGCAATCATTGGATCATTGATTTTGTCCTCTTTTCTTTTTATCCCCAAATTACTGTAATTTAAAAGTTGGCTATGTTTACAAGATCCTTCAGAGAGACCAGTCTTCCTTGGCTCTCAAGGGGGGAATGTGTTATTGGAAATTTGGGGGTCTTTGAACTACATTTCCCACAAGCCCACTGGCTTCCTGTCATTACGCACTGACGTAGACAGGGAGATAAAATTGAGGGGCTGGTGTTCCTCTCTCTTTTTTGCTTCCTATCACGGCAGAGAAGGGCGGGCTGCTTGAACAGCCATAGCTAACATGGCACGTGGCTTTATATTCTAGAGATTACTAATAAATCTTAAAAAACCATAATATTTTAATGTTATTATTATAGATTCATTTTATTTTTTACACAATGGATGGCCCAAATGATATGAGGATATGAAAAGAACCAGAGTATATCCCACAGGCTGTTGAGTGACCCCTCTATGGAGATGTTAAGGATAGGCACGGCCAAGAATTCCGGTTACAAGATAGTAAAAAGTCATAAACCAAACCTATAGAAGATACTGATCCAAATGATACATGTAAAACCCAGTGGAATTGTGCCTCAGCTAAGGGGGGGAGGGTTGGGGGTTTGGGAGGAGAGGGAAAGAACATGAAACATGTAACTAGGGGAAAATATTCAAAATAAAAATTTAAAAAAGAAGATATTGATCAAAAATTAGGCAACTACCAAAGTAGCAGGATATAGAAATACCAGAGAATTAAAAACTTTTATTTATTTCCCCAACCAAGCCACGAGACTATGTGGGAAGAGCTTTGGTCTAATAAAGTGGCATGAAATTCAAAGACAAATGAATCCCTGGTTCCTATGTTGACCTAAAAAAAACACAAAAGAACATCATCTATATTGTAGTGTGTTTTCATATTGTTATGCATCTCCCAATTACATTTTACTCTGCTTCAGGTTGGCGCTTGAGTGTTTTGATGACCACTTGGGCCTTCAAGTTTGATACCTCGGATCTAATTGACCTGGTCTAGGGAAGCTCTGTTGCTTTAAGAACCTTGTAAATATGTAACAGCTACCCCAACTCAATTAGGATCTTGGGCTCCTGCAGTTTAGACCTGGAAGGGACTTTTGAAATCACCTGTGGTGGGGTTCCCCAAGCCCAGTTAGGATTTCCAGAAAATATGTCTTCCCACTGTTAACATTTAGAAACGCCCGACACTTTGCATATCAAATCTCAGCCTGAAGAGTCTCTCCTTTTTGGGTTGAAAAACGAATTTGAAATTGCACCTTGAAATTTTAGCTTCCAGAACAGGCAAACATGACAGGATGTTCAGATGCTTTTTGTGTTCCCCTTCTTAGTGAATGAAAAGGAGAATGCTTTGATGCCAACACCAGAGTTTAGGACGTCGGCTCTCTATGACGTGCACGAGAGAATTATTCGTTCATTTCACGAGAATTATTTGTTCATTTCACAAGAATTATTTGTTCATTTCACGTTAGTCGTCAATATCAACGTGAGCCTAAAAACATTGTTGGATCATCTGGCAATTTCCATACCAGGCAAATGAGCAAATTAAGTCAGCTGCCGACTCAGGGTGTGACCTTAAGGAAGTTCCTTCCTCGCTCTTGGAGGGTTCCCATCTGTCAAATGGGGAGATTCAACTGGATGATTTCCAAGATCCCTTCAAGATCTGACAGTATAAGAGAAGCAAAACTAGGAGGGAAGTTTTAATAGGGCCAGCGTGTACACCAAATGAGTCCTCCTAACAGTCCTATCTAGTACAGGATGTGCTTATTATCGCACGTCCCCCCTGAAGCATACCACACCACCAGTCATCCATAGCACAATACAAAACGTGTCCCCAAAGAAATACAATAGCCTTAATAGGCAGTCAGTCCGTGCTTAACTGTGGAATTTGTATTTTTCTTATAAATCAGTTCTGGGCTTCTCTTTAAACTACTATTTGTAAAAAAAAAAATGAATAATATGGAAATGGGTTCAAGTGATAATCTAATCTATATCTATAAATATCTATCTATATAGAGAGAGATATAGATATATAGATACAACCCAGTGGAATTGCTTGTCAACTCCAGGAGGGGGGAGGGAGAGAACATGAATCACGGAACCATGGGGAAATTTTAAAAATTAAAAAATACCCTCATTATTTGTAAAGATTAAGCCGTCATGTGAATACAAGTCACAGTAAGGCAAAAGAGATTGATGCTGACTCAAAGCTCCCCGTTTTTGCCTTTTTTATTTTTACCATTTTAAAATAAACTTCTCATTGATGCTTTCCCCCCTTGTACAACCCGCCATTTCCTAATGACCCTTATGGCTCCCTTTCCCCTCTCTCTTCTGTCCCACAGCACTGTCTCTTGTAACAAAGAAGTAGAATTCAGCCAAATAGCAATAACTAGAATTTTTATAGTGTCTTAAGATTTATGAAGCACTGGAAATGTGATTTCATATGATCCTCACATTGGCCCTGTGAGGTAGGTGCTATTTTTATACCCATTTTATAGATGAAGAAACTGAAACAAGCAGCACTTAAGTGACTAGCCCAGGGTCACATAGCTAGGAAGTGTCTGAGGATGGATTTGAACTCAGGTCTTCCTGACTCTTGGGTTCATAGGTCTGAAGCTGGTGGGGACCTTGAAGTTACATAGTCTAGCTTGCAGGATGGCCCCACATTCATTTTATAGATGAAGAAACTGAGACCCCGTAAAGCAAGAATGATTTAGTCACACATAGGATCATGGATCGAGAGTTGGAAGAGAACTTACACCATTAAGTCCAGTGGTGTTAAACTCAAATAGAAAGTACTAAACTGTACACAAATAACCATGTAATAAACCTGTCTATGTCCTATCTTATTTTTATTTTATTTTATTCAATATTTCACAATTATACTTTTTAAACCCTCACCTTCCATCTTAGAATCAATACCGTGTCTTGGTTCCAAGACAGAAGAGTGGTGAGAGCTAGGCAATGGAGGCCAAGTGACTTGCCCAGGGTCACATAGCTGGGAAGTGTCTGAGGCCACATTTGAACCCAGGACCTCCCGTCTCTGGGCCTGGCTCTCTGTTCCCTGAGCCACCAAGATGTCCCTCCAGTTACATATCGATTTGGTTCAAGTTTGACGCCTCTACTCTAGTCTAATCCCATCATTCTACAGATAAGGAAACTGAGTCCCAGAGAAAGGAAGTGATTCTTGCCAAGTCATACAAGTGGCAGAATGAGTGGCAGAATCGAGCATCAAACCGAGAGCCTGATTCCAAATGTAAAATTCTTAGTAGAAAAACAACTGCTAGAACACACAGGCTGATGGGGACATGATTGGGGATGGAGACACTAAACGATAACTCTAGTCCAACTATCAATAATATAGAATTGGGTCTTGACCAATGATATCTGTAAAACCCAGTGGAATTGTGGGTCGGCTAAGGGGGATTAGGGGGGTTGGGGGAGAGGGAAAGAACATGAAACATGTAACCAGGGGAAAACAGTCAAAAGAAAAATTAAAAAAAATTCTTCTTAGTAAAGCGAAGGAACAGACGGAATCGGAAGCCAGGGAGATCACTTGTACTATTCTAATTCTTAGCTGTGCAGCCACTAATGATCCTTTCATCTCTCTGGGAGGAAACAGTAATAGTGAGAAGAGTTCTAGCCAGAGAGACAGAAGATCTAGGTTCTAGTAGGTTCTAGTAGTCCTAGATCTGCTACCTATGTGCTTGGACGAGTCCTTTTCTTTCTCTAGGCCTCAGTTTCCTCCCCTGGCAAATGGGTGGTATTCTAGAACATATAGATTCTTTTCCTCTTGCTCTGATCATCTTAGGAAACAGTGGCATCACTGGGTCAAAGGTTATACGCAGTTCTGGAACTCTTTAGAAATAATTCCAGGTTGCTCTCCAGTATTATTAGATTTCTCCAAATCGGAACCTACCTGGCTCGTGAGGTTGAGAAAGTCCTCAGGATCCAGCATCCTCTAGGAGGCACGAACTCTATCCCCATTATGAAGCTCAGCTAATTGAAGCTGTCAAGTTGAATAAGGCCGGGGATTTGCTGTGGGCCCTTCAGCTCTTCAATCTCTGGGCCTCAGTTTCTTCATCTGTAAAAGAAGGATATTGGGTTTGGTAACGGTTCCCATATGGTAGGGGTTTGGGTGTTAAAGGTCTCTCTACTGCAGATATGAGCAACATGGAAATGGGTTTTGAACAATGACACATGCATAGCCCAGTGGAAGTGCTTGTCGGCTTGGGGGCGGGGCGGGATCATGAATCATGTAACCCAGGCCAAATAGGTCAAATAAATCATTTTACTTTTTAAATTTTTATTGACTATTATATATTATTACAAGTGCATGTAATATTAGAGATTATTAGATATGCTTATTATAAAAATAAATCGATATTTAAGTAAAATTCCCCAGGCTTACGGTTCTATGACTGTGACTTGAACCTTTTGACTAAAGTGACTAACCTAGTAGCTACCCTACCAGGTTTTGGCAGGATAAAATGAGAAACTGTGCGTGGAAGTCCTCTGCCAGCCATGAGCGAACAGCTATGATTACCTGTGGGGATATGGGCTGGGAGGTCCGCCTGTAAAAGACTGTGAGGAATCGGCTTCCAAACTTATCTGGATTGGATTTGGTTTGGCCCGTTTCATGGGATAAAAGAGTTACACGTAGTTTTCTGATGTTGTATGACCCACGCCGGCTCCCTTCCTCCCTCCCCCCCCTTCCCGGAGCTGGGTCATACGTGTATTATCACACCAAGCATAGCAGACCCTACGGTAGGTATCTGACCTCGGCCAAGCCTCCCTGGGCCTCAACTTCCCATCTGTAAAATGGAAAAGGTAAACTAGACGGCCTCTGAGCGAAGTCCGGCAGCGGCGTTGTCTCGTGGTGCATCCCGAACCCACCGTACCCCACCCTCGTCTTGGACGACCGGCTTCACCATCTGCCTCCGGATTTCCCATCGGTCACTGCACTCTCTCAAAGCTGTTGCTCTCAAGGAAGTGTGGTCGCTGCCCGTGGCGGCCTCCTCCAAGTTCTGCTCCCTTTCCTCAGTCACTTCACACATCCTTCAGCCAGTCCTCCACGGAGCCCAAGTTTGCCTGGGTGCCGGCCCCAGGGGGAGGAGGGACACGGCCTGGGCCCTCCGCCCGGAGGAAAGTGCCCCGCCTCAGGGCCAACAGGAGCAGCTTCTGCCCTGCGGATGTTCCCGCCTCCCTTCCTACCCTCCCTCTAACTCTCCCCAGTTCTGTCACTCTCTCTTTCTATCTCTGTCGCCCAATCTGTCTCTGTCTATCTCTGTCTCTCAATATCTATATCTCTGTCTCTTTCAAGTTCTGTCTCTATCTCTTTCTATCTCTGTATCTCTATCTCTGTCCCGATCTCTTTCTATGTGACTATCTCTATCTCTTAGTCTCTTTCTATCTCTGTCTCTTTCTATCTGTCACTGTCTCAGTCACTCTATCTCTTATATCTCTGTCTCTATATTTTTATCTCTGTCACTATCTCTGTCTCTCTGTCTTTCTCTTTCTCTCTGCATCTCTCTATCTCTCTGTCTCTTTCTTTCTCTGTCTCTCAATGTCTGTAACACTATCTCTAGTTCTGTCTTTGTTCCTTTCTATCTCTCTCACTCTATCTCTTTATCTCTGTCTCTTTATATCTCCTATTTTTCTATCTCTGTCTCTTTCTGTCTCCATCTCTATATCTTTTTATCTCTGTCTTGCTGTCTCTTTCTATCTCTGCCACTCTATCTCTTTCTCTCTCTATCTCTGTCAATCTGTCTCTTTTTATCTCTGTCACTATCATGTCTCTTTCTATCTCTCTCTCTCTTCCTTTCTATCTCTGTCTCTATTTCTCTCACTCTATCTCTTTCTCTTCATCTCTGTCTATCTCTTTCTCTCTATCTCTTCTATCTCTGTCTCTATATCTTTTTACCTCTGCCACTCTTTCTGTCTTGGTGTCTCTTTCTAGCTCTGTCACTATCTGTCTCTCTGTCTCTTTCTATCTCTACCAGTCTATCTCTCTCTATCTCTCTCTTTTGATCTCTGTCTCTCTCTTTCTATCTCTCTCACTCTATCTCTTTATCTTTGTCTCTTTCTATCTCCTATTTTTTCTATCTCTGTCTCTTTCTGTCTCTGTCTCTCTATATCTTTTTATCTCTCTCGCTGTCTCTTTCTATCTCTGCCACTCTATCTCTTTCTCTCTTTCTATCTCTGTCAATCTGTCTCTTTCTATCTCTGCCACTCTATCTCTGTCTCTTTCTATCTCTCTTTATATGTTCCTTTCTATCTCTGTCTCTATCTCTCTCACTCTATCTCTTTCTCTCTATCTCTTCTATCTCTGTCTCTATATCTTTTATCTCTCACTATCTCTGTCTTGGTGTCTCTTTCTATCTCTGTCACTATCTCCGTCTCTCTGTCTCTTTCTAGCTCTGTTTCTCTATCTCTTTCTATCTCACTCTTTCTATCTCTGTCTCTCTATATCTTCTTTATCTCTGTCACTATCTCTGTCTTGGTGTCTCTTTCTATCTCTACCTCTCTATCTCTTTCTATCTCTCTCTTTCTATCTCTGCCACTATATATCTTTCTGTCATTATCTCTGTTTTGGTGTCTCTTTCTATCTCTGTCACTATCTCTGTCTATCTCTTTCTATCTCTATCTCTGTCTCTGTCTCTTTCTCTCTCTGTCACTATCTCTGCCTCTCTGTCTCTTTCTAGTTCTGTCTCTTGTCTCTTTACATTTCTGTCTCTCTATCTCTGTCTCTTTCTATCTCTGCCACTATCTCTTTCTATCTGTATCTCTCTGTCTCTGTCTCTTTCTATCTCTCTCTATTCTATCTCTTTCTGTCTCTGCCTCTTTCTATCTCTTCTATCTCTGTTTCTCTCTGTTTTTTATCTATTGGTATCTTTCTCTATCTCTGCATCTCAGTTGTTTTCTAGCACTATCTCTGTCTCTTTCTATCTCTGTCACTATCTCAATCTCTATCTCTACCTCTATCTCTGTGTCTTTTTCTATCTCTGTTTCTCTATCACTTTCATTCTATCTTGGTCACTATCTCTGTCTCTTTCTATCTCTGTCACTATCTCAATCTCTATCTCTACCTCTATCTCTGTGTCTTTTTCTATCTCTGTTTCTCTATCACTTTCATTCTATCTTGGTCACTATCTCTGTCTCTTTCTATCTTTGTCACTCTCTCTCTGTCTATCCCTGACTATTTTTATCTGTCTCTTTCTATGTGTCTCTCAGTTTAGAGAGATAGAAATAGTGACAGAGATAGAAAGAGACAGACAGAGATAGTGACAGAGATAGAAAGAGACACCAAGACAGAGATAAAAACAGAGAGAAACAGAGATAGAAGAGATAGAAAGAGGCAGAGACAGAAAGAGATAGAATGAGAGAGATAGAAAGAGACAGAGACAGAGAGATACAGATAGAAAGAGATAGTGGCAGAATTGATTTAGGGAGCAGCTGGGTAGCTCAGTGGATTGAGAGCCAGGCCTAGAGACAGTAGGTCCTGGGTTCGAATCTGACCTCAGACACTTCCCAGCAGTGTGACCCTGGGCAAGTCACTTCACCCCCATTGCCTACCCTTACCACTCTTCCACCGAGGAGCCAATACACAGAAGTTAAGGGTTTAAAATTTAAAAAAAAGAAAGAGACAGAGTGACAGAGATAGAAAGACAGAGATAGAAATAGATTGAGAGAGATATAATGAGACTGAGAGATACATAGAAAGAGACAGAGTAACTAAGAGACACAGAGAGAGACAGAGTTACGGACAGAGATAGAAAGAGACAGTGAGATAGAGAGAGATCGTGACAGAGATAGAAAGAGAAAGAGACCGAACTGTAAAGAGACTAGAGACAGAGACAGAGATAGAAAGAGATAGAGACAGAACTATAAAGAGACACAAAGAGAGAGAGACAGAGACAGAAACATAGCTAGAAAGAGATAGACAGAGATAGAGAGACAGAGATTGTGAAAGAGATAGAAAGAGATAGAGACAGAATTGTAAAGAGACACAGAGACAGGTATAGACAGAGACAGAGCTAGAAAGAGACAGAGGTAGACAGTAACAGAGAGACAGAGATAGTGATAGAGATGGAAAGAGACAGAGATAGAAAGAGATACAGAACTGTAAAGAGACAGAGAGACAGAGACAGTGAAAGAGATAGACATAGTCAGACAGAGAGACAGAGATAGAGATAGAGACAGAACTGTAAAGAGACATAAAGAGAGATAGAGACAGAGACAGTTAGAAAGAGATAGAGATAGGGGGCAGCTGGGTAGCTCAGTGGATTGAGAGTCAGATCTAGAGACAGGAGGTCCTAGGTTCAAATCCGGCCTCGGACACTTCCCAGCTGTGTGACCCTGGGCAAGTCACTTGACCCCCATGGCCCACCCTTACCACTCTTCCACCAAGGAGCCAATACACAGAAGTTAAGGGTTTAAAAAATAAATTTTAAAAAAAATTTTAAAAAAGAAAGAGATAGAGATAGAGACAGAGAGACAGAGATTGTGAAAGAGAGAGACAGAACTGTAAAGATACACAGAGACAGACAGAGACAGAGCTAGAGACAGAGAAAGAGACAGAGACAGAATTGTAAAGAGACAAGAGATAGTGAAAGAGATAGAGACAGAACTGTAAAGAGACACAGAGACAGAGATAGACAGTGACAGAGAGACAGATAATGATAGAGATAGAAAGACAGAGATAGAAAGGGATACAGAACCATAAAGAGACAAGAGACAGGGATAGAGAGAGACAGAGCTAGAAAGAGACAGAGAGACAGAGATAGAAAGAGATAGAGACAGAACTATAAAGAGACAAGAGACAGAGATAGTGAAAGAGATAAAAATAGGGACATAACTGTAAAGAGACACAGTCAGAGATAAACAGACACAAAGACAAAGCTAGAAAGAGACAGAAATACAGAGATTGAGAGAGAGAGAGAAAGAGACAAAGAGAAAGCAACAGAGAGATAGAAAGAGAAAGATAGACAGAGACAGAGAAACAGACAGTGACAGAGATATAAAGACACAGAGACAGAGAGATACAGAGATAGAAAGAGACAGAGATAGAGAGACAGAAATGTAAAGAGACAAGAGACAGAGATAGAGAGACAGAGATAGAAAGAGACAGAGAGGCAGAGATAGTGACAGAGAGAGAAAGAGACAGAGAGACAGAGATAGAGATAGTGATAGACAGAGACAGAGATAGAAAGAGATAGAGACAGAGCTAGAAAGAGGCAGAAATAGTGATAGACAGAGACAGAGATAGAAAGAGACAGAGAGATGGAGATAGTGACAAAGTTAGAAAGAGACACCAAAACAGAGATAATGACAGAAAGAAAAAGATAGAGAGAGACAGAGATAGAAGACATAGAGAAAAAGATAGAGTGAGAGAGATAGAAAGAGACAGAGGTAGAAAGGAATAGGGAGACAGAGATAGGAAGAGCAAGATAGAAAGAGATAGAGTGGTAGAGACAGAAAGAGACAGAGATAGTTACAGAAATAGAAAGAGATAGAGAGACAGAGCTAGAAAGAGACAGAGATAATGACAGAGCTAGAGACAGAGAGATAGAGATAGTGACAGAGATAGAAAGAGACACCAAGACAGAGATAGTGGTAGAGGTAAAAAGATATAGAGAGACAGAGATAGAAGAGATAGAGAGAAAGAGATAGACAGAGATGAAGAGAAAGAGATAGAGTGAGAGAGATAGAGACAGAAAGGAATAAAGAGACAGATTGACAGAGAAAGAGAGACAGAGATAGAGAGAGGTAGAAAGAGACAGACAGACAGAGATAGAAAGAGAGAGGTAGAGACAGACAGAGATAAAAAGATATAGACAAAGATAGAAGAGATAGAGTGAAAGAGATAGACAGAGACAGAGAGAAAGAGATAGAATGAGAGAGATAGAAAGAGACAAAGATAGAAAGGAATAGCTAGAGATAGAAAGAGACAGATAGTGACAGAGATAAAAAGAGACAGATTGAAATAGATAGAGTGGCAGAGACAGAAAGAGATAGAGATAGAAAGAAAGAGACACTGAGACAGAGATAGTGACAGAGATAGAAGGAGACAGAGAGACAGAGATAGTGACAGAAATAAAAAGATATAGGCAAAGACAGAAGAGATAGAGTGAGAGAGATAGAAAGGAATAGAAAGACAGAGTTAGAAAGAGACAGAGATAGTGACAGAGATAGAAAGAGATAGAGAGACAGAGATAGAAAGAGACAGACACAGAGATAGTGACAGAGGTAGAAAGAGAAAGAGATAGAGACAGAACTATAAAGAGGCAGAGAGACAGAGATAGTGATAGAGACAGAGACAAAGATAGAAAGAGATAGAGAACTGTAAAGAGACACAGAGACAGAGATAGTGACAGAAAAAGAAATAGACAGTGATGGAGACAGATTTAGTGACAGAGATAGAAAGAGAGATAGACAGAGAGATAGAAAGAGACAGAGACAGAGATAGTGATAGAGATAGAGACAGAGATAGAGCTAGAGCTAGAACTGGAAGGGGACAGAGATACAGAGTTTCAGAGACAAGAGACAAAGATAATGACAGAAATAGAAAGGGACAGAGATAGTGATAGAAAGAGAAAGAGACAGAGAAAGACAGAGATAGAAAAAGAGAGAGATAGAGACAGATAAACAGAGACAGAGCTAGAAAGAGACAGAGACTGTCAGAGATAGAGAGACAGAAACAGAGATATTGACAGAGCTAGAAAGGGACAGAAATAGAAAGAGATAGAAAGAGAGACAGACACAGAGATAGAGAGACAGACACAGATAGTGATAGAGAGAGACAGAGATGGACCGAGACAGAGATAGTGACAGAGATAGAAATAGACAGTGAGAGAGACAGAGAGACAGAGATAGAGACAGACAAACAGACAGACAGAGACAGTGATAGAGATAGAGAGACAGAGATATAAAGGGACAGAGAGACAGAGATAGTGATAGAGATGGAAAGAGACAGAGCTAGAAAGAGACAGCGAGACAGAGATAGAGACAAATAGAGACAGAGATAGTGATAGAGATTGAAAGAGATAGAGAGACAGAGAGTCTCTCGGTGTCTTTCTAGCTCTGTCTCTCTATCTCTGACTTCCATTTCCTTTGGCGTCTTTTCTGGATGTCCCAGAATGCTCTCAGGCGGAGGTGGACTTAAACAAGCTTCTCGTACATTCATTTAATCACTGATCTGGGATGTTCTGAGTTGGTATTAATTGGTCCACCTCTAGCAGGGCCCAGAGGAAGAAGTGACTTGCCTAAGGTCACATGAGTATTAAGTACTAGAATCAGGATTGGAATCCCAAACTTTGGACTCAACTTGCCGTGGTCCTTCCCTGAGACCACACAAATGTGGACAGTCTTATTGTTTGTGATAACGAAAAGCTGAAAAGCGAATAGAAACTCAAGTCTCAGAGAGCAGCTGGACAAATCAGGGCATAGGGACATGCTGAAGGATGCCCTGCCTCCAGAGAAAAATGAATGAGAAGCTTTCTGAGAAATGAGAGATTTCTGTGAAGGAGAGTATTTGGCAAACCACAAGCCACTGTAGGAATGTCCGCCCCCATTATCAGCATCATTGCCCAGAGAGGAGGCCTGGGCTTTTTTCCCCTCAGAAGCTCTCCTTAGTAATGCAATCTGCACCTGAGCTCCAGCACTAATCCCAATCATCACAGACATGGCAAGTATTCCTCTACCCTCCTTGGGAAGATCTTTTTCTCTCCTATCAGGTCTAACTCTCTCTCTTTGCCTCCATCTCCGCCCTTTGAGGTCAAGCAGAACAAACCGAATCTTTTATCCACAGGAGAATGCTTCAGATATTGAAAGACAGAACCGATCTTCCCAGGTTCCCCTTTCCTCTGGGTTAGAATCCCAGGTTTCCTTCGACTGGTCTTTTTAAGGCATGGATTCTCCATCTTGGATGCCCTTTACCATTCTGGATCCTTTTTGCCATCCTGGATGCCCAGCCTATACCGTTCTATATAATCTAGAATTATAATATAATAATGGCATAACCCTATACCATTCTGTTTGGTCATAAACTCTTCCCTTATCCATAAGTCTGACAGAGAAACTATTCTGTGTTTCCCTGATTTGTTTACGGGGTCACCTTTTTACTTCTAGGTCAAGAATCCATCTGGGCTTCATCCTGGTATATGGTGTGAGATGCTGGTCTCTGCCTCGTTTCTGCCGGTCTATTTCCTAGTTTTCCCAGCTGTTTTTGTAAAATAGTGAGTTCTTTCCTCAAAAGCTTGGATCTTTGTGTTTATCCAAACATTAAGTTGCCATGGACACTAATTGCCATGTGTTGATTACCCAATGGATGCCGTTGGTCCACCACTCTATTTCTTAGCCAGTACCAGATTGTTTTGATTGTTTTGACTGCTTTATAGTATAATTTGAGACCCAGCATCCTTCCTATTTTTTTTTCATTGATACCCTTAACAGTTTGGGCCTTTAGCCTTCCAGGTGAATCTTGTTATATTTTTTCTAGTTCTATAAAACAGTTTATGGGTAACTTGATTGGCACGGCACTGCGCGGGTAAACTGATTTAGACAAGATTGTCATTTTTATTATATTGGCTCAGCCTATTCATGAGCAGTGAATGTTTTTCTAATTGTTTAGATCTGACTTTATTTTTGCCAAGTGGTTTGCAATTGTGTCCATTCAGTTGCTGGGTTTGTTTCAGTAGGTAGATAGAGGGATTGTCTTATTTCCTCATTGCCAGTTCTAATTCCTTCCATTTCTTTCTTTGCTCATTGCTCTAGCGTAGCATTTACAGTACAATATTAAAAAGTAGTAGAGATGATGGGCATCCTTGCTTCACCCTCCATCTTACTGGGAAAGGTTTTAGTCTGTCCCTGTTACAGATAATGCTTGCTGATGGTTTTAGGTAGATGCTATTTATCACTTTAAGGAAGGAGAGAATTCGGAACTCAAGATTTAAAAAAAAAACAAATGTTAAAATTATTTTTACGTGTAATTGGGAAAAATTAAATAGAAAAACATTTTTAAAGAGCTACAGATGTTTTTCCATACGAGAAGTAAACAGTTTAACTTAATTATGTCCCTTATAATTAGTCTTTTATGTTTAACCAGATGAATTTTCTGGTCAGTTCTGGTTCAAAAAGGCCTCAAATTTGCCGTGTTCTATCAAAATCTCTAGTTTGCTTTTCTTTCTTTTTTTTTAAACCTTCACCTTCCATCTTAGAATCAATACTCTGTATTGGTTCCAAGGCAGAAGAGTGGTAAGGGCTAGGCAATGGGGGTCAAGTGACTTGCCCAGGGTCACACAGCTGGGAAGTGTCTGAGGCCAGATTTGAACCCAGGACCTCCCGCCTCTGGGACTGGCTCTCAATGCAATGAGCCACCCAGCTGCCCCCTCACCTTCCTTATTTGCCATAGTTTCTATGTTCGTGGATTGACATCTAAAACAATATTTCTTTTCATGGCTTCTCCTTTCTTGCCAAAAGCTAGACTTCGATCCTGCTCTTTGGATTCCGGTATGGTGGGTACTCTCTGTGGTACATAGGCCGGCGGATAGGTACAGGCAATTTGTTCTCCCGTCCCCTTTTTCACTTTAAAGCCTTTTTGGTTGGATGCTCCTGACTCAAGGCATTAAATATGTCTTTACTCGATCTTCAGGCCTGACGCCAAATCTGTGATTTTCCAACTTTCTAAGCAACGATTCAGAAAACCAAACCGGTTCTCAGAGAACACCTTCTTAACTAGCCGGGTACTTCCTGAATCCTTCTGAAAACCTTTGCTGCCATGATCAACAGTGATGAAAGTACCACCTCCGCCCCTGCCCTGGGACCTTTCCCTTCTTGCCTAGGGTTTTATAATCCTTAGCAACAGGTATGCATTTTTAAAACACACGCGACACATTATAATGTATATTTGGAAGGCTGAATATTTTTTATTATTCAAAATAGGGACCCTAAAATTATTCCTAGGAGGCCAGGAAAACGGGGAATGTAAACACAGTTAAATCTTCAGCAATATGTTTTCATTCATTCAGAAAAGATTTATTAACATGCAAAGTACCATTAGCTCTGGCTCAAGAAAGCACCAACGTGGCGTATTTAGAAGGGCCGTTGGCTTCGGGTCACCTATTCCAACTGATACCTGAACAGCAATCCTTTCGTTAAAAAAAAGCAAAACAAAAAACGTCCATAACTTCTTGAGCTCCTACAAGTAGAATCGTAAGACATAGAGCTGGACGGGCCTTTGAAATCATTGGAGCCCTAGAAAGGGAAAATGACTTTTCTAGGGTCACACAGACAGTAAATAACAGAGCTAGAAATTTAGCCTAGACCTTCTAGCTCAAAAGTGACCATGACTTGGTGTCAAGATGCCCAGCATTCAAATATGGCTGAAGATACTTGTTAACTCCTGGACCATGGGCAAGTCACTTCGCCTCTGGCTCAGTTTCCTCATCTGTAAAATGGGGGTAACAATAGTATCTCCCTCCCAGGGTTTTCGTGAAAATCAAATGAGATAATATTTGTGAAGCATTTTGTAAACCTTAAAGCACTATATACACATACGTTGTTGTTGTATCATTTCAGTTGTGTCCAACCCTTTGTAACCCCAGTTTTCTTGGCAAAGATAGTTTGCCATTTCCTTATCAAAACCATTTTACAGATGAGGGAACTGAGGCCAACAGGGTAAAGTGACTTTAGGGTCACATAGCTAGAGAGTGGCTAAGGCTGGATTTGAACTCAGGTCCTCCTGACTCCAGGCCTGGGAGGACTCTATCGGTCGTGTCACCTAGCTGCCCCATATACATGCTAGCTGTTGTCGTGATTGTTGATTCCGTAGGTTCCTTGAGGAACGAGAGACTATCATTTTGTCTCCTTTTGCATCCCCAGCGCTTGGTACGGTGCCCGGCACATAGCAGACACTGAAATCTCCTCTGCTTGACTGATTGTTTCTGACGGTTTTTCCACTCTATCACACTTGTGACTTCCTATTCAGAGATTTCTCCTGATCCTAATTTGAAAACAAGCTGACCTTGCTTGAGTAAGGAGTCCAAAAAGCTCCCGTGATCGTGGGCCGCGTTAAAAGGGGCCAATGGCTTCCGGGACTAGGGAAGTGCTAGGCCCCCTGGATCCTGCCATCGCCAGACCTCCCCTGGACTTTTGTGTGGAATTCTGGCCATTAGGGTTCAGGAGGAACTTTGAGAAGCTGGGCGGTGTCCAGGGGAGGCCCGCTGGGAGAGTAGTTTCCTAGAGTTTACATCGTGTGAGAAGCAGCTAGAGGGAGGACCTGGAGATACTTAGCCTAGCTTCAGAGTGCCCTGCGAGAGCTGTCTTCAGGTATTGGAAGGGCTGTCATGTGGGGGAGAGAATAGACAGTCTATTTGGCCCTAGAGGGAAGAACAAAGACCAGTGGGTAGAAGGCCCTAAGAGACAAATATGGGCTTAACAGCAGACAAAAATGGCCGAAGAAAACTGTCCCAAATTGGGACAGGCAGCCCTAGATGGTTATGGGCTCCCCCACCGTAGAGGTCTTCAAGCCAAAGCCGCAGAAGCTCTTGATCCTCACGGCAGAGTGGCGATTCCTTTCACGGATGGGCTGGTTGCATCGCTCCCTTCTCAGGAAAATTCTGTTGGCCCTGTGACTGCTGGGCAACTGCTGGTTTCCCATTCATTCCGATATCTTTTCCAATATCCACGCCACAAGGAGTCTCTTCACGGAAACCTAGGCTCCTCCAGAAGGGAAGGAGCTGGCCCCGGCGCCACTGGAGCACCAGTGAACAAAACAGTCCCTTGTGGCAGCCAGTTGGCAAAGAGGAATCGAGTGCTGCTGGGAGGGAGCTGGGGATTTTCAATCATGGATGGTTTGTGAGCCATGCTTAATCTGCTATCTGCACATGCTTATTAGAACTATTCACACACTTGCTATAATCAACTTGTTTATATATTTACAAGTAATGACTTTCTGGTTATTATTTTAATTAAGCAACCCTTCATTCAGTATGATTCAGTCAACTAATGTAATTCCTTCTGATGGGGCAAACCAGCACTTACCACAGTCAAAGAAAAAACGGGTTGCCCGGGTGCCACGAGCTCCTCTGTTGACTGAATGACCCGTCCGGGTTAAACCGTGGGGAGGGGACGAGGTCACGGAAGCTCAGAATTGCAAGAGACTTCACGGCAGGAGCCAGCCGGGCCCACCTAGACCTGAACAAGCATCTCTTCTGCACCAGAGAGGATCCTCCGGGGATCCTTTAGCTTTTATTGAAAGCCTTCCAGGGAGGGCAGTCCAGGGCAGCCCACCACACGACCCCTGCTCAACAGTCTCCAGTGGCTCCCTATCACCTCTCAAAAAAATAACCAAATACAAACGTCTCTGTTTGGCTTTGAAAGCCATCCGGTCCCCTCCTGCTCAGCCAGCTTTGTTGTCTCCATTACTTTCACCTCATGCCCTCTATAGTCTGTCTGTCCAGCCACAGTGGCTTCCTCGGACACGACATGCCATCTCTCATGTCCAAGTCTCTGCACCAACGAGTGCGTGGCCCAGGTCCCCTCCCCTGGCCTAACGATGGTCCCCAACCTTTTTACCTCTATCTTTAGCAGCCTCGGCTTTTGTTAAAGTTCACCTCAAGTCCCTGTGGGAAAGGGGCCAGACCTGGACTCACACAGGCTTTGGTTTCAGAGCCTTCCCATATTTCTTGACCTGTCGATGGTGACTATGAATGGATCGCTTAAGTTCTCTAGGCCTCAGCTTCCATGTCTGCAAAACTGGGGAGAGAGGCACACTGGCTAAGCTCTGAGGTTCTTTTCTGCTCTCAGTGCAACATTCTACCATCCTCCACGAGGGCTCTCCTGATCTCCCCAGTTGCCGGTGCCTTCTACCGTGTTACTTTTTTTTAAACCCTCACCTTTTGTCTTGGAATCAATACTGTGTGTTGGCTCCAAGGCAGAAGAGAGGTAAGGACTAGGCAATGGGGGCCAAGTGACTTGCCCAGGGTCACACAGCTGGGAAGCGTCTGAGGCCGAATCCGAACCTCTCTAGGACCTCCCGTCTCTAGGCCTGGATCTCAGTCCACAGAGCTACCCAGATGCCCCCCTACTGTGTTACTTTGGATGGGGTTCTCAGGACTTTTGATCAATTCATTGATCCGAAGGCACTTATTAAGCACCTACTGTGTACCTGGCACTAGGACCACAACGATGAAGAAGAATGGAGTGATCCCAAGTCTTGACAAAGGTGCTTAGAACCCAATGGGAGAGCTAATAAGGACGCGTGAATGGATCTACGCTATCATACAAAGTTCCTGAATATCCATTCCGATGGATGTAGGAAGTAGTTAAAAATCCAGGTAGTCTGGAAGGGAGAGAGGGAGGGAGGGAGGGAATTGGTTCTTGGGGGCAACAAGGAAAGGTTTCACACAGGAAGTGGAGCCTGAGCTGAATATTAAAGGAGGATAAGCTGTATACTGTGAGGGGGATGCAATCCGGGCACGAGAGACAGCCAGTGCAGAGGCTCAGCCATGGGAGATGGGGGATCCCGAAAGAGGAGCGGAGAGCAGGCCAGTGTGGCTGCTCACAAAGTACAGCGAGGGGGTGGGGGCCCACAGCGAAACCCAGTGAGGCTAGAACATGGGTTGAGGCCAGATTGGGGGGGGGGGGGCTTGAAATGCTAAACAGCGGAGTCTACCTTTTATCTTAGAAGCAGTAGGGAATTGGTTGAGTGGGGGAGTCACATGGTCAGCTCTTCCACTTAAGGAATATCACCTTGGCAACAGTGTGAAGGCTAGACTGAAGTGGGGAGAGACTTGAGGCTGGAAGACCAATTAGGAGTCAAGAGGTGATTAGGGCCTGAACTGAGGAGCAAGAAGGGGACATATTGGGAAGGCACAAATGGCGACCCATCAGATCAGTGGGGTGAGAGAGAGAGATGATAATGTGGCTATGGCAGAGAATGGCAGTGCCTTTGACAGAAACAGGGAAGCTCCCAGGGGGCAGGCTGGGGCGGGGGACTAGAAGGAGCTCTGCTTTAGGTGCATGACCTTAGAATGTCTCCAGGGCTTCGGGTTCGAAACATTCACTGGGCAGCTCTGGAATAGACGTGGGGCTGAAGCTCAGGGGAGAGACCAAGGCTGGATCTAGATGCCTGGGAGTCCTCTGCACAGAGATGAGACACACATCCTTGGGAGTCAGAGAGTCTGGATAGATGGAGTAAGAGAAGGCCCGGGACGGAGCCTTGGAGAATCCCCCTGTTTGGGACATGAGCATGATGATGGTGATGGTGATAATTAGTATTTCAATAACACTTTAAGGTTTGCAAGGTGCTTCCCATGCCATATCATCTGATCCTCACAACAATCCCAAGGGGATAAGGTGTTGCTATCATCCCCATTTTACAGATGAGGAGAGTCAGGTGCACAGGTTCGATGACTTGCTCAAGGTCACACGGCGTGGCCGTAACTGAAGGCAGATGTGAATGATGAGCCCACAAAGGAGACTGCAGTTCACGGTGAGACAGGTAGCTAGGAGGTAAACCAGGAAAGAATAGTGACTTGATTTCGAATCCTGCCTCACATAATTCTTCGTTGTGTGATTCTGGGCAAATCACTGAACCGTTCTCTCTCTCAGTTTCCTCATCAGTAAAGTGAAGATAACAATAACACCTACCTCTCAAGGTTCTCGTAAGGACCAAATGACCTAATCTATATAAGATGCACCATAGACCCCAAAATATGATGCCAACACTGGCTGCTAGTATGACGGGGCGTGGGGGAGGTTCCAAGAGCATTGGCACATGTGGTAGGAATGCCGGCCAAGCCCTTCTCAGGGCTGCTCATTCCCCTTTGGTGTTCACCTGTCGCCCAGCTCTCACCTGTGGTTCAGAGGAGCCTTGCCAAACCGCAGCCTTGGAGCACTGCCACCATCCGTGCCGCTCAGTAGAGCTGGAGAAAATTGCAAAACCACGTTCGCTGGGTCTACTCCACTTATACAGGCTCGCCTGGCCCTTTACCGACGCAAGGTCATCCTGCTGCAGCTCCCCAATCAAATCACTATCAAACTCACCCTAGTGGCTGTGCATCCCTCCTCAGGGCTCCCCCTGGCACCCAGCCTGTCTCCCGACCCCTTCAGCTGAAGAGCTAACCTCCTGCTTCACTCAAAACCCCTGAGGCCACTAGCTGAGAGCGCCATCTTCTCTCTTCCCCATCACCCATTATTCACATGCTGTTGGCATTGTCTCACGTGAAGAGTTGGCCCTTGCCAACACAAACTCTCCCCTTGACCCCACTCTGGGCAGATTTCTTTAGCAGATCATTCTTACTCTCTTGCTTTTTAAAAAAGAAATGCTTAAGGGGCAGCTGGGTAGCTCAGTGGATTGAGAGCCAGGCCTAGAGACGGGAGGTCCTAGGTTCAAATCTGGCCTCAGACACTTCCCAGCTGTGTGACCCTGGGCAAGTCACTTGACCCCCATTGCCCACCCTTACCACTCTTCCACCTATGAGACAATACACAGAAGTTAAGGGTTTAAAATTTTAAAAATAAAAATAAAATAAAAAAGAAATGCTTATACCCAATACTGCGTATCGGTTCCATGGTAGAAGAGCAGGAAGGGCTGGGCAATGGGGGTTAAGTGACTTGGCCAGGGTCACCCAGCTAAGAAGCCAGATTTGATGAAAAACATTATGCCTCTTAAACTTTGGAAGTACTTGGTGGTATAGTGAATACAGTGTTAGACCTAGAGTCAGGAAGGCCTGCGTTCAAATCTAACCGCAAACAGTTCCTGGCTATATAACTTTGAGCAAGTCACTTAATCCCTGTCTGCCTCGGTTTCCTCAACTGAAAAATGGGATGCTTGGCAAATACTGGGCATTCTATAGATATTTATTCTCTTACCTTTCTTCCTCCATTATACCCCAAATCAATAGGATTCATTCTTTGTTCATTCTAAGAATTAGTGCATAGTTACAATTATAACTGAAACTGTGCTATTTTTAAGATTTTTAAATACTCATTTTCATGATTTCTAGTTTCATCCTACAACATATAGTCCAAATAAAACCTTTCTTTTGCAATATTTTTCGTGACCAGTTGGTAATCATTTTTATTTATTTTTTATAATCCTCTCCTTCTGTCTTAGAATCAATACTGTGTCTTGGCTTCAAGGCAGAAGAGCAGAATGGGCTAGGCAATGGGGCTTAAGTGACTTGCCCACGGTCATACAGCTAAGAAGTGGCTGAGATCAGATTTGAACCCAGGACCTCCCATCTCTAGGCCTGGCTCTCAATCTACTGAGCTACCCAGCTGCTACTAATAATCATTTTAAACACATCTTCAGCGACCTTTTTTCTCTGGCACAAATTCTCCTCAGATAATAAAGACCTCCTGAACAGAGAGCTATCCTTCCCCTCCACTATCTCCTAAACATCCCTGGTTTTCCCATTAATTTTTCTCTCATGCCATGATCTCAAGGTCCTTGATCATCCTGCTCATCCTCATTCATATCCCTAAGAAAGTCCAGTGATAAGCTGTGCCACCCTAGAAATTATAGCTGTTCCATGGGTAATTTTCTAAGCTCTGCATAAAAATAACCCCATGGAAGAAATTCAGCTATAGCAGTGAGAATAGGGGGGAGGCAAGGGCTGATCTAGTTTTAGAAAAAAATATTTTAAAAATCACTTTTTCCTGGCAGTGTTATTTTTTAAAGTATCATTTCTGTCATTGATATCAACATTTTCCAAATCTCTCCACCAGGGTCATTATTAATTCCTCTCTATCCATTTCTCTGGCCATTTCTACTTATTACCTATGTGACCTTGGACATGTCATTTTCCTTCTCTGGCTCCCAGTGACTCCACATATAAGGGAGGCCCTTTACAATTCTGATATTCTACGATTCCATTTGTGAGACAACAAGTCAAGAGTTAGGGGGTCACTCTGCAGCCAGAAGCCATGTTTTGTGTATAAAATTGATATCTTGCTATTGAACTTTTTTATTTTATTATTTTTAATTAATTCATCATAAAGTATAATAGGCTCAACAATAAATAAATAAATGAAGATATGAATAAAATTTATATATAATTTATATGTACATAAATGTATATATATTTATATATTTTATATATAATAAAAATAATAGGATTAATACTAATTTTACTAGTTAATCCCATCCAGGCAAATCACGGAATGTTAGAGGGAAGAAACCTTCCATTGAGTCCAAACCCTATCCCCAGATTGTTTGTTTTTAAACTGGGGCTCCCATCACACTCAGGCTGAAAGTGAAGGAGGAATTCACTAAGGATGGTCATCACTGAAGTTCTGATGTAGATGCCATCCTGATGTCTATTTGATCAGTACCTGGAAATTTCCTTCCTCTGCAGAGTTCCTCAATTCAAATCCAAGGAGTAACTGACCTCAGGTTTTATGAGAGAACAATTTGACCCTTTAACAAAATGGTTTTATGTCTTTCCTATTCCATGAAGGGAAAGTTTCCTACAGCTGGGCTCACAGAAGTCGATTTCTTTCTCCTTTCTCTTCTCTATCTCTTAATCCCTCAAAAACAAAACCTAATAGGTCTCTTTCCACCAGGAGAATAGCAGCAAAGGGAAAATAAGAATGAAAGAACAAACGCCCCTGAGGAAAAGGTGAAGAGGAAGTTTTAAACCAGGACACTGGGCCCTCAGCTTGCTTTTTGGTGTTAAAGTTGAAGATTCCCTTTCAAATGGTTCCCCGGCCTTTGAAGTTAACAACCCTACCCTACGGAGGAGGAGAAGACTTCACACTTGCAGTTGTAAGTTTGGGCTTGGAGGTGTTTTCTGGTCAGATCCAAGGTCAGCTACCCCTATCCCATTATGGAAGTCACCTTCCTAGGATGGTGAGGCCTCAGCAATGGAAACTCTTTGTTAGAAATGAATACTGTTTTCAGCTTTGGAAATACCCCCAAGCCTGTGGAAGGCAGAAGGGAGATCCTAGAGAAGCTAAAGAGAAACGCTTCCCAGACTGAGAAAAATGAAGTTCATGCTTTCCTGTGATGTCTGGTTACTGTGAAGGAGTGGACCTATCATCTACTTGCTTATTCCAGTCCCCTCATTTTACAGAGGAAGAAATAGAGGCTCGGAGATGGCTGGTCCACAGCATTATCCAGATTCTAAAAGAGACCAAGGCTTCTTTCCACTTTCCATCCTATCTCCCTGTTTGAGGGTTAATCTACTACCAGAGGGTACTATCTTCATCACTTTAAGAGAAAGAATGTGGACAACTTTCTCCAACTCTGCGTTCTTAAGAGCTTCTGGGTGATCTTGTGATTTAGGTTATCCCCACTTTAAGTTACCATATGGAGACAAATTAACACAGAAGAGTAAGAACAGAAGAATGCCGAGCCCAGAGGATGCACTTAAAATGATTCCATTTACAAAATATCATTTTATTATTTTTTATTTTTTTAAACCCTCATTTTCCATCTTGGAGTCAGTACTGTATATTGGCTCCAAGGGAGAAGAGTGGTAAGGGCTGGGCAACGGAAGTTAAGTTACTTGCCCGGGGTCACACAGCTAGGAAGTGTCTGAGGCCAGATTTGAACCCAGGACCTCCCGTCTCTAGGCCTGGCTCACAATCCAATGAGCCATCCAGCTTCCCCCTTACAAAATATTAATTTAGACATCATTTTCCAGGAATAAATCTGCAGCTTACATCACACCAAGGTCTGAATTCTTACAGATTACTAGGTTTAGTGTGGAATATTTGGATAAGGGCACTTCACTGGGCTCAAGTCCCCATCCCAGCTCAGCTAAAATCTTCTACATTCATCTAAACTCAGTTTTCACCAGGCTAGAAGACCAGACAAGGAATAGATATAGATAGATAGATAGATAGATAGATAGATAGATAGATAGATAGATAGATAGATAGATAGATGGATGGATGGATGGATGGATGGATAGATAGATAGATAGATAGATAGATAGATAGATAGATAGATAGATAGATATACAAACAGACAGACTGATAAGTCAGATAGATACATATGGAGATAGATAGACAGACAGATAGACAGATAGATTGACAGACAGACAGATAGACAGATCAGATAGATACATATGGAGAAAGAGAGAGAGAGATAGGGAGATAGATGGATAGATATGTTTGTGCATGTTGTCATTCAGTTATTTTTCAGGGTCTGACTTCATGATCCCATTTGGGGTTTTCTTGGCAAAGGTACTGACGTGGTTAGCCATTTCCTTCTAAAGCTCATTTTACAAATGAGGAAACTGAGGCAAACAGGGTGAAGCAACTTGCCCAGGGTCTCACAGCTACTAAGTATCTCAGGCCAAATTTGAAATCAAGTCCTCCTGAAATTGTTCTGTGAGTGGATGCTCTGGTATGGAGAGAGCATAGTAAGCATTTCTTGCTCCCAGGCCAGACCAAAGATAGTGAGGATCCCCATACTAGCCTGAGGATTTCTTTCCTGCACTGGCCACCACCTTGCTTATTTCCACATATGCTACTACCTTCTCTGGTGAAAATGTCTCTTCACCCTCCCAACACAATCACCTTACATCCCAGGCACATTGGGAACTTTAATTGGATCCATTTGTGAGGGCCAGAGCCTCATAAAATGTTATCTTTTCTCTTTGGTCTATCCTCCTATGTTTCCTAGATATATACAGTATATACAGGCATTGTGGCTAGTAGATGATCCCTTATGAGCTTGTTTGTATCTCCTGGAAAGCTAAAGATTTTTCAGCACTTCAGTGCCTGGTAATTCAATAAGCATTTATTAAAGGCCTACTGTGTGATAATCTTTAGAAAAATCAAAGGCATAAAGGTTCCCACCACAAGGGCACAGGTGCCCTCCCCAATGCCAAGAATACTAGGCCTACCTGTCCCAGACTACCCCTATCCCTACCTTGACAGGAAAGGTGCCCTGGGGACCCAGAACACAAGGCTCCTCCCATCCAGTGATATGCTGTCTAAACTCATTTCCCAACAGTTAGCAAACTCCTGCCTTATCTTATTCTCCCTGTCCCTCCCTATGATATCAAATCTCAGAATACCAAAGAGCAAATCTACCTCTCCAACCCTTGTTCCCTATTTCTCTCATTCTCTTCCACCTCAACTCTATGCCCAGCCCTCTATCCCATTCGGTATCTACCTGCCCATTCCACTATAACCTCTGGGGTTTGCAGTCTATGACAACTGTCTCTTCCTTTTAGAGCAACTTCCTCTTACGCTCCTCCATCTTCTGGCTCTCAGTGAGATCTGGTTCCTTCTGGGTGCCATTAAATGCCTCCACTTCATTTCTTTTTTATTTTTTTTAAACCCTCACCTTCCATCTTGGGGTCAATACTGCGTATTGGCTGAAGAGTGGTAAGGGCTAGGCAATGGGGGTCAAGTGACTTGCCCAGGCTCACACAACTGGGAAGTGTCTGAGGCCAGATTGGAACCCAGGACCTCCCATCTCTAGGCCTGGCTCTCAATCCACTGAGCTACCCAGCTGCCCCTCTCCACTTCATTTCTAATACTAGCTGCACTCTCTGTCATGCCCTCTAACCCAGATTCATTCATCCTGGAGGAATCAGAACGCCCCTGGCTTCCCATCACCTCTTCCAGACTCTTTCTCCACCACCATCAACTCAATGATTTCTCCTTCTTTGGGGTTTACTCCATCGAAATATATTGCCTAATCTGAAACCTGGTGGCCGTCATCGTCATCTACCAGTCTCCAAGATCCCTCCTTTCTCAATAAATTCAATGCCTGCGTAAGCTCCTCTCTCAGTCTACACCAATTTCTGTTTTCCTCGGCCTAACCCAAGCCCTCAGCACACTGATGTTCCTCCAAATAGTCTAATCTCCCCGTTCCTCAATCTACTCAACTCCTGCTTCCCCCTCCTCCACCTCACATACACACAGGGCTGGTTACACCCTGGATCTTGCCAATCAGCCACAAGTCTCCCATTTCCATGAGCAAGAACTCAGATTCCTTTATCAGATCAGAATCTCCTTCTCTTCCTCCACTCTACCCCAGAGAAACCCATTATCTTGCCCACAATAGATCCGTAATCCCTCTGCCTCCTCCAGGTTATCAGCCCAGCTCCAACTACCCTCTCTGCCCTTCCAAGTTTGTCACTTGGTTCAACTTTACGCTGACCTCTGCTCTTGAAATCAGCCCCTTCTTCCCTTTGCAGTCTTAGAGACATGACTTCCTTCCAGATGCTCTACTATCAGGCCACCCTGGCCTTCTGACAATAGGCTTTTCACTGACTGTTCCCCACACCTAGAATGAACACATGCCTCCTCTCAGTGATCCCAGGTTACTTGCAAGATCCAGCTCAAGTGCCACCTACTAACTACAGGCAGGTTTTCCTGAGCTCCCCAATTGCCGGTGGATCTCCGCCCCCCAAAAAACCTCCCTTGAGTTCATGGTGTATCTATTATGTATCTATTCTTGGATGTACATATCTCCCCATTAGAACACAAACTCCCTGAGGACAGGGACTCTTCCACCTTTTTCTTTGCACTCCTAGCACTTTGCATAGTTCCTGGTTCATGGTAAATGTTTAATAAAGTCTTTGCTTTTTTTTTTAACCCAAGGAACTGTCCAAGGTATTAAGTTGTACCTCAAAGTTATTAGTCCTCCTCTGATGCCTCATTATAGGGTGGAGATGACTCTGGATTCCTGAAGTCTATCCAGCAGGACCCAAATCCTAGAAGTCCTATCAAATTGGCTTCCCACACAGTCAGAGTCATATTTTAAATAGCATTATTCCACTAGTATTATTATATGGCAGCAAACCACAGAATACAACACACCTCCAAAGAACTAAAAATTAATATCACACAAGGGCAATGGAAAATATCAAACAACGTACCCTTAAAAAGAAAATTGCCTCTATTTTAATAAATAGGAAAAGACTTCTTATTAACATAGTAGTCATCAGATGGTTGTATACAATCAGATCCTTCATTGGTTGGAACAGAGGTCAAAATTAGTACCCAATTAGAAGGATAAAAATAACAAACTGACACTCCAGCTACTTTAGAAATCTGTTCACTCTAAAGATCTGAAAATGAGGAGCAGCTATGTGGCTCAGTGGATAGAGAGCCAGGCCTGGAGGCAGGAGGTCCCGGGTTCAAATTTGGATTCAGACACTTCCTAGCTGTATGGCCCTGGACGAGACACTTAACTCAAGTTGCCTAGCCCTTGCTGTTTTTTTTTGTCTTGGAACTCATACTTAGTAGCAATTCTAAGAGAGAAGGTAAGGCTTTAAAAATATATATTTTAGAAAAAATTTTAAAGATCTGAATATTGTTAAAAAGTGAAGACACTGATTCTTTTTATTTTGTTTTTTTTTTCCACAATTGCATGCAAAAAGAGTTTCCAAAAATTCACTTCTAATTTTTAAGGCAAGATTTTTTTCTTTTAAATTTTCTTTTAAAAAATTCCCCTGGTTACATGATTCACTCTTCCTCCCTCCTGTCCTTCCTCTCCCTCCCCCCAGAATTGATAAGCAATTCCACTGGGTTATACATATATTATCCTATTTCCATATTATTCATTTTTGTAATAGACTAATCTTTTTAAACCAAAACCCCAAATCATCTACCCATATAAACAAGTGATAAATCATATATTTTCTTCCACATTTCTACTCCTACAGTTCTTTCTCTAGATGTGGATAGCATTCTTTCTCATAATTCCCTTGGAATTGTCCAAGGCATGATTTTCTTGAATAAGTTTTTGGGACTCCATTTCCATTTGGCTAATTCTACTTTATAAAGAGTTCTTTTCCTCAGTGAATTTCAGTACATCTTATTATATATAGCCAATTCTGCTTTTTAAGAAGTTCTTCTCTTCAGTGCATTTTTGTATATCTTTTTCCATTTGACCAATTCTGCTTTTTTAAGAGGTTCTTCTCTTCCTTGGATTTTTGTGCCTCTTACCAATTGACCTATTTTGTTTTTTAAGGTATTAATTTTGTCAATGTTTTTGGTGCCTCCTTTACCAAGATGTTGACTTTTTCTTCATGATTTTCTTGTTTCGTTTCCCATTTTTTGTTCTTTCTCTCTTATATGATTTTTAAAATCTTTTTTGACCTCATCCATTAATTCTTTTGGGGCTTGAGAGCAATTCATATTTTTATTGGAGGCTTTGACTTTGTTGTCTTTTGGTCGTCCCTGTTGCCAAATAACTTCCTGCTTTTAGTTTCCTTTTCTGTTTGCTCATTTTCCAGCCTTTTTTCATAATAGTTTTTTGGAGGGCAATTTTGTAGAGTTCAGATGGGCCCCATTACTTTCTCTGCCATCTTGGCTTCAGCCTTGAGTTCACTGATTTGAAAACCTGGCCATTACTTTACCACATACCTCCTAGGAAACACCTGTCACAAGGGGAGGTCATATTTCCATCTTACCTCCCTTCAGTTTGTTCTCACCAACGAACAAGTAGACTGTGCTCCTTCTGTCCTTCGGTATCAAGCAATGCCATGACCCCTTCTCCACGTATCTCCCCATTCTCCTTCCTAGAAGTCTCTACCACAAGATCCTCTGAATCTCAAGAACAGTCTTGTGAGAAATGGAGTCCAGTGGATCTGAATAAGTCCAATCCCTGAGGACTGAAAGGTCAGTCAAGCACATCCCTATCGCATTAATATAGTCATTGAAAATATGATTACATAGTACTCTTATTAGGCTAAAAGGTCAGAGCAGCACCCTAAAGGAGTTTAGAATCCACTGGTATGAATTCTAATTAGAGGACAGGAGGCTAGGCTTATTGGGAAAGTTTCATGGAGAGGGTAACATATACTATGGCCCCATGGCAGAGCTATCATCACTAAAACTGTTCAGGTCCCTAAAGGAGGGACCCTCTAGATGAGGGACTCTCGACTCTCTGTGGGTTCTTATCTTTGCAAGTCTTTTCTGTACCTAGAACTAAGTGAACCGAATTGCTCTGTGTTTGGAACCTTGTAAGTCAAAGAACAAGGGGAGTAAGTAAGATCCCAGGAGATTGCCTGTACTCAATTTCCCAGTGTTTTCCCTGAGGTGAGAGCAATGAGCCATGGAAGTGAGTTTCAGCAAGGGTGCCCAGGCTCTCTGTGTGAGGAAAGAGCTGCTGACACAAGGGCTACTCTCCAAAACCAGAATCATCCCCATTTCCAAAACAGGTTCATTTGGACAGTGATACAATTTGCCTTTGAACCAGCAAGTTTTTATGAGGGATTAAGTGTACCCTGAGGAGACAGAACAGGGTGGCTAGATTCTAGATGCCACCAAATGGGGATTTTCTTAAGGACCTGGCCTAGAGGGACGCATAGAGGGCATAACAGGTGCCCTATGGAAAAGGGATGCACCTTGTCCTGCTTGACCCCCAAAGGCCCAACCACGATTAGTGTCTGGAAATGAAGAGAGGCACATTAACACTTGATAACCAAGAAAAAGCTTCCAACCATTAGATGGGGCATTTTGGAAGGTGGTAGGTTCTCCTTCATTGAAGAATTTCAAGCAGAGGCCACACTGGCCATTTCTCAGGAGTGTTAGAGCTAGAGTCTCAGAGGTATGCATGATACTAGATAGTTGCTAATGTGTCTTCCAACTCTGCTCAGCTGGGAAACAAGATGTCTATTTACACATAAATAATGCAATTACAATAGTAATTAGAGCTTAACCTGCTCCTAATTAGTTTGAATGTGCTAATTACAAATAATTCTTATCTATTTAGGAAGGCATATTTGGCCATCTGCAATTTTTAGTTACTATGTCCACTGAACTTGAACCTTAAAAAATGCCAAATTCTAAATTTAGAAAACTTTCTCCCAATTTGCCTCAATTCATAAGCCTTCATGTTATGTAAAATGACCTGTGGTGCTTTATAAACAACTCCTAAAACTGAAGACTTCTTTTTTTTTTAAACCCTCACCTTCCATCTTGGAATCAATACTGTTTATTGGTTCCAAGGCAGAAGAGTGGTAAGGGCTAGGCAATAGGGGTCAAGTGACTTGCCCAGGGTCACACAGCTAAGAAGTGTCTGAGGCCAGATAAGAACCCAGGACCTTCCGTCTCCAGGCCTGGTTCTCCAACCACTGAGCCACCCAGCTGCCCACTGAGGACTTCTTTTTAAATGAACTGAATATCTCAAAAAGGCAGTAGTAATAGTACCCTTGTACACTTATAATTGATATGCCTTCTGTAAAGATTAAGATAGCTTTATTGACCTTGTGTCTCCCCTTAAGTAATCTCTCTCTCTCTCTCTCTCTCTCTCTCTCTCTCTCTCTCTCTCTCTCTCTCTCTCTCTCCTGCAAAAATTCTAGAAATGTAATAGTCTAGTGGTCTCTACCTGCTGCCTCACCACCCACTCTCCTTCCTCAACCTCCCCTCCCAATCTGGTTCCAACAATCCACTTAAACTGCTCACCCCCAAAACATCAAGACCTCCCAGATCCAATGACCTTTTTCAGTTTTTCTCTTTGATCTCCCTCTCCCCTCCATCTCTTTCTCTCTCTCACTCACACACTCTCTTCTTCTTCTTCTTCTTCTTCTTCTTCTTCTTCTTCTTCTTCTTCTTCTTCTTCTTCTTCTT
>NC_058136.1:20465713-20477400 GCF_016433145.1 Gracilinanus agilis | reverse complement strand
GAGAGAGAGAGAGAGAGAGAGAGAGAGAGAGAGAGAGAGAGAGAGAGAGAGAGAGAGAGAGAGAGAGAGAGAGAGTGTGTGTGTGTGTACACACACACCCCCTTTGGGGTTTTTCCACAAATCTTCCTGGCACTGAATTCCCAGCTCCCCCTAGGTTCTGCCCTAGCTATCTCCAATTCTTGCTAAGCAACATCGGGTCCTTGGAGGGGTGGGGACGGTTGGGAAGGAAGGCCATACGTTCTATCCTATCACTCACCCATTGGGCCTCCCCAGAGAAGGAAACCCCAGCTTCCCCTTTCCAACAAATCGCCTGGCACCGGTAGGGCCCACTACCGAGGAAGACAATAAAGGACTTCGAAATGAATACAGAATCCTAGTCATCCTTGCTCCTGGGGTGGGCTGGGGGGGCACCCTGACACTCGAGGGCCGCGGTTTACCTCCTCGTAAATTGGTGGAGGCCTCTGCCTTCATCCTTTTGCCTTTTAAAACTTCCGTTTTCGTCAAGGCGGGGAATCCAAAGATCCCTTGGCAGCCTCGGTTACTCACTCGGTTGTTTTGTTTTCCGGGCTAAGTGGCTTTGGAGAAGGGGAGTCCGGAGAATGAGGAGGGAAGGAAAGAAAGAGCAGGAGAGAGCAAGAAGGGACGAGAAAAAGCAAAAAACATCGCGAATATCTCAATCAAGGACGAGGCGACCTCTGACCCGGAGGGTGGTTTTATTGTCTTTCTTCTTTTGCGGAGGGATACACAGTTTATTGACCCTTTCTGCGTGACTGCGCCCTGAGGGGCAACCGCGGCCAGCCAACTCCTGGAAAGCATGCGAGCTCCAGTTTCCATCTACCACCTTCAGCATCAGCTGGGAGGCAGAAAGGTCGCTGCTGGAAAGATATTCTTTTGGGGACTCGATCCCTAAACCAGATTTTTTTCCTTTCACCAAGAGAGAAGAGACTAACGGACACTCTCTCGGCTCCATCCTCCTCTCTTTCCTCCCCTCTCGCCTCCCAGCCCCCACTTCTGACTGAGCCCCTACCTTAACAACGGCCTTTTTTCTTCCCCTGAAACGCTCCTCTCCTTGAATCCTTCCTCCTACCCCCGTTCATTCTCCTCACCAAAAAAAGATCCGGGGGGGGGGGTTGACCACCGAGGAGGTTCCCAGCCCAGATCCAGCCCCATCTCCTACTTTGGATGGGGGTGGGGCTGAGCAGTAACGTCCATGGGAACTCTGGGAGCAGAGGAGTTGGGGAGCCGGGGCTAGACTTGGTACAGGTAAAGGTGGACATGGTGGAGGCATCAGTGAGGGAAAGCAGAACTATTTTGCCTCTGATATGCATGTGGCGGCCTCACTTCTAAGAATGGAACTGCTGTGGGGAACTGGTAAGCATCTCCTGGTTCTCCTCGGCTTGTCCCGGGGATGATGACTTAATGACCATTTACCCCCCCTCCCCCACACACATCCCGCGCTGGGACTCTGAGGAACCCGGGTCAGGTCCCTCTGCATAGAGCACTGTCTCCTCCCGACTTCTTCCCCCTGCCCACCTCCAGCCTTAGGACTGGCTAAGTTAGGGCTGGCGATGAAACCCAGGTGACCAGAGCCAAGTTAGCTCCCACTCTGAGGTTCTCATTAAGTCACTGGATAACCTAGGAGGGCCGCGCAGGGATTACAATTTGCTGACCCAAATCAGTGATCACCAAAACTCCGCCAGACAGAGTGGGTCCAGGGTGCGGACCTGCCCTGCCTCGCACTCAGAGAATAAAGGGCCACCTGGCTGGGGTACAAGACCGCTATCCGGAAGCACCCAGAGTCCCTTGGATTTTTAACAGGTGTGGCCCGTAGCCCCCAAGGCATGTGTGCCCTCCTGGTGCCCTGCAGATGTAGAAGGAGAACTTGGCGAGGAATTGGGGCCCAAACTCCGATTCCCGAGGACCTGAGAGACCAAATCAGGGAGGGATTTGGAGGTCTTGCCATCCAGCCCAGAGGACTCTGGATCGCTGGTGTGGGGAAGGGGGCCCTTTCTGAGAGCTCCTCGGCTCAGACCTCCCCTTGCCCTTGCAAAGCCTTTGGTGTCTGGACTCCACCCCTGGGTCCACCCTATCTCCCCCTCTAATCTAGAGTCTGGCTCCCTCCTGCACTGATTGATGAGAGGCAGGAGATCCCTAGTGGGACAGCAGGGGGAGCTCCAGAGCAGTGCAAATTGTGCCCACTCCCTCCCCAGCACATAGAAGGGCCTCTATCTCCCTTCCAGGGCAGAAGCCAGCTCTCCCAGCCCCTCTGGCTCCCTCACTCTAAGCAAGAAGCCCCCAAGGAGCAGTGGCCTTGGGGTGCCTTGTCTTGACCCTTCTCTTTAACCATACTCCTGTTGCAAAGTACTCACCCTATACACATGCCTCAGCTCTCCACTCCTAATGGCCATTCCATCCAATATCAGACAAAACGAACAGAATTTCTACCCAGAGCCTTGCCTAGCTGGCAGAACCTCTTGGTTCCTCCTTTGCCCTGGATCTACTTTTCTCTCTTCTTCCCTAAGTGCAGTAGTCTCCACTGAGCCACTCACCTCAGGGCTCCGGGGCCTGACTTTGGAGGAGGGGAGGTCTGTATCAGTTTATGCCTCTCCGTACACTCTCTCTGTCTCTCTGTCTCCCTGCCTCTTTCTCTGTCTCTTTCTGTCTCTGTCTCCTCTCTCTGTCTCCCTGTCTCTGTCTGTCTGTCTCCTCTCTCTGTCCCTGTCTCTGTCTCTGTCTGTCTCCTCTCTCTGTCTCTGTCTCTGTCTCTCTCTCTTTCTCTCCTATATATCAGTCTCTCAAGCACTGTTTATTCTTAGCCTAAGAACAAAAATAAACACAAGATTCTGCCTAGGCCTGTGATGGTGAACCTATGGCACAGGCGCCAAAGATGGCATGCAGAGCCACTCTCTGTTGCCACCCCACACTCCCAGAGTTTGTTACTAGAAAGGCAGAGGTGCTCCCCTCCCCCTCTTCATCATGCCTGATGACATTTTTTCACATCCCCCACCCATCTGTCCAGCAGTCCAATGGGAGAGCATAGGGGATAAGGTGAATGGCTCACAGATGGCAGAGCTAGAGGGAAATGAAGTGCTTAGGCCATTCCCCCCCCCCCCCGGTCTACACTCACTAAGGACATTCCTCACTTTACTTTCCCCTCCACCCAGCAGCCCAATGGGAGTTCTTTCTCCCTCCCCTATGTGGGGTAAGTGAGGGGGGGCAAGACACTTAGTCTGGTGGGTGAGTGTAGGGCCCAGCACTCTATCTCTAAAAGGTTTGCCATCACTGGCCTAGACTGTCACCACACACATTCACATACCCCTATATACCAAGCTCTCAAGCTCGGTTAATTTCTACCCTGAGGGACAAGAATAAATCTAAGATTCCTCTAGACAGTCACCAACAACAACCCAGTGACCTGGGAAGAGACTGGAAAGAGAGCCTAAAGGCCATGCCTCCAGATGTCTTCCAAGCAATGCCTCTTTCCCCTTCCACTTGATCTTGGCACTTACTCCACCAGATACGTTTCCTCTCCTGCCCTTCTCCCTAACATAGATATCCATTTTCTACCCCCCAATTCCTGGCCACTTTTCCTTTTCTTTACTTCTGGCAGGGAGGAACCATGAGCCGGGGACCCTCACCCCATGATCAACAGACTGTTAGAGCTGTTTGGCTGTTAGAGCCAAAGTTCCTCTTTCCCCACATGCCATCTCCCCATCCCAAGATCTGCTCCTTCTTTCTTTTTTTTTAAACCCTTACCTTCCACTAAGGCAGAAGAGTGGTAAGGGCTAGGCAATGGGAGTTAAGTGACTTGCCCAGGGTCACATAGCTAGGAAGTGTCTAGGCAAAATTCGAACCCAGGACTTCCTGACTCTGGGCCTGGCTCTCAATCCACTGAGCCACCCAGCTGCCCCCTGCTCCCTCTTTCCACTCCTTCCACTGACCCCAACCTCATCACCTTAAATTCCAAGAGCCGAATAAATATGTACCTCCTATCCCTAAACCAGTTTCCTCTCCCCACCCTGACTATCCCCACACTCTACACTGAGGCCAAGAGAGAAATAAGAAGCCAAAGGCCTGATGCAGATAATAAACCAAATTGCTCCCATATCTGCTAAGCCTTAGCAAGGATGATCTTGAATTTATTCTAGTAGATCAGGCTCTTTCTGCCACAGATCAAAATTCACATAGGAGGATAGTCAGAATTTAAAACACTTGGAACAGAGTCCTTGAAAACTCTCTCATTCCCTCTACTATGATAGGTCTTTGCCTTTCTATCCCTATCCAAACTCTCCCCCCAAAGTTTGGAGGGTCCATGGTTATCAAAAGAGAGGAAATCCTCCTTTCCTCTCTCCTTTTTCTCCTCCTTGACCTCCAAAAATTTTTTTTACCAGAACTCTTTTTTTACATTGTTACTGGGAATGAGGCCATCCCTCAAATCTGGACTCTCTTATAAAGACAAAGTGTGGTTAAGCAAAAGAGATCAAACAAAAGAGTGCTTCGTGGTCATTGACATTACCAATGTTCTTACAATCCCAAGGCAGGTTTCTTCCTTCCTTACTAATCTGAAGTAGTGACTTCATTGATCAGCGTTCTGAGGGTATTCAGTGTTGTTTTCCTTTACATTATTGGGATCACTGAATAACTTGTTCTCTTCCTCCATTTGCTTTGCTTTGTGTCAGTTCATACAAGTCTTCTTAGGTTTCTCTGAATTCTTCATGTTCATAATTTCTTATGGCACGAGAATATTCCATGACATCCATATACCAAATTTGTCCAGCTGTTTCCCAGTCAGTGGACATCTACTTTCCTACCAGTTCTTTGTTATTACAAACAATGCAGTTATACATATTTTTGCACATATGAGAACTCTCCCATTGTCTTTGACCTCCCTGTGGCACAAGTCTACTAGTGGTATCACTGGTGTAGCTTAATGGTATTTAAAATAAAATTTCAAATGGTCTTGCAGAAGAGTTGGATCAATTCACAACTCCACCTCATTGCATTAATGTGCCTGACTTCTGACAGCCTCTCTATCCTTTACTTTTTTATTTAGAATAGTTTTCCATGGTTACATAATTCATGATTCCTGTCCCCCGACTCCCACTCTTCCCTCCCACCTCCCAGAGCTGAAAAGCAGTTCCACTGGGTTTTACATGTATCATTGTTCAAAACCTATTTCCATGTTATTCATATTTGCTATAGAGTGATCATTTAGAGTCAACATCCCCAATCATATCCGCATCGAATCATGTGATCAATCATATGTTTTCTGTGTTTCTGTTCCCACAGTTCTTTCTTTGGACGGGACAGCGTTCTTTCTCATGAGTTCCTCTGGATTATCCTGGGTCATTGCATTGCTACTAGTAGAGAAGTCTATTACGTTCGATTGTGCCAGTGTGTCAATCTCAGTGCACAATGTTCTCCTGGTTCTGCTCCTTTCGCTCTGCATCCATTCCAGTTCACATGGAATTCCTCCTGTTCGTTATTCCTTTTGGCACAATAATATTCTATCGCCATCAGATACCACAATTTATTTAACCATTCCCCAACTGATGGACACCCCTATCATTTACTATTTTAAAAACTGGTTATATTTGCCAATCTAATCTCCCTTCTTTTTTCTTCTCTTCCTATGGTTTCTGCTCCCACAACAATTTTAGCTTCTCCCATTGAATCAGTCTGTGGGCTCTGGGTTGAAAAACAAGGCCATTCGGAGTTTTCAAATGTCTGCAAAGGGCAGGAATGTCTTAAAAACATGGTATTGGCCCTCTGACCCTACTATTCCACCTGTTGTTTCCCCTCTGAGTTTGGGAGGTCAAAGGGAGAGGCTGAGTGATAACAGTATCTGTTCCCTATAGATTCTTTTAGCAGAGACCTTTAGGCATTGTTATTTTGCTAGCTATCTTTTTCCCTAGCTGGTCTGTCAGCCCCTCCTACTCATCCTTTACCACAAACAGGTTGAGCTGGGTTAAGCATATGTTTTCCAGGTATCTGCAAAATAGAGTTGAAGAGGAAATGCTGAAAGGAAATGATGGAATTCATAAATGCCCATGTGTACATTTTCCAAACTCCTTGTTGGTTATCTCAGGGTTCAGAGGTGCCTTTTTAAAAGATATGCCTCTTTCTCAATTGTACTTCATTTGGCTTGGATGTGCTGTCATTGCAGCATCTCCGATATATCCCAAAGGACACTGGTAGAGGTAGCTGTGACTCTTGATTTCCTCACTTGGGGGAAGGGAGTTTACATCCATTAGATTCTACTTCTGAAACAACAAACTGGGGGAAAATTTTTGTAACAAATTTCTCCAATAAAGGTCTCATTTCTCAAATATGTAAAGAATTCAGTCAAATTTATAAGAATAAAAATCATTCCCCAATTGATGAATGGCCAAAGGATATGAACCGGCAATTTTCAGATGAAAAAAATCAAAACTATTTATAATCATATGAAAAAAATGTTCTAAATCCCTCTGGATTAGAGAAACGCAAATTAAAAGAACTCTGAGGTAACATGGCAGCAAAGGAAAGTAACAAATGTTGGCCGGAATGTGGCAAAATTGGGACACTAATGCGTTGCTGGTGGAGTTGTGAATTGATTCAATCATTCTGGAGGGCAATTTGGAACTATGCCCAACTGTGCATATCCTTTGATCCAGTAATGCAACTACTAGGTCTGTATTCCAAAGAGATAAGAAAAGGTGGGGAAAGGACCTGTGTGTACAAAAATATTTATAGCTGTCCTTTCTGTGGTGGCAAAGAATTGGAAACTAAAGGGGTGTCTCTCAATTGGGGAATGGCTGAACAAATTGTGGGATATGGTGGTAATGGAATACTATTAAAATTTTTTTTTTATTTAGACTTTTTCCATGGTTACATGATTCATGATCCCCCTCCCCCGCTCTTTCCTCCCCCCCTCCCAAAGCAGTCCCACTGGGTTATCCATGTATCATTGTTCAAAACCTGTTTCCGTGTTATTCATATTTGCAGTAGAGTGATCTTTTAACATCAGAACCCTAATCAGATCCCTATAGAACTACATGATTGACCATATGTTTTTCTTCTGTTCTCTCTCTGGATATGGAAAGCTTTCTTTCTCAGAAGTCCCTCAGCCTTGCTCTGGATCCTTGCATTGCTGCTAGTACAGAAGTCCGTATGCTCAATTGTACCACAGTGTATCAGTCTCTGTGTACAATGTTCTTCTGGCTTTGCTCCTTTCACTCTGCATCAGTTCCTGGAGGTCTCTCCAGTGGTGATGGAATACTATTGTGCTATAAGGAATGATGAATTTCAATTTCAGAAAGAGCTGGAAAGATGTACATGAACTGACGCAGAATGAAATTAGCAGAACCGGGAGAACATTGTTTATAGAAGCTGCAACTGCAATAGACTTTGCTCCTCCCAGCAATACAAAGATTCAGGACAATTCTGAAGGACTTGTGTCAAAGAATGTGATCGGTCTCCTGAGAAAGAACTGTTAGAGGAGGAATGCAGATGAAAGCATAGGATTTTTCAATTGTTTATCTGGGTTTATGTTTGGGGGTTTTGGTTTTATAAGATTGCTCACTTACAAAAGTGAATAATATGGAAATATGTTTTGCATGATGATACCTGTATTACCCAGATTGAATTGCCTGCCAGCACTAGGAGGGGGAAGGGAAGGGAGATAAGTTTGATCATATAACTTAGGAAACCTTGTGTGGAAATTTGTAATTACATGTAATTGGTAAAAAAATAAAATTTAAAAAATTCCTTTTCCATTTATTGTTTATTTTCCATTTCTCAGTGTTTCCCCAGATTTCTTAGGCTACATTTGGACATTGCCTTTCAGAGGGGTTCCAGAATCAGCCTGGATGCCTTGATTCTACTTTCCCATTCCAGGCCTAGACTAGGTTGCAACCAAGTCATAGAGAGGAAGATGTTAACTCTAGTTAGAGGACTAACCTGAATCCTAGGCTCTAGTATGTATATGAAGGGAGTGGAGAGGGATTCTAGGTCATATGTAGCCTGGGTCTTGTTAATGGATTCTCTCATGTAGACCAGTTATGAGCAATTCATCGAAAGAAGTATCTTCCTCTTCTCCCACCCTAATGAATAATGAAATGGCAAAAGTATCCACTGGCCTTACAAGACTGTCTTTCTTGAATCCTAGAAACGACTTGTGAAATGATCATGTTTTTACAGCAAAGCGATGGTGTGTTATGCTTTAAAGAGCCCCCATAAGCCAGTGTGTCTACAGTGGCCATTGGGATTGGGATCATGTGCTACCTGTGGAGAAGCTTCATCCATGAGATGTCAAATGGACTTCTTGACCTCTAAGGCCTTATCTTATGGAAGTCTATTCAATATACATAAAGATGCGTGTTAGTAAATAACGATGGTGGGAACAAGCAGGCTGGGCTACTTTCTTTTCCAAGGCAGGCACTGCTGCTTACATTTCCTCTTTAAAGGAAAGGTACCTGGTAGGTGGTCAGCCTCTATTGGCGTTTTCTCACACAGTTCAGAGGAGCTCCCATATTCCTTTCTTTAACAGAGACAGGTGAGAATGAAACTTTTCTCTCTGTGGAAGATTGAACTGAGAAATTTCTCAGTTTCCTCATTCCACTTTTCCACTCCTCTTTGTGGCTTGGCCTTGTCCCTAATACTGACCCAAACGAAGACTTGGGTTTGAGTCCCAAATGCTTTCATTTGGGAGCAGGTGGTCTCATCTATTCTTGCCAGTAGTTTCCTGAAGAAGGCTCCTGGAACCTCCAAATTATTAGATTTGGATGAAGAGTTCAGTCAGATGTTCTCTTCCCAAGAGGGAAGGCGGAGAACCTTGTCTCCCCTTCCAGAGCCCATTCAGGTTTGCATTGGCCAATTCTTCCCTTTTCAACAGTGGAGAGGCCAGCAGATCAAACGGCCCTTGTTTATCCTTCCTTCCTCTCTCTGTCTCTCTTTCTTTTTCTTTCTCATCTTGGGAACCTGGGGTTAAGCCTTAGAAGCAGATTTAGCAGTGCTGCATATGGCTGAGTCAGGACGCTAGCCTAGATGTATCTCACCAGGTCAAGGGTTTTTCTGCCCTGGTTTATCAAGGGGCCCTTGAGGAATCACCCTGCCTTTAAAGGCCTGAAAGAGGACCTGGTTACTAGTGGGGAATCATAGCCTTTGCAGAATGGAGAGGCTCTTCTAGCTCCCATTTTCTCTTCAAGGGGAGCTGGAATCACAGGGTGTCTGGAGATGTTTTTTCTATGGCCCAAACCCAAGGTAGGAGATGAAAATGGGGAGTGGCCTTCCCTTGGGGTTCACAGAGCCCCTCTCTACCACCAATTTCACTCTAGCTGGTTAAAAAGAAAAGCTGGGAAGGAAGGGGAAATGCAGTTTTTAAATTGCAAAGCTAGGTGGTTCAGTAGATTGAGAGCCAGATTTGATGAGACACTGCCTAGGTGCGTGACCCTGGGCAAGCCACTTAACCTACACTGTGCAGCTCTTACTGCTCTTCTGCCTTGGAACCAATATACCATATTGATTCTAAGACAAAAGGTAACGGTCTAAAAAATTGGTCATTCCTAGCTTAGGCAACAAGGCCATTCCCCCAGGAAGTATCTTTGGCTTCTAGGGAAGCCACCAGGTCTCCTTAGGCTGGGAAAGAGGACCCCAGTGGGATTTCCATCCACCCCCACCCCACCCCACCTTTTCACCTGGGTGGGGCAGGCACCCGTTTCAGGAGATCTTCAGAGAAGGGCCTTTCTGGTTTCATGTGGTTGCCCTTTCCGGGCTATGGGGAGGGATGGGGCAATGCCATCTCCAGTTTTTGCCCAGTGGAAGCCGCTTTCTCATCACTTGCCCCCAAAGCACGAAATGGGGGTCTGTGCCTCGTGGTCGCCAAGGGCTTGAGGGGGAAGGGGAAGGCACTGCTTAATTAAAGGGGAAGCCGCAATGTCGGGACCAGACAAAAGCTGGCACGCAGAATAAACTAATTAAAACATTGTGTTTGCAATACATTTTATTTCTCGCTCTCCTCTTTTTGATCTCAGCTGCATTTTAAAGAAATGTCATCGCACCAGAGAGCGATCCGTGAAACGCTATTTCCTTATAGTGCGCGGTGCTTTTCAAAGGCTAGTGTGATATAGTTTAGAAAGGAGACCCCGCTGGGAAAGCTTGCGTGTCTTCTCTTTACCAAACTAAGCTCTTGTCAATCATGGCCCAGCCTGGCCAATCAGCGAGCCGCCTTTTGGAAAGCATCTCGTCCTGCTGCGCTTTTATATATTTAGATGCATTTTTACCAAGGTTTGAAGGGCTTTGAATGTGGAGAAAAGAAGGCAGTAGTTTGAGCGCCCCCAATGGTCGGGCATCTCACAGTCCTCCTGACTGTTGAGCCTCGAGATTCTGTTTTGCGCATGCGCGCATGCGCATTCCGGGATGGCAGCTTGTCATTGGTCCTGGTTGACGTCATCGCATGACCCGGTGCACCCCACTAGCTATGGAGGCCCAGACCTTCTGGGAAGTGTTTCCTTTGGGAGCCAGAACACAGGTTACACCAAGCCCGGAGATGGCGCTGCCACTCTTGGGTTTGTCTTTAGAATGTCCGGTGTCTAGGCAACGCCTTAAAAACCTCACTTCCTCTTCCCCCCCAATAACATCCATGAGGCAGCCATTTCTGCGGCTCCGAAAGTGTGTGCTTGTGAAGGAGAGTTAAGGTAGGATGACGGGCAAATAAGTCTGGTGAGATAGGAGGAGGTGGGATGAGGTGGTTTAAAGTACTAATAATTTAGGGAGTTCCCAAACTGGCGCCCTAACTCTGCCTTTGGCCTTTATTTTCCCTTTTTCTCCCCTTCCCAAAGATCAAGAATGGCGGACGAGGAGGGTCGTTCCTCTGGAGCCCCCTCTAGAAGCAGGCAACCCACAGAGCCTAGTACCCCAGGGGAGTCTAACTCGCCCAACACGCAGAGAACGAGGCTCAGTCCTGGCTCGGAGCAGTCCGCCAGCAACCCCCAGTCTCCTAGCTCAGCCCCCCCGGAGAACTCCTCGGCGGGCGGCCAGGGCCTGGCCTCGGTCCCTGCTACGGCCCCCCTAACAGTGGCTGGCGGTGAAGGCGGAGGCCGCAGTAGCGATAGTGGCTACAACGAAGGCAATACTAGCAATGCCTGTGGTCATGGCCGCAATAGCAGCAGCGGCGGCCGCCGCCGCCACCGTCATACCATCTTACGGTTGGGCCTCCCTGGTCGAAGCCAGCTCTTCTGCCACTGGAGCACTGGCACAGGGGGTCAGGCCTGTGAGGTGCCGTGTAACCTAGCCTTCAACTACCTGCCAGAATTAGTCAGGCATATCCTGAAGGTGCATGTCGGAAGAAGAGAGCTGCTTTCTCACACCTGTCGCTGGATAGGCTGCCCTCGTCGGGGTAGGCCCTTTAAGGCCAGGTACAAGCTAATCAACCACATCCGGGTACACACCGGGGAGAAGCCCTTCAGGTGCCCCTTCCGAGGGTGCAGGCGAGTGTTTGCCAGGTCGGAGAATCTGAAGATTCATAAACGATCCCACACAGGTTAGTCTGTGCTTCCCATGGTGGGGGCGGGGCAGGTCCACCATTAGGCGGGAAACCGAGAATGAGAAGGAGCAGGTGGAAGGGTGGGGCTAAGAGACAAAGAGGAGAGAATCATGGAGGGAGGAGGGGAGAGGCAGGAGAGCAGCGTTATATCGTTATATGACGT
>NC_058136.1:20441845-20455741 GCF_016433145.1 Gracilinanus agilis | reverse complement strand
CTCTCTCTCTCTCTCTCTCTCTCTAATGGGGATATCAGTTCGCTGGATTTCGCTCCAGGAGTTGGCCAGTATTTCCAGGGGTGTGTACATTGACTTTATTTAGAAAGACAGGCTGCTGCCACTTCTTATTACCTGTGTGACCTTCAGGGATTGATTGATTCACTGAACTCATTCTGGGCCTCAGTTTCCTCATCTGTAAGATGAAGGGGCTGGCAGGCTGATCTCAAAGGTCCTTTCCAATTCTAGATTTATGATCCCAGGATAACCACTCTGTGACCCAATATCCTCAGTAATGGGAGGCACACTGGACTAAATTCTTTTTGAGGTCTCTTCCAGCTCTCTATGATCTTCTAACCTTGGTCAAATCCCGTAACCTCTCAAGGCTTTGGTTTCCTCATTTACAGGATGAAGGAAGTTGATTAGATGAGCTCTGAGGTCCTTTCTAACTCTAAATCGATGATCTTTTGATGTAAGAGGCTCCCTGGCAAGCCTGCTCCTAAGAAGATCGGCCACTTATAATTAAGATGCTGTGTGAGATAGCTTTTCCTGCTTTTCTTCCCCAGTCCCAAGTTCATCAATCGATGCCCATTCATGATGTACCTACTCTTTGGCGGCCATCGGACTGAGGCAAGGTGCAGCTTGGGGGTGGAGAACACTGGGACAAGGCTTCTGAACAGCCCTGTCCGAGGGCTCTGGAAAGCCCCCAGAGATCTGGATGAAGACCTGGGGGGCAGGAGTGTGAGCAGGTGAAGGATCCCTTCAGGAAGTCCCTCCCTCACATCCCATTGACAATCATTGTACCCAGCTCTGCCTCAAAAGCAGGTTCATCTTAAGCCTCTGAGGAATGGAGGGATGGAGGCTTTGACAGGGCCAGGGTTGAGCAAGGGCACTATGGCAAGTGTGGAAGGGCCTAATGGGGCTCTGACACTGGGTGGCCTGGGCCCCTGGCCTTTCAATTGGAGGGTGCTGGTAAATGTTTACCAACGAGCTTTCTTTTTCTTTTTCTTTTTAATTTTTAATTTTAATTTTGAATATTTCCTCCTAGTTCCATGTTTCATGCTCTTTCCCTCTCCCCCAATCCCCCCTAACCCCCTTTAGCCAATGAGCAATTCCACTGGGTTTTGCACATATCATTGATCAAGACCTAATTCCATATTATTGATAGTTGGACTAGAGTTATCATTTTAGTGTCTCCATCCCCAATCATATCCCCATCAGCCTGTGTGTTCAAGCAGTTGTTTTTCTTCTGTCCAACAAGCTTTCTTTTTTTTTTTTTTAATTTTTTTTATTTTAAACCCTTAACTTCTGTGTATTGACTTATAGGTGGAAGATTGGTAAGGGTGGGCAATGGGGATCAAGTGACTTGCCCAGGGTCACACAGCTGGGAAGTGTCTGAGGCTGGATTTGAACCTAGGACCTCCCGTCTCTAGGCCTGGCTCTCAATCCACTGAGCTACCCAGCTGCCCCCTCAACAAGCTTTCTTAAAAGGCAGGACATACTTCTAAGTTTCAGCTGTACTATTACTACTACTATTATTATTATTATTAAGTTTTCCACCATTTTTTTAAAGTCTAGACAATCACCACAACAATAAATCAAGCACCGATTTGTAGTTTTGCCCATTTCTGAGGTGTAAATGCCCATCCTGAAAACCGAATAATCTCTGGGAATGTTTAGTTTATTAATAGTTCTCAGCCATCCAGCTGGCTCCAGCATGGCCCTTCCTATAGCCATAGCTAGGGTTCTTCGTCCTCCTTTCTCTTCATCAGCGCTGACCAGCCAGGCCACGGGATCTCTGAAACCTCTTCTTTCTCCAAATTTCCTGTTTTCCGCAAAAGGCCCACCACCATCCTTCTGGCCACCTGGGTCTGTAATGTTAGTTATCCCGAGTCTTCCCTCTCCTCACCCTCCATAGCTGATCAACGTCACCTCCACAAATCTCTGGCCTCCATCCCCTTTCTCCATCTGATGTATAATCTTAGAGCCAAAGAACTCCGCGAGAGTTTGGCAAGGTTCTGCCTATAGGAACTCATCACAACAATTTACCTCCTACTGTACTGAAGTTGTCCAGGCTCTGGGCTTCAGAAGCACCTGGCATGCCCACTCTGACCTTTCCTGAGCCCTTCCTCCGTCCTTCTCCAGAACTGCATTCCTGACCAGAACACCCACTGCCTGGTCCGTTCCAGTGAGCTCTTTGGAATCTCTGCTCTACTGTCAAAAACATCTTAATACCATTGGGCTTGCCAAACATCATTTCCGACTGAATTGAGGAGAGGTGTGTGAACTCCCTTCTTTCCGACGCCTCTTCCACACATTTCTCCTCAATGGCCTTCATTTTTTGGGATCCGTGGGAACTGTGTGGGTCATCCTTTTATGATTCCTTGTTTTTGCCTTTCGTCCACCAATATTGCCCCGTGTACAGAAGCCTTTGAAAAACTGAGGAGGAACATGACACAGAGGGTAGTGGAAAGGTGCATGCCGGTTGTGAGCAGACTCTACTAGAGAAGGAGGAATTCCAAAGAAATAACAGGAAAGGAAAAAAAGGGCTAGTCACATGACAAGAGTAAGGGGTCCTAGGCAGAGGCACTCTCCCATTGTCAGGAGGAATGGAGGAAGGCCTCCCTTCCAGCATATTGGATGAAAATGTTGTGGCAAACTTGTAGAAGGACATGAAGGAGAGTCACATAGCATAAGCCAGTGTAGATGGGCTATTCGTATCATTGGAGGTACCTCCCAAATCAGTGCAATCACAGACCCGATGGATGTTTGAGCAGGGAGTGCCAAGGTTTCATCTGGTTCTGGGCCACGGCTGACTCAGGGTTAGAACTGAATGAGACACTCAAAGACCACATAACTTTAACAAGAACATTTATTTAACAATAGCATGGAAAGGCTATTCGGCAAGGATACAGTATTGATTGGGGAAGGCAGATACAGTTCTCTTCTTCACAGAGGGTTGGATCATTATTCATTTACATGGCATCAGGACGTAATCCCACAAACCTAAGGAGTCAGACTCCTCAGGACTGAGGTTTCTTATGCTTTAGGCAATTAGGATGCTACGTCTACTAGACCAGTATGTCTGAAGGTAGTACAGTTTCCTTGCCTTTTGATTTTTCAAAAAATGTATTTGTTTGTTTGTTACATGAAAGTTTCCAGGTATCTCCCTCCCTCTCCACACTAGAGAGGGCACATTGGCCAAAAAATATTTCTATTAATCAGTTCTTTCTCTTTAGGTGGACATATACATCATCCTTCAAACAATATTTCTGTCGCTGCATGTAGGGTTTGCTCGGTTCTGCTTATTTCACTTTTCATAATTTCATAAAGGTCTTTCCATATTTTTTAAAAAAATTAACATGCTCACCATTTCTTTCAGTGTATAGAATTCTACTGTGATCATATGCCATGACTAGTTTGGCCATCCCCTAATTGCTGGGCATCCCTTTGATTTGCCACCACAAAGAGAGCTGCTATGAATATTTTGGGACACAGAGTTTCTTTTCCTTTCTTCCTGATCACCTTAGGAAACAGAACTAATAGTGCCACTGTCTACATGTCCTTACCTTTTTATTTTTACTATTTTTTTTTAAAAATCCTTACCCTCCATCTTGGAATCGTTACTGTGCCTTGGTTCTAAGATAGAAGAGAGGTAAGGGCTAGGCAATGGGGGTTAAGTGACTTGCCCAGGGTCACACAGCTGGGAAGTGCCTGAGGTCAAATTGGAACCCAGGACCTCCCATCTCTAGGCGTGGCTCTCAATCCACCAAGCCACCCAGCTGCCCCGTCCTTACTTTTTTAGGGAGAAACAGATCCAACCTATATGAAGAAGCTCAGACTAGTGTCTTACAAATAACAATTTGGCGGGCTCTTGAGAACATACACACTGGAGTATGGAGACCCATTGGGAGAGAATTCCAGTCATCCAGGTGAAAGGCCATGTGAGGGGAGACAAGGGGAGAGATGTTTCTGAGATGTTTTTGAGGAGGCTGGGCAAATTATTGGAAATGGGAGGGGAAAAAGAGGAAAGAGATGATATGTGAGGTATTAGAGATCACAAAACTTCACCCATTCTACAGGAAGGAGATACAAGATATACACAAATAAGTATTTGTTGTTGTTCAGTCATTTTTTTAGGCACGTCCGATTCTTCATGGCATTTGGGGTTTTTTGGGCAAAGATATTGAAGTGGTTTGCCATTTCCTTCTCTAGTTCATTTTACAGATGAAAAAACAGAGGCAAGTAGAGTCAAGTGACTTGCCCAGGGTCACATAGCTAGTATCTGAGTTTGGATTTGAATTCAGGTCTTTCTGACTTCATGTCTGGTGCTCTATCTACTGCACCGCCTAGCTGCTCCACAAATCATCTATACAATAAAATATAATGCAGAGTAAATTGAGGAGGGAAAGAACATTGACATCTTAGGAAATCAGAGGAGGCTTCTTACAGGAGGCAGTACCTTAGCTATGCCTTTTGAAAAAGGAAGACATAGATTCTGAGAGGCAAGGACGAAGAAGGAATACATCCCAATAAGCAACATGGTACATTTGTAAAGAATACTGACTCAGAAGTCAGAGGACCTGGATTCAAATCTCACCTCTGATGCATTCAGTTTCCTTGCCTGTACAACATTGCTATTGAACTAGATGGTTTTTGAGGTCGCTTCCAGCTTTAGATCTGTGTTTTAGGCATGGGGTAGGGTAAGGCCTGTGCAGGTGTATGGAGGTGGGAAATCACAAGAAATATACATAAGATGATTTGATTAAATATGTGGAGAGTGGATCAGAGAAAGGAGATATTCTGGAAGCCAGGATATCAAATTAGGAGGTGATAGCAATAGCCCTAAACCAGTGATGGGCAAACTACAGCACTCGGACCAGAGGCGGCCCCCTGAAATGTTCTATCCGGCTGTGTGACATTATTCCTAATATGACGAATACAATGAGTAGGATAAAATACAGTGAAACTTGGAAAGAGTTGCCTTAGAAACAGACTGACAGATGAGCATTTCCTTTCCTTTGGCCTCCTTTTTAAAAAGTTTGCCTATCATTGCCCTAAAGTAATGAGTGCTTGAACTATGGTGGGGGTTTGTAAATGGACAGGAGATCTAGGAAAATGTATCATCAAAGTGTGATTGGCAATACTTGGCAGCTGATTGGATATTAGGGATGACAGAAAGGAATGATGCAGGGAGGCTTTTGAAATAATGACCCAGGTTGACAGAGAACATGACAATGACTGCAACAGAAATCAGAAATTCTGGAGGAAAGACCATTTGTACCTGGTGAATATGAGAGGATGGAGGAAGCTGTAAAAAGGGTCATCCCGGCACTTGTTCAGTCATTCAGCTGTGTTAGACTCTTCATGACTTCATGGACCTACCAGGCCCTTCTGTCCTCCATTATCTCCCCAAATCTGTCCAAGCTCATGTTCACTGGCCATGAGGTTTTCTTGGCAAAGATCCTGGAGTGGTTTGCTACTTCCCTCCACAGTGGATCGCCTCTTGTTAGAACTCTCTACCAGGACTTGTCCATCTTGGGTAACCCTGCATGGTGTAAATCATAGTTACATTGAGCTATGCAAGACCTTCTGTCACGACAAGGCAGTGATCCCGGAGGGGATACTGGAACTTAGTAGATGCTTAATAAATGCTTCCTCGCTTGTCTGGTTACCTAAGGGAGCTCACAATGGATGGTCTTGTTTTTCTCAATAAAGTGGCAGGCCAAGACATCTGCTGAGAGATAGGCATGCACGGCAGCTCTGGGAGCTTGCAGGGAAAAGCAAAGGATGGAAACAGCCACTGAGGAGATCCGAATAGAGCCACAATTAGGGCACAATAAAAGGACTGCCTTACAGTAGTGAGAAATGAATTGAGTTTAGAAAATACTAATTTGTACTGGACTCAATCCACATGTTTATATGACTTTCTCCAGAGGTTCGCAGCAGCTTAGGAGTACAGCCAAAGAAGGCAGATGGACTGGAAAAACATTTATTAATTGCTCACAATGTGCCAAGCATCAGAAATTCAAAGAGAATATCGAGACTGTCCCTGCTCTCATTTTAAGTCCACCTTCTAAGTGGGAGAGACCATACATATGCAACTGCAGGATGGTGCGAGGGCCTGGTAGTTGTTAAGGTGTTGTAGTAGGGCCAAGGGCAAGGCCTAGAGCCCATTTGTTTTTTTAATGTATTTATTTATTGATTTAAAATATTTTTCCATGGTTACATGATTCATGTTCTCTCCTTCCCCTCTTCCTTCCCTGCTCCTGGAGCTAACAAGCAATTCCACTGGGTTATACATGTATTATTGCTCAAAACCTATTTCCCTAATATTCACAATTGTAATGGAGTAATCTTTTAAAACCAAAACCCCAGTCATATGCTCATAGAACCACATGATAAATCATATGGTTTTTTTTCTGTGTTTCTGCTCCCACAGTTCTTCCTCTGGATGTTGATAGTGTTCTTTCTCATAAGTCCTTCAGAATTGTCCTGGATAATTGCATTGCTATCAGTAGTAAAATCTATTAAATTTGATTATGCTATAATATTTCAGTTTCTGTGTACAATGTTCTATTGGTTCTGCTCATTTCACTCTGCATCAGTTCATGGTGGTTCTTCCAGTTTATATGGAAATCCTCCACTTCATCATTCCTTACAGGATAATAGTATGCCATCACCATCACATACCACAATTTGTTCAGGCATTCCCCAATCAATGGATGCCCCCACATTTTCCAATTTTTTGCCACCACAGAGAGTGAGGCTATAAATATTTTTGTACAAGACTTTTTCCTTATTATCTCTTTGGGGTATAAACGCAGCAGTGGTATGGCTGGATCAAAAGGCATACAGTCTTTTAAAGCCCTTTGAGCATAGTTCCAAATTGACTTCCAAAAGGGTTGGATCAATTCACAACTCCACCAGTAGTGTATTATTGTCCCAATTTTGCCACATCTCTTCCAACATTTATCACTTTCCTTTGCTGCCATACTGGTCAGTCTGCTGGGTATAAGGTGCTACCTCAGAGTTGTTTTGATTTGCATTTCTCTAATCCAGAAGAATTAAGAATCTTTTCCATATTATTATTGATAGTTTTGAGTTCTTTATCTGAAAACTGCCAATTCATGTCCCTTGACCATTTGTCAAATGGGGAATGGCTTGACTTTTTGTAAATTTGACTTAATTCCTTATATATTTGGGATATTAGACCTTTGTAAGAGAGTTTTGTTATAAAAATGTTTTTTTCTCAGTGTGTTGCTTCCCTTCTAATTTTGGTTGCATTGGTTTTGTTTGTACAGAACCTTTTTAATTTAATATAATCAAAATTATTCATTTTACATTTTGTAATATTCTCTATCTCTTGCTTGATCTTAAATTCCTCTCTTTTCCATCAATCAGACAGGTATACTATTCTATGTTCTCCTAATTTATTTATGATTTCACTCTTAATATATGTTATTTATCTATTTTGAATTTATCTTGGTATAGGGTGTAAGATGTTGATCTAAACCTAATCTCTCCTATACTGTTTTCCAATTTTCCCATCAGTTTTTGTCAAATAGTGAGTTCTTGTCCCCAAAGCTTGGATCTTTGAGTTTATTGAGCACTAGCTTGCTGAGGTCATTTACCACTAGTCTATTCCATTGATCCACCCTTCTGTCTCTTAGCCAGTACCATATTGTTTTGATGATCACTGCTTTATAGTACAGTTAAAGATCTGGTCCACATTTTTTTCCATTACTTCCCTTGATATTCTTGATCTTTTGTTCTTCCAGATGAACTTTGTTATCATTTTTTATAATTCTATAAAAAAATTCTTGGTAGTTTAATAGGTATGGCACTGAATAAGTAAATTAATTTAGGTAGGATCCTCATTGTTATTATGTTAGCTCCTCCTACCCATTAGCAAGTAATGTTTTCCAATTATTTAGATCTAGTTTTTTTTTAAAACCCTTGTACTTCGGTGTATTGTCTCATAGGTGGAAGATTGGTAAGGGTGGGCAATGGGGGTCAACTGACTTGCCCAGGGTCACACAGCTGGGAAGTGGCTGAGGCCGGGTTTGAACCTAGGACCTCCTGTCTCTAGGCCTGACTCTCACTCCACTGAGCTACCCAGCTGTCCCCTAGATCTAGTTTTAATTGTGTGAAAAGTGTTTTGTAGTTGTGTTCATATAATTCCTGTGTTTGTCTTGGTAAATAGATTCCCAAATATTTTATACTGTCTAGAGTGATTTTAAATGGAATTTCTCTTTCTAACTCTTGTTGCTGAGTTTTGTCAGAAATATAAAAATGCTGATGATTTATGTGGGTTTATTTTGTACCCTGCAATGTTGCTAAAGTTGTTAATTATCTCCACTAGCTTTTTAGTTGATTTTTTTAGGATTCCTTAAGTAGAACGTCATATCATTTGCAAAGAGTGATAGTTTAGTTTCCTCTTTGGCTACTTTAATCCCTTCAATTTCTTTTTCTTCTCCAATTGTTATCACTACCACTTCTAGTACAATATTAAATAGTAGAGGTGTAATGGGCATCTCTGCTTCACTCCTGATCTTATTGGGAAGGCTTCTAACTTGTCCCCATTACAGATGATACTTGCTGATGATTTTAAACATATACTGCTTATTATTATGAGGAAAGGCCCTTCTATGCCTATACTTTTAGTGTTTTCAATAGCAATGGGTGTTGTATTTTGTCAAAGGCTTTTTTTAAACCCTTACCTTCCATTTTGGAATCAATACTGTGTATTGGCTCCAAGGCAGAAGGTAAGGGTTAGGCAATGGGGGTCAATTGACTTGCCCAGGGTCACACAGCTGGGAAATCTGAGGCCAGATTTGAACCCAGGACCTCCTGTCTCTAAGCCTGGCTCTCAATCCACTGAGCTACCCAGCTGCCTCCAAAGGCTTTTTCTGCATCTATTGAGATAATCATATGATTTTTGTTAGTTTGGTTGTTGATATGGTCAATTATGCAGATGGTTTTTCCTAAAATTAAACCAGTCCTGCATTCCTGGTATAAATGCCACCTGGTCATAGTGAATAATCCCTGTGATAATTTACTGTAGTCTCTTTGCTAGTATTTTATTTAATATTTTTGCATCTATGTTCACTAGGGAGATGATTGGTCTATAGTTTCCTTTTTCTGTTTTTTGGTCTTTATAGCTTAGGTATTAGTACCATATTTGTATCATAAAAAGAATTTGGTAAAATTCCTTTTTTGTTTATTTTGTCAAATAGTTTGCATAGTATTGGGATTAGTTGTTCTTTAAATGTTTGATAGAAGAAATAAAAAAAATAAAATTTAAAAAAAGTATAGGTTTAAATCCTATCTTTCCCTACATAAAAAAATAAAATAAATATTTGATAGAATTCACTTGTGAATCCATCTGGTCCTGGGGACTTTTTGCTTAGGGAGTTCCTTAATGGCTTGTTCAATTTCTTTTTCTGATATAGGATTACTTAAGTATTCTATTTCTTCTTTTGTTAATCTGGGCAATTTATATTTTTGTAAATATTCATCCATTTCACCTAGATTGTCATATTTCTTGTCATATAATTGGGCAAAATAGCTCTTAATAATTGCCCTAATTTCCTTTTCCTTGGAGGTGATATCACCTATTTCATTTTTGATACTGTTTGTTTGATTTTCTTTTTTCTTTTTAAAATTAGATTAACCAATACTTTATTTGTAATTGTTTTTTCAAAGAACCAGCTCCTAGTCTTATTTACTAGTTCAATACTTTTTTTACTTTCAATTTTATTAATTTCTCCTTTGATTTTTATGATTTCCAATTTATTTTAAAATTTGTTCTTTTCCTATTTTTAAGTTGCATGCCCAATTAATTAATTGCTTCCCTTTTTATTTTGTTGATATAGGTACTCAGGAATAGAAATTTTCCCCTGAGTACTGCTTTGGCTGTATCCTATAGATTTTAATACGTTGTCTCCTCATTGTCATTCTCTTCAATAAAATCAGTAATTGTTTCTTTTATTTGTTCTTTGACCCACCAGTATTGAAGAATTATATTATTTAACTTCCAATTGATTTTAAATTTTCCTCTTCATGAACCCTTATTAATTATGATTTTTTATCACATTATGATCCAAGAAAGTTGTATTTATTATTTCTACTTTTCTGCATTGGTTTGTTATGTTTTTATGCCTTTGTACATGGTCAGTCTTTGTTTGTATACCATGTGCTGCAGAAAAGAAGGTATAATTTCTTTTGATCCCCATTCAGTTTTCTCCAGATATCTATTAGCTCTAATTTTTCTAACATTTCATTCACTTCCCTTACTTTTTTTAAATTTATTTTTTGGTTCAATTTGTCTAGTTCTGATAGGGGAAGGTTGAGGTCCCCCACTAGTATCGTTTTACTATCTATTTCCTCCTTAAACAACTTCAATGTCTCCTTTACAAATCTGGAAGCTGAACCATTTGGTGCATATATGTTGAGTACTGATATTTCTTCATTATTTATATTTCCTTTTATCAAGATGTAGTATCCTTCTTGTCTCTTTTAATGGAATCTATTTTTACTTTAGCTTTGTCTGAGATGATGACTGCTACTTCTGCCTTCTTTGTCTTAGTTTCAGCCCAATAGATTCTGCTCCAGACTCTTACTTTTACCCTGTGTATGTCTACCTGTCTCATGTGTGTTTCTTGCAGACAACGTTTGCTAGGATTCTGGTGTTTAATCCATTCTGCTATCCACTTGAATTTTATGGGTGAGTTCATCCCATTCACCTTGACAATTATGATTACCATCTGTGTATTCCCCTCCATTTAAAATTCCTTCTTTAATCCTGACCTTACTTCTTCTATTCTTTCCCTTCCCTCCAGTGTTTTGCTTTTAGTCAGTCTCCCCTTTTCCCCTCCCTTATATTATTCCCCTTACCACCCCCTTCTTAATTCTTTCTTACTATAGGACCTTTTGGTCAGTGGCCAGCCTCTCCCTCCTTTGTATTTCTCCCCTCCCCACCACCCCATTTCTTATTCCCCTTCTACTTTTCTATAGGGTAAGATATAATTCTATACCCCAATGAGTCTTGCTGTTCTTCTCTCTCTGAATCAATTCCAATAAGAGTACGGTTTAAGTATTAACTGTCACCAACCTCTTCCTCCCTTCCATTGTATTGGTTTCCCCCTCTTCCCCACCTCCATGCTTCTTTATGTAATATATTTTGCTCCATTTTAACTACTATGGCAATGATAATAATTTTTAAGAGTTACAGATATCCTCTTTCCATATAGGAATATAAGCCATTTGACTTTATTGAAGCCCTTAAATTTTCCTCTTCCTTATTTACCTTTTCATGCTTCTCTTGGATTTTGTATCTGGGCCTCTAAATTTTCTGTTCAACTCTTGTCTTTTCTTCAGGAATGCTTGGAAATCTTCTGTTTTATTAAATGACCATATTTTCCCATGAAAGAGTATAGTCAGTTTTGCTGGGTAGTTGATTCTTGGTTGTAGACTCAGTTCCCTTGTCTTCTGGAATATCATATTCCAAGCCTTCCAGTCCTTCAATGTGGAGGCTGCCAGGTCCTGTGAGATGCTGACTAGGGCTCCATGATATCCAAATTGTTTCTTTCAAGCTGTGTGTAGTATTATCTCTTTGGTCTGGGAGGTCTTGAACTTGACTATAACATTTCCTGAGAGTTGTAATTTGGGGATTTAATACAGGAGGTGATCTTTGGATTCTTTCAATCTCTATTTTACATTCTTGTTCAAGGATATCAGGAGAGTTTTCTTGGATAATTTCCTGTAGCATGATGTTTAGTTTTTGTTTTTGTTTTTGTTTTTTTGTTATGACCTTGGCTTAGTCCAATAATTCTTAGATTATCTCTCCTTGATCTATTTTTCAGGTCAGTTTATTCAGTGAAGTGTTTCATACTTTCTTCTATTCATTATTTTTTTTGTTGCTTCATAGATTCTTGATATCTTATGAAGTAATTTGCTTCTAGTTGTTCAATTCTAATTTTTTTAAACCCTTAACTTCTGCGTATTGGCTCCTTGGTAGAAGAGTGGTAAGGGTGGGCAATGGGGGTCATGTGACTTTCCCAGGGTCACACAGCTGGGAAGTGTCTGAGGCTGGATTTGAACCTAGGACCTTCCATCTCTAGGNATTTTCTCCTTGGTCTGGGAGCTTTTGAACTTGGCTATAACATTCCTGGGAGTTGTCATTTGGGGATTTAATGCAGGAATTAACCTGTGGATTCTTTCAATCTCTATTTTACCCTCTTGTTCAAGGATATCAGGGCAATTTTCTTAGATAATTTCCTAGTATGGTGTCTAGGCTTTTTTTTTTGGTCATGGTAGTCCAATAATTCTTAAATTAACTTTCTTGTATCTATTTTCCAGGTCAGTTTATTTTTCAGTAAAGTGTTTTAGATTTTATTCTATTTTTTCATTCTTTTGATTTTGTTTTATAGATTCTTGATGCCTTGTGAAGTCATTAGCTTCTAATTGTTCAATTCTAATTTTTAAAGACTGAATTTCATTCATGATTTTTTTATCCTCCTTTTCCTTTTGATATATTTTTCTTTGTAAATCATTCCCTTTGTCTTCTAATTTTTTTTGGCCTTATTTCCCAGCTTGTCAATTCTGGCTTTTAAGACACTATTTTCTTGTTTTAGTTCATGTGCCTCTGTTTAAAGAGGACCTATTTTGCTCTTTAAGTTCTTTGCCCAATTTTCTTCAACCTGTCTTATTTGTTTTTTGAATTCTTTCATGAGCTCTTTGAGAACCTAAGTCCAGTTCACTGGGGTTTTTGAGGTTTTGCTTGATGTTCCTTGGTCCTCCTCTATTCCATCTGTTCTTTGTTCTTTATCTGAATAGAAGCTTTCAATCATAATTTCCTTCTTTCTGTTGTTTACTCATATTTTTTTCTTCCTGCGCCCCTTGTGGGCTGTACACTGTTTTGAGTTCTTCTGCCCTGAAGGGGTTTCTTCTCTACTCTGCTGGTATACTGGATTAGAGCAGTTGAGCTGATCTGCAGAGCTAATGTGCCCTGAGGTCAAATCTTCCCCAGTTGCCAGCTGAGGCTGAAGGTAAAGGTGTGGAGGCTAAAGATAGTAACCAGTCAGCTCTCTCCTCTGCTCCTTTCTGTGAGCCGCCTCCCTGCCAGCTGCAGTCAGAGCCCTGAGCTTCATGTGGTGGCACCAAGGTACTTTATTGTGGTTGCAGCCTTCTCCCTGAGATCACACTGTCAGCCTGAGTCCTCCCGTGGTTCTCAGTGTAGTAGGTTGGGGAGAGGTGTTTGGACTCTCCTTCTTTCCCTTGTACCAGAGAATTCAACTTTCTCTGTGTACCTTTCAAGTGGGCTCCATCTTGTTGTTGGGTTTGGATTTCTGTCTTTTTTGAATTTGGCAATAATATTTCTAACCGATTTCTTCTCTGGGTCGAATGTAATGGGTGTTCTATGAATCCTTTCGATGTCTATATTGCCCTCTTGTTGTAGGACTTCAGGGCAATTTTGCTGAATAATTTCTTTTAGCACGGAGTCCAGGTTTCTATTAATTTCTGGTTTTTCTGGAAGACCAATTATTCTCAAATTGTCTCTTCTAGACCGGTTTTCTTGGTCTGTCACTCTCTCATTGAGATATTTCATGTTTCCTTCTATTTTTTCAGTCTTTTGACTTTGTTTTATTTGTTCTTGTTGTCTTGAGAGATCATTACCTTCCAATTGCTCAATTCTAGCCTTTAGGGATTGGTTTTCGGCTATAATCTTCTGGTTTTCGGCCATAATCTTCTGGTATTCCTTTTCAATCTGGTCATTTCTGGTGTTCAATTGCAAGATTTTACCTTTTAAACAGTTATTTTCTTGCCAGATCTCTTCCATTTTCCTCAAAATCTCAGTTTTGAACTCTTCCATAGCTTGTGAGGAGTTTTCCTTAT
>NC_058136.1:20388356-20412344 GCF_016433145.1 Gracilinanus agilis | reverse complement strand
CCCAACTGTCTGTCCGTGTGTCCCTGTCTGTCCGTGTGTCCCCTCTGTCTGTGTGTCCCTGTCTGTCCGTGTGTCCCCTCTGTCTGTGTGTCCCTGTCTGTCTGTGTGACCCTTCTCTCTGTCCATGTGTCCCCTGTTTGTCTGTATGTCCCCTGTCTGTCTGTGTGACCACTTTGTCTGTGTGTCCCCTGTCTGTCCGTGTGACCCCTTTGTCTGTCTGTGTGTCCCCAACTGTCTGTGTGTCCCCTCTGTCTGTCCGTGTGTCCCTGTCTGTCTGTGTGTCCCCTGTCTGTCTGTATGTCCCCTCTGTCTGTCCATGTGTCCCTGTCTGTCCGTTTCTCCCTGGTCTGTCCATGTGTCCCCTCTGTCTGTCCGTTTCTCCCGTCTGTCCATGTGTCCCCATCGGTCTGTCCGTGTGTCCCCTGTCTGTCCGTGTGACCCTTCTGTCTGCCTGTGTGTCCCCTGTCTGTCCGTGTGTCCCTTGTCTGTCTGTGTGACCCCTTTGTCTGTGTGTCCCCATCTGTCCGTGTGTCCCCTGTCTATCTGTGTGTCCCTCTGTCTGTCTGTGTGTCCCCATGTCTGTCCGTGTATCCCCTGTCTGTCCGTATGTCCCCTCTGTCTGTCCATGTGTCCCCATCGGAGTGTGTCCCCGTCTGTCTGTGTGTCCCCTGTTTGTCCGTGTGACCCTTCTGTCTATCCCTGTCCATCTGTGTGACCCCTTTCTGTCTGTGTGTCCTCTATCTGTGTGACCCCTCTGTCTGTCCATGTCTCCCTGGTTTGTCCATGTGTCCCCTCTGTCTATCCGTGTCTCCCCTGTCTGTTCATGTGTCCCATCTGTCTGTGTGTCCCCATGTCTGTCCGTGTGTCCCGTCTGTCTGTGTGACCCATCTGTCTGTGTGTCCCCATGTCTGTCTGTGTGTCCCCATCGGAATGTGTCCCCTGTCTGTCCGTATGTGCCCTCTGTCTGTCTGTGTGTCCCCATCTGTCTGTCCATGTGTCCCCTGTCTATTTGTGTATCCCCTGTCTGTCTGTCCATGTGTCCCCTGTCTGTCCGTGTGTCCTCTCTGTCTGTCCGTGTGTCCCTGTCTATCTGTGTGTCTCCTCTGACTGTCCATGTGTCCCCTCTATCCGGTCGTGTGTCCCCTGTCTGTCTGTGTGTCTCCATCTGTCCATGTGTCCCCTGTGTCCCCATCTGTCTGTCCATGTGTCCCCATATGTCTATCTATGTGTCCGTGTGTCCCCTGTCTGTCTGTGTGTCCCCATCTGTCCCTGGCCGTGTTCCCATCTGTCATTGTGGTTCATCTGTCTGTGTGTCCTTAATGCACTCCTTCTGTCTGTGTGTCCCTCATCTGTCTGTCTTTGTCCTCAGTCTGTCTGTTTTTTCCCCATCTGTCTGCCCATGTGTACCTCACATATCTGTGTGTCCCCTTCAATCTCTAAGTTCTCTAACTGGCTTGTGTCCTTCATGTATATCTATCTGTATGTTCCATCTGTCCATGGTCCCATCTCTCTGTCCATATATGTCCCTCTCGGATTTATCTGTGTGTCCCCTTCAGTCTCTAAGTCCTCTATCTGGCCATGTGTCCCCATCTATCTGTCTGTGTGGCTCTCATTTATCTGTCTGTGTGTCCTTAATGTATCTATCCCTGTGCCCCTTCTGTCTGTCTGTCTGATCTGTCTGTCTGCGTGTCCCTCACGAGTCTTTCCCATGGGTCCCCTTCTGTCTGTACATCCTTTATGTATCCATGGTCCCGTCTGTCTGTGTTTCCATCATCTCTCTGTCTGTGTGTCCCTCACTGATCTTTCCATGGGTCCTCTTTGTAAGTCCCATCTGTCCTTGTGACCCTCATCTGTCTGTGTGTCCCTTATGTAAACTATCCACATGTCACCTTCTGTCTGCATGTCCTGCCTGCCTGTCTGTGTGTCCCCATTGGTCTGTCCGTGTGTTCCCTTCTGTCTGTATGTCCGCTGTCTGCCTGTGTGTCCCCTGATGTCTGTCTGCCCACGTGTCTATCCCCTGTGTAACCATCCGGGTGTCCCCTATCTTTCATGTTTCCCCATCTGTCCTGTGTGTCTTCCATCTGTCCATGTGTCCCCACTGGTCTGTGTGTTCCTATCTCATTCTCTGCCCACTTTTCACTCTACTCTCACCTATGGCACTAAGAAGCTGTAGTACATGCAGTAGCCACACTCTGGTAAAACTCATCTCGTCAGATGGCTCTAACAGGTTGACGACAACGGACAGGCCTCAAACCCGTCAGGAGTTTGGGGGAAATGCTTACCTGAAGCACATGAAAACTGTGGAACAGGCAAACAAGAACAATTTGTTCCAACAGCCAAGAAGGTGGCTGAAGCAGGCTCTGGGGAGTACGTACCGTTTGGTCAGACATGGAGGGCACCAACGTAACCCACTATGGCCTAGGCATGGGCCAGTCTTCCCAACTTCTGTCTTGTCACTGGATTTTGACGACTCTGGAAGAAAGAGTGAGGCTGATGATTCTGTGCAGCTCTACCTCACTTCAATCTAACACCACAAGCAAATGGAGACATCACCCTGTGGTGTCATTTGTCCTTTTAGAAACAAAGGAGCAACAACAATTAAGCCACATACCTCCATGCTGCTTTCGTGTCAGAACAACATGTGCTACCCTCATGTTAGTAGAGCAGAGATGTCTGGTGATCCAAAGAGTAGTGGAAAGGAGCAGAGTGGACGTCAAAGCTATACCTATGGTGGAGTTGCTAGGGTTTCGTTCCAGAGCATCCAATTTAGAACATTTGCAGAGTATTAACAATAGAGCTTAGCGCCAAGTTATCAAGAACAAGGGAGAGAGACTGGACTCATGATTTCACTGGTGTTGGAAGCTGTTGGGTGAGGAAATACTCTTTACCAATGCATGCTAGAAACTTATTGTTTTGGAAAGAGTTGACTAGAAAGGTTAAAGGATTTGCCCAGGGTCTCACAGCCACTCTGCAGTGGAGACAGGACTCAATCCCAGGTTTTTCTTGCTCCAAGTATATCTTTTTATTTACGATGGCACTTGACTTCTAGCAAGAATAATTAACTAAAATCTGAAACAGCGGCTAAGATGAACTCCTTCCTCAGTGTGCCCTGTTGAACTCCTTTCCCACTTGTACAGCTACCTTCCCAGAAGTAATCTTTTTTTTCTTTATTTTATTCCAGTAACAAATTGACACATAAGCTTTCCAGGGTTACATGATTCATGTTGTCTCCCTCCCCACTCCTGGAGCTGTCAAGCAATTCCACTGGGTTATACACATATACTCAAAACCTATTTCCATATTATTTATTTTTGTAAGTGAATAATCTTATAAAACCAAAAACTCCAAAGCATATACCCAAATAAACAAGTGATAAAATCATGTTTTCACCCGCTTTCCTATTCCAACAGTTCTTTCTCTGGAGGTGGACAGCATTCTTTGTCATAAGTCCTCAGAATTGCCCTGGATCATTGTATTGCGGTTAGTAGCAAAGTCTATCACATTTGATCGTCCCACAATGTTTCAGTTACTGTGTACAATATTCTCCTGCTTCTGCTCATTTCACTTTGAATCAGTTCATGGAGGTCTTTGCAGTTCTCTCTGAATTCCTCCAGTTCATCATTCCTTAGAGCACAATAGCATTCCATCACCATCATATACCACAATTTGTTCAGCCATTCACCAATTGAGGGACATCCCTTCATGGTTTCCAATTTTTTGCCACCACAAAAAGCATAGTTATAAATATTTTTGTACAAACAAGTTCATCACCCTTTTTAAAATTTCTTTGGGATACAGACCTAGTAGTGGTATTTCCTAGCAGTAGTCTTAAACCATTGCCCTATGGTCTCTGACTCTCATAGAGCAGTTTTCCACAAACCCAAGTGGTGCAGTGGATAGAAAGTTGGGCCTGGACTAAAAGACCTGAGTTCAAATCCAGTCACAGTCATTTACTAGCTACATGGTCTTGGGTAAGTCACTTAACCTCTGTTTGCCTCAGTTTTCTCAACTATAAAAGCATACAATAGCACCTACTTTCCAGAGTTAGGCTCAACTGAGGCTCAATTAAGATGATATTTGTAAAGTGCTTGGCACTATTCCTGTGACAGAGTAGATGCTTCATAAATGCTTGCTTGCTTGCTTCTTTCCCTTCCTTCCTTCTTTCTTTTCTTCCCTTCCTTCTTTCCTTTCCCGAGAGCAGTATCATTCACCCCAGAGCCCTGGAGTCAAGATTCCTACATTTGGCTCTGTCAAGAATGGAGAGGCTAGAGTATATATTACCTCTGATAACTGACGTGTAAGAAGTAGTGTAAAAGAGCCCACTGAAAAAATGCATGAGGAAGTGAGTCTCTCACATAGGGAGAGTAACTGAAAGACTGGACTGAAAAGAAAGTCTCTAGTATGGCTCCTTCATGTAGAACTGATGGGTGGATGAGATGACACAGAATTAGGAGGTGGGGATGGAGTGGGAAAAGCATCCATTTGATGAGATCAGGGATGTAGTAAAGCTCAAAAGAATATAATCACATACTATTGTGCTCAAAGGAATAAAGAACTGGAGGAATTCCATGTGAACTGGAATGACCTCCAGGAACGGATGCAGAGTGAAAGGAGCAGAACCAGAAGAACATTGTACACAGAGACTGATATACTGTGGTAAAATCGAATGTAATGGGCTCCTGTACTAGCAGCAATGCAATGACACAGGACAATTCTGAGGGACTTATGGAAAAGAACGCTACCCACATTCAGAGGAAGAACTACAGGAGAGGAAACACAGAAGAAAAACAACTGCTTGAACACATGGGCTGATTGGGGATATTATTGGGGATGAAGACACCAAACGATAACTCTAGCCCAAATATCAATAATATGGAATTAGGTCTTAATCAATGATACATGTAAAACCCATGGAATTGTGCGTTGGCTAAGGGGGGTTAGGGAGGTTTGGGGGAGAGGGAAAGAACATGAAACATGGAACTAGGGGAAAATATTCAAAATTAAAATAAAAAAAAGAACATTATCACAATCATCCTCATCACTACTGACATTTATAGAGCTCTAAGGATTTCTGTTGTTGTTATTGTTGTTCAGTCTTATTTCATTTGTGCCCAACTGTTTGTGACCCCACTTGGGGTTTTCTAGGCGAATATTTTGAAGTGGTTTGCTGTTTCCTTCTCCAGGTAATTTTCCAGATGGGGAAACTGAAGCAAACAGGGTGAAGTGTCTTGCCCAGAGTTTTACATAGTTAGGAAGTACCTGAGGCTGGATTTGAATTCAGGTCCCCTTGACTCCTGGACCAGTGCTCTAACCACTGTACCATTCTAAAGATTACAAAGCACTTTACAAATGTGTTCTTTTCTGATTCTCACAACAAACCCATGAGGTAGATGCTATTATTATACACATTTCACAGATGAGGAAACCAAGACAAGGGTTGAAATGACTTACTAGAAAGTATCCTTTTGGCTTTAAGGCTGGTGCTCTATTCAGCATGCCATTGTGCCTTAATGTACACAAATCAGTATGACACAAGGTAGATTGTGATAAGGGCAAAGAAAAGATCCAGACCTAATGTCATAGAAAAAGCTGAGGGAGGGGCAGCTGGGTAGCTCAGTGGATTGAGAGCCAGGCCTAGAGACAGGAGGTCCTGGGTTCAAATCCGGCCTCAGACACTTCCCAGCTGTGTGACCCTGGGCAAGTCACTTGACCCCCATTGCCTACCCTTACCAATCTTCCACCTATAAGTCAATACACAGAAGTTAAGGGTTTAAAATTAAAAAGAAAAAAAGCTGAGGGAGATCAGCTAAAGCTCCATAGAGGTGGTGAGACCTGAACTCGACGTTAAAGAGAAAGTTCTCAGCCAGAAGAGCTAGGCATAGGGCACAGCATGAGTCAATGTATATACACTGGGGGAAAGGGGAAGAGATCTGCGAATCATTTAAAAAGCCAGTTCCAATTTGGATGGAATGGAGAATATATGAGGGGTGTTAGAATGAGATGACTGGGGAGGTGTGTGGAAGCCAGATTCAGAAGGACCTTCAATTCTGTAATAAGGGATTTGTATTTTATCTTTTAAGAAACAGGGAGCAATTAAAGACGTTTGAGGAGGGGAGTAACATGGTCAATAGTGCAGACTACTGTGATTATTTTGTTGCTGTGTAACAGAAGAAGGAGAGAGAGAATGGAGATAGGGGGACCTGTTAAGAGACAGTCTAGAAAAGAGAGAAGGAGAAGTTCAACTAAGTTCGTGGCCATGGGAGTAGACAGTAGAGAAATTGCTGCTTGGCAAGCAGCTGATTATGAGGACAGGCTGGGATGAAGAGGGAGGAATGAAAGATGCCTCTGGGCTTTGCAATCAGAAAGCCTGAGAGCACAGGGCTCTCAACAGAAAGAGGGTAGCTGAGAGAAGGGAAATGAGTTCAGGAGTAAGGTGATAAGTGATGAGTTCGAAACTTGCCAAGTTGCACATAAAAACATTTCTGTATGCATGGAGGGGAGAAGAGCGAAGTCAATCAGGATGCCTTGAGATGACGATAACAGCAATCACCGCAGAGAAGGGGTTAATAACAGAGATAAGAAGATATTAAGGTCTTAAAAGAAGTGTGAAAGGGTGTTTTGCCATCCCCAGAAAAGAAATGAAGTTCTTTGGACCTATCTTGATGGGACTTAGAGGAAGGCTAGCCATGGCTTCCTCAAGATGGACCACACCCCTGGTGGCTTTTCAAAAGCCTCCTCTGGAAGTAGTTTGGAGGAAGATGAACCTCTGTGAATGGAGCAGACAGCTAGCTGGGGCTACAGAGAAATCAAGAATCATAAAGGAGGGGGCAGCTGGATGGCTCAGTGGATTGAGAGCCAGACCTAGAGACGGGAGGTCCTGGGTTCCAATCTGGCCTCAGACACTGTATATGGATGTGTGACCCTGGGCAAGTCACTTGACCCCCATTGCCCAGCCCTTACCATTCTTCTGCTTTGGAACCGATACACAGTACTGATTCTAAGATGGAAGGTGAGGGTTAAAAAAAAAAGAATCATAAAAGGATGATTGGTCCAGGTTGCCCAGCAGAAGGAGGTGCCTAGGAGAAAGAGGTAAAACTGTATGAAGACACCAGAGAAGGAAAAGGACATTGTGTGGACACCCTCGGATGCCTGACAGAAAAGCAGTGCTCAGCTCTACTAGTGCGTGCGTGTGTGTGTGTGTGCGTGTGTGTGTGTGTGTGTGTGTGTGTGTGCGTGTGTGGCCCTGGCCTCCAGGAGTTGACAGTCTAATAGGAGCCAACATGGAATCGCCTATGAACATACAACACAACAATTGAAATGGGAAGGGATGGAGGAGGAAGGGAGATGTCTTACAGAAGGTGGGATATGAATGAAGCCAGAGAAGCCAGGAGCTGGAGTCAAGGAGACAGAGTATGCCAAGCATGGGGGTGACGGAGTCAATAGGCCCCAAGTCAGGAGAAGGACTTGTAAGAGGAACAGCGCTGAGGCCGGTGTTACATGGAGGGGAGGAAGATGAGAGAAGACTGGGAAGAGCTGAAAGGGCCAGGCTGCTGAGGGGTTTACATGCAGAAGAAAGAGCAAACTGCTGGAGTTGAATGACTAATGGGTGGTCAGACCTTCCCGTGAGGAAGTTCATTTCTGCAGCTGATTGGAGTGGGGGAAGGCTTAAGGCAGTGAGACCCACCAGCAGGCTGTTACAGTAGTCCCGCTAGGAGGTGATGAAGGCCCGCACTGAGTAGTGGCAGGGTCAAAAGAGAAGGGGGCATATATGAGAGATATCAGAAAGGTAGGAACCACGAGACTTGACAACAGACTGGATATGGTGGCTGAGTGCCAGCAAGGGCAGCAGTGGCTTGTAAACTAGAGTCTAGGAAGACTGAACTACCATATACCTTGAGCTCAAGGAAGCTGTCCCCACAGAGGACCTAAGCTGTGAGTACGACTAGAGGGAGGGAAGCCCCAGGAAGGGCCCTACATATACACTAGACCACATTTCCTATACTTGTAAGTAGAGATTGCTAGTAAAATAAGCCTAGGCCAGGGGGCAGCTGGGTAGCTCAGTGGATTGAGAGCCGGGCCTAGAGACGGGAGGTCCTGGGTTCAAATCTGGCCTCAGACACTTACCAGCTGTGTGACCCTGGGCAAGTCACTTGACCCCCATTGCCTACCCTTACCACTCTTCCACCTATAAGTCAATACACAGAAGTTAAGGGTTTAAAAAATTAAAAAAAATTAAAATTATAAAATAAGCCTAGGCCAATTTCAGAACCTCACAGTGAACTAGGCAAAGAGAAAAGGCCCTAAGTGCAATGAATTTGCAGAATTCTGTCAAGCTTTAGCAAAATTAAGACCTATATCACACAAGTCATCTTCCAAACGATAAAGAAAACACCGTCAAACTCCTTTTAGGAGAAAAAAAAAGTCCTCCACCATCCACCCGGAGAAGGATAGGATGAAGCAAATGGTGAGAATGTTGTATGACAGGACACCGGTGGAGATGGAGAAGATTGAGTTCAACACTCCCACGTTACCAGCCAGGACTGTTATGATCCCAACCGAGGTGGGGATCTTTTACTTTTGGGCCCAGATGGAATCATCTGGGACTCATCTGTGAGCCCTTTGGCCAAGAAGAATATAAACTGTGCTTTTATATTATAATTATGGCAGGGAGCTCCTGAGACCTAAAGGGACCTCCCCGCTAGCTACTTCTAACCTTCCTGTCTGTGGCTTTTCACTTTCTAACTTTTGACCTCCTTGGCAATTGCTTTTAACTTCGGGGAGTTTGAGCGTTTTGAGTCAAAGGTTTTGTTCTTCTGAATCCTCTGTTTCTGAGTAATTCACTGCAACAAATGCAGAATAGGAGAATGACAGACCAATATGAGTAATGAATATCACTTAAAAATGTTAAGTAAAATCCCTGCAAAAAGGATTACAGCAATATGCACAACAGACTAGTCATTGAAATGATGGTGGATCTATACAAAGGATGCAAGAATGGTTTAACATTAGGGAAACAATTAGAATATTTCAAGCAAAACCATTCGAAAACCACATGATCATATCAATAAAGGCAAGGCTTCTGAAAGTACGATTCATTTATACCAAAAGACTTAAAAGCATCGGCTATTTTCGCATATGATAAAAAAGCACACATCGAAATCCCAAAGGCTACCATGATATGCAATGGGGAAACTAGAACTTTTCTCTGTTAGTACAGGTATAAAGCAAGCATGCTACATTTTTCCTAATGCCATCTCACATAGTTCTAAAATTGCTAATAGTAATATAACAAGGGAAAGAAGTTGAAGGCACAAAAATAAGCAAAAGAGAGCAAAATCTAGGTCTGCTTGCTGATTGCATGATGGCCTACTTGGAAAACCCTAAAGAATCAGCAAAGAAACTAAGAAAATAGCTTTGATAAGGTAATGGGATACAAAATAAATCCAGAAAGACAAATGGAATTTCTACATAACATTAACAAAATCCATGAGGAAATAATAGAAAAGGAAGTTCTATTGACAATAACTACAAAAAGCATACAATAACCTGGGAAACACTTTACCAAGTGTGAAAAGGGAATTACCCTCCATTTGTTTTCTTTGATCAGCAACCTTTGATATAATCAGTCAGGAACTTGGAGATCCTTTACCATTGATGTGCAATTACAGACACATCCTCAGAGAAAGGAAATTGGTCCCACAGGCACTGCCTCCCCACCCCAGGCAAATTAAGGAACTATGATTGGTTCCTGAGATGTGACCTAGGAGAGCTAGTGGTTGGAGAAAACGGTTTATAAAGACATTTTTGGAGGGCTGAACACACATTCTTACCTTGGTGACACTCTTGCTAGAGACACTACTGCGCTGGTGACTCTTGCTGAAGGGAGACACTTACTCTTGGGAACTCTTGCTGAAGAGACTCATGGACTTCTGACTGGAGATTGGACCTGAAGGAGCCTTTGTCAGAGGTGAATTTCATTCCATCAGAAAGCAATTAAGGTATTTAGCTAAACTGTTCCCTACCTCTTTCCTACATTTCCCTCTCTTTACTATCTCTACTTTAATTAAACTAAATTGTTATAGCTACTAACAGACTCATAATTTAATTTTAATTTTTAATTATTACACAAGTCACCCTTAAGACTTGGACAGCTAAAATGAAAAAAGCACTCTTTAGAGAAACAAAGAATGAATTAAATCATTGCCAGGATATTCAGTGCCTATGGCTGGTCTAAGACAATATGATAAAAATAACAAGACTACATTAATTTACAGATTTGGTGACATGCCAAAAAAAAAGACCAACTAGGATACTTTACAGAGATGAACAAAATAATAAAAATCATTTAAAGGAATCGAAGATTGAGAATCTCAAGAAAAATTATGAATAAAAGTAGGATTAAAGAAGTAGTACTTTTAGGTTCTCAGAATATACCATGAAGAAGTAATCATTGAACCTATTTTGCATTGATTAAAAAATAGAAAAGTTGTTCAATGGAAGAGACCAGACAGGGAAAAATCAGAAACAAAATAAGTCACTTATTCACTGTATGATAAACATAAGAATATGCATTACCTGAAAAGGAATTCCTTGTCTATAAAGAACTGTTAGGAAATCTAGAAAGCAGGTTGTAAGAGATTAGGCTTAGATCAACATCTTACTCCATATAGCACAACATTCTCAAAATGGATAATGGCTACATATTAAAGTCTTCATCATTTAAAAATTTAGCAGCCACATCAGACACTTTCCATAGCTATGGCTAGGTGCATTTTTGACCAAACAAATTATAGAGCTATATACAAAAGATAAAAAAGATAATTTCAATTAAAAGATGATAGCTGGCTAACACTTACACAATACTTTAAGGTTTGCTAAACACTTAACAAATGTTATCTCGGTTGATCCTCCTGACAACCCTCAAGGGTAGATGCTATTATTATCTCTATTTTACGGATTAGGAAACCAAGGCAGACAGAGACCGTAAGTGACTTACTCAAAGTCACAAGCTAGTAAGTGTCTGAAGCTGGATTTGAACTCAGCTCTTCCAGACTACAGGCCCAGCACTCTGGCCACCGTGAAATCTAGCTGTCAACTTGAAATTAAAAAGCACATACACATATATACTGAAGTGAAGTCATTATCTTGCTCAATAAACACATCCCTATTTCGTGGTAGGTCTCACCATCCTTCCAGACTCTCATGTTCATTATCGTGGCATTACTTTTGACTCCTCACTCTGCCTCATCACACATAAACACTCAGTTGACAAATCTTGCTGTTTCTACCACCACCACATCTCTCGCATCTGACAAGTGTCAGATGGAAGGAAGCAACTGCTGGGGATGGAGGGGGAAGAGAGAGAGGGATAGGAACACTGAGGTGGTGGGGGGAGGAGAGAGAAAGAAAAAGAGGGAAATGGTAAGTTGGAGGAAGGGGTAAGAGACCATAAAGAGAGCAGAGAGGGAAAGGTCTGACCACATAGCAGGGGGGAGGAGAGAGACAAAGAGAAGGGACCACTAGAGATCTAGAATAGGGAGACAAAGGGAAAAGACCACTGGAGGTGAGGGAGGGGGAGACAGATGGAAGGTACCATTGGGGATGTGGAGGGGAGGAACAGAGGGAAGAGACTACTGGGGGTGGAGGGGAAATCAATCAGAGCACAGAGCATTAGGGATGGTAGGGGAAAGAGGGAAGGGGCCACTTTGATGAGGTGGAAGGGGGAAGAGACCAAAACAGAGGGCAGAAAGGGAGAGACTGAAGACAGGGACTGACAACTAAACAGGGATGAGAGACAAAGGGAAGAGACCATTGGAAATGTGGGGAAAGGAAGAGATAGGGACAGAGGGAAGACACTACAGTACATTTGTATGGGAAAAACACATGGAAAAGACCTCTGGGGGAGTTGGGGGAGAGTGAACTTAACAAGAGGATTGGATCTGAATTGTGAGTTGGGGATGGAGAAAGAGAAGAGATCACTGGGGAGGGCAGAGAAGGAGATACAGAAGGGCCTGACCATTGAGCTGGGAGAGGAGACAAAGGGAAGGGACCATTGAGAATAAGGGGGAGAAATGGAAGGGACCACTGGTGGGGGGAGAGAAGAGAGCTAGAAAGGACCATTGTAGATAGGGGAAGAGACAGCCATGGAGGGAAGAAATTACTGAAGAAATGACTGAGGATGGAGGAAGAAGAGACAGAAAGAATGGAAAGTGTTCCCTTCAGTGGAAGATGAGGAGGGGAAGGTGAATTAAATGAACCACTTTCATGGGGGAGACAAGAAGAGACTACTGGGGAGGCCAGAGAGTAAGAAGAAACAGAAGAGGAAGACCACTGAAGAGGGAAAAGAGAGAGACAAAGGGAAGGGTCTATTGAAGATGTGGTAGGGCAAAGGGAAGAAAGACTACTGGTGTTGGGGAAAAGAGACAGGTGGGATGGAACACTGGCCATGGGGGAGAAAGAACAGAAAAGACTACTAAGAATGGAGGGGGAAGAGACAGAGGAAAGAGAGAATAGGGAATGGGAGAAGGGAGTGAAGAGACCACTAGAGAGGGCAGAAAGGGAGAAATTAGGGAAAGGGACAGACCACTAAGCAGAAAGAAGAGAGGCAAAGGGAATAGACCATTAGAGAATGTGAGGTAGAAGACAAGAGAAAAAGATCACCAAGAGTGGTGGGAGAAGACAAATGGAAGAGACCATTGGCAACTGGGTGGGGATAGAGACAGAAGAAAGAAATTACTAGAGATGTAGAGGTGAGAGAAGGGAGAATTGGTGATGGTATGGGTAGTAAAATCAGATGAGAGAAGAGTACTTCAATAGGGGAAGAAGAAGGAGGGAGAGGGAGAGGGAGAGGGAGAGGAAGAGGAAGAGGGAGAGGTAGAGGGAGAGGGAGAGGGAGAGGGAGAGAGAGAGAGAGGGAGAAAGAGAGAGAGAGAGAGAGAGAGAGAGAGAGAGAGAGAGAGAGAGAGAGAGAGAGAGAGAAAGAAAGAGAGAGAGCGCTACTGTGTAAGACAGATAGGACCAAAAAGGGAGAAGAAAGAACTGGGTATTGAGGTGGGGTGGTGGAGATGGAAAGGACAATTGGGGATGGAGGTAGAAATAGAAGGAAGAGACTACTGGGGATAGAGAGGAAAGAACAACAAGGAAGGGACTATTAGAGATAGAAGGGGGTAAGTAAATTAAACACTGAAGTGGCCACTTTGATGCTAAGAGGGACCACTGGGGAGGACAAAGAGGGAGAGACAAGAGGAAGCGGCTGGCCACTGAGCAGGCTTACCCACCAAAAATCCCCATCTCCCCAAGAACCATGTCAAGGGAGTGATAGAACATCTTTGCCCCTTTAGAGACCTCTGTAGAAGGGCTTTCCTTTACTTCCACAAGAGCTATATAAGGAATCTTTAGTATACCATTTAAGGGACCTTAATTACTGCCAAGTCAGCTAAAGGATCCCTTTTCCTACCAATAAATAGTAATGATTTCATCTCTCCCATGCTATTAGAAAGCAAAGTACCTCTCCCTCGAATACCCACCTTGGTCCTCCAAGCTCTTTTGGAGAAGTTGCCCAGTCCATACTAAAGGAAGGGAAGCTTGCCACTTGAAGGAGACTTGAGCTATTTGTCCAGGAAGTACAGAGCTTTTGAGGTGATGAACACCTTGAGGCTGAAGTGACCCTACGATGGGAAAGGAACAAAGAGGGTCCAAGGAGGGTAGAGCAGAATGATGCCCTAAAGCAGTCTGTTCTTATCAGGGAAGTCTTCCTCGAGACTGGATGCAAGAAATGACGTGGACTAGAAAACTCTTCCCCTTCCTTGGGGACAGGTGAGTCATCACAGAAATGCTTCTGGTAGGTTAGATACTTGGCCTAGGAAGTCAGGTTCATGATGATACAATCTTGCACCTGTTGATTAACAGGGTCAAACTTTTTTATCTGAGATGGGAGCATGCCACTTTGCTAGCTGGGTGCTCTGACTTACACGAGAAGCTCCATTAGGCAGGAATCGTTGCCTTCTCCCTAATTGGGGAATCATGTGGTCCCATGTCCAGCTCAATATGGCATTGCTCCTCCATATTAACAATGAGCTCACTCTCCAAACTACTTATTTCGTATATGATGGATCTGCTGGTATTGACATGCCCCTACAAACAATGGTATAGAGTGGGAGGCATCAGGAAAATCTCTCCATTGGTCCTGAGCCCAAGTGGGAGAGCCTTAGTTTGGCCAGATTATCCAAGGCCACTCCTCAGGAATCAATATGGATGAATATTTTCCAGGCGATTGCACATGCTAGCCATGCAGCCTGGAGCGTGATGCACTGGAAGGACTTGCCAGAACCCCCATTCCCTAAGGTATTCTCTGTAACTAGATAAGCAGATGCTGAAGCCCAGTTGTATATGCTTCTCTGGTAGTGAATGGAGCCATCAGTAAAGCAGGCCAAACGACATTCCTCTAGAGCCAGGGCCTTCTAGAGAGGGCCTCACTGGGCTAGTAGGGGAAGTGGGATTCCGAGAGCTGGCCTTGTAACGGCACTAACACCAATAGAACCCAGGCACGCCCAATTTGAAACATCTCATTTCATTTAGCAATCAATAGAAGCCTTCTGTTCCCAACCCATCTTGTCTAAAGGGACTGTCCTGCACTGCCCAACTCAATAAGCAACATTGGGCAAAGGGTCACTAGATGATTGGTGTCCTCTAATGATGCAACTGTGGCACAATGAATAAAGCATCAGGCCTGGAGTCAGGAAGACCTGAGTGGAAATCTGACCTCAGATACTTACTAGCTGTGACTGTGGGCAAGTCACTTACCTTTGTTTGCCCAAGTTTCTTCATCTGTAAAATGGGGATAATAATAGTGCCTACCTCTCAAGGTTGTTGTAAGGATCAGATGGGACAATAATTGTAAAGTGCTTGGCACAGTATCCAGCACCTAGTAAGCTAAGTTAGCTATTATTATCATTTATTATTGTGGCTGCCAAGTGACACTGCTTATTCATTGAGCTTATCATTTGCCAAAACAACTGGATCTTTGTCATGTGTCCAAAAATTTGTCTGGTCTGCCTTGAGTCCCATACTTGAGTAGCTGAGTGGTTGGACCCAAGTGTAAGAAATTACACTTATTGGAAGTCCCATTTTATCACATTTGAACCATCCTTCTGGTCTACTGAAATCTTTGTGGATCCCAACTCTGCCATCCAATGTGTTAGCCATACTCTACTAGCTTCTCTGGCTTTAGCTGAGAGAGAGGAAGTTTCTTTACATGTCTGGACGGTTGAAACTTTGAATCATTGCTATGTCGTTGCTCTGTCCTTAGTTTGTGATCTTTCCCCTAAACTACCTCATCTCTGCCTTCAGGCCAGGTATTCTATAATATACAGCCCCATCCTTCTTTTTTTTAATCTTTACCTTCCATTTTAGAATCAATACTGTGTATCGGTTCCAAAGGCAGAAGAGCAAAAAGGGCTAGGTGATGGGGGTTAAGGGACTTGTCCAAGGTCATACAGCTGGGCAGTGTCTGAGGCAAGATTTAAACTCAGGATCTCCCATCTCTAGGCCAAGCTCTCAGACCACTGAGTCACCAGGCCACTCTCCCATCCCATCCTTCTTCTTCCTACAGTGATCCATCCTTTCCCATGTGCTCTGAACCATGCTTTCCCCCCTTCATGTCTTGAACCTCTTTAATATCATCTTATTATGCAATGTGATTCTACCGCCCTTTTATTCAGTTTTTAAAAACAAGCCATACCCTTCTAAAACCACGCTCCAGTCACGTGTCACATCCCACCAAGACTCAGCGATATCGACAAAGCAGAATTCCCTTCTTTTTGAATTTCAAGTTCACTTATCCTGTTGACTGTGTTTCTTGATTTTTTTGTAGAGACATCTGAAGTCATGGTTTTTTTCAATGCTAACTTCTTTCTTGGATTTGGTCTCATAGGAATTCTCAATCCTCTCTATGGAGATTTGTTTTCTTACTGCTACTCTCTGCAGTAGCTAGCGTGCTTGCTTTATGTGGGCAATTTCCCCCCTCCCCCTCCATTTTCAGTTTAAATCCCTCATAGCCAGTTTTACAAGACTCCAGGCAAATGTATTTTTCATTTTAAGCCTGCTCCACCCCTGGTCAAGAGTCCATCATTCTGGTATTTTAATTCGTGGTCCACAATTCCAAAGCCCATTCTCAGACACCATATACTTACTGCTCCAACTACATCACATTCTTCTCCGACTTTGTACTTTGGGAGCACCTGCCTCTGATCAGTCGCAGAGGCGAAAACACCACCTGTGCTCCTCCGGTCTTCAGTTTTTTATCCCAAACTTCATGGTCCCTAGCAAAGCTTTTGGGGTTCCTTTTGGCAGCATTATTCATCTTGTTAATCTCTACAAATCAGTGGCGGCTGGCAGGTTTGATAAGTGTCATGGAAGTTGTCTGTCATGCCTGCGTTACTGTGAAAGACCATTTAGTCATTCAGTCATGTCTGATTCTTTTTGATGCCTTGTATCAGGGGTCGGCTACCTTTTTGGCCGTGAGAGCCATAAACGCCACATTTTTTAAAATGTCATTTCGTGAGAGCCGTACAGTGCTCACAGTGCCGCTCCTGTAACAGCGCCTGAAAAAAATTGACTATGGTTCCTGCAGAAACAGCCATATCTGGCCCTCAAAAGAGCCATACATTGCTGACCCCTGCCTTGGACTATGGGAGTTCATGCCAATACTGTCCATGGAATTTTCTTGGCCAAGATACTGGAGTGGTTTGCCATTTCTTTCTATAGTGGATTAAGGCAAACAAAGGTTAAGTGACTTGCCCAGAGTCACACAGCTAGTAAGTGTCGGAGGTCAGATTTGAACTTAAGTATTCCTGACTCCAAGTCCAATAATCTATCCACTGAGCCACTTAGCTGCCTACTACTCCTCGTCCACTCTATCTCTGACCCCTCTCGTATGAAATCTCTCCTGGTATTACGTATATGTCCACATCATCAATTCTGGAAGCACTAAAAGCTCAGAGAAAGAAATAGTTGAGGAAAACTGGGGCCCAGAGAGGGGAAGTGACTTACCTGAAGGTGTAAAGATGGAAAGTTGTAGACATGGAATTTGAACTGAGGTCTTGTGATTCTTGATTTATTGCTTTTTCAGCCACCTTGGACATTTTACAAAGCATTTCTCTCCTAATAATTCTGTGAGGTTGATGGTTGAAGTTTGATTGTCCTCAATTTGCAGAGAAAGCAACTGAGGCTCCATCATTAATTCACCCAGATGAATGACTTGAATATAAAGAAGGAAACTATAAGAAAATTAGGCAAACACAGAATAGTATACTTATCAGATCTCTGGGAAAGGAAAGATTTTAAAACCAAGCAAGAGTTAGAAAAAATTCCAAAATGTAAAATAAATAATTTCAACTACATTAAACTAAAAAGCTTTTGTACAGACAAAACCAATGCTACCAAAATTAAAAGGGTAGCAACAAATTGGGAAAAATGTTTATAACAAAAAACTCAGACAAAGGTCTAATTACTCAAATATACAAGGAGCTAAATCAATTGTACAAAAAATCAAGCCACTCTCCAATCGATAAATGGGCAAGGGACGTGAATAGGAAATTTTCAGATAAAGAAATCAAAATTATCAATAAGCACAGAAGAAAGTGTTCTAAATCTCTAATAATTAGAGAAATGTAAATCAAAACAACTCTGAAGTATCACCTTATACCTAGCAGTATGGCTAAAATGACAGCAGGGGAGAGTAATGAATGTTGGAGGGGATATGGCAAAATTGGGACATTAATGCACTACTGGTGGAGTTGTGAACTGATCCAACCATTCTGGATGGCAATTTGGAATTATGCCTGAAGAGAGCTAAAAGAATGCCTGTGCTTTGATCCAGCCATATCATTGCTGGGTTTGTACCCCAAAGAGATCATAGATAAAAAGACTTGTACAAAAATATTTATAGCCGCGCTTTTTGTGGTGGCAAAAAACTGGAAAACGAGGGTATGATCTTCAATTGGGGAATGGCTGAACAAATTGTGGTATATGCTGATGATGGAATACTATTGTGCTCAAAGGAATAATGAACTGGAGGAATTCCATGTGAACTGGAAAGACCTCCAGGAATGGATTCAGAGTGAAAGGAGCAGAACCAGGAGAACATTGTACACAGAGACTGATACACTGTGGTAAAATCATTCAAATGTAATGGACTTCTGTATTGGCAGCAATGCAATGACCCAGGACAATTCTGAGGGATTTATGGAAAAGAAAGCTACCCACATTCAGAGGAAGGACTGCAGGAGTGGAAACACAGAAGAAAAACAACTGCTTGAACACATGGGTTGATGCGGACATGATTTGGATGTAGACTCTTAATGACCACTCTAGAACAATTATCAATAATATGGAAATAGGTCTTAATCGATGACACATGTTAAAACCAGTGGAAATGTGCATCAGCTGTGGGGGGGGGGGTTGGAGGGTGAAAGGGAAAGTAAGAACATGAATCATGTAACCATGGCAAAAATTTTTTCTAAAAGAATAAAAATTTTAAATAAAAAAATAATTCACCCAGAGTCTCACAGCTAGTATGTGGCAGATCTAGGATTCATCCCAAGTCTGCTGGCTCCCAGTCCTGCACTCTTTTCAATTAATAATGTTAAAGAGCTTTAGCTAGTGATTTTATGACTATCACCTCTTCTGATCCTCATTACAACTCTGCAATTGATAGCAGGTATCCTTTTCTCTACTTGACAGATGAAGAAACTGAGACTCAGATTATGTAGTTTACCCAGAATCACCCGGGTGCTGGCCAGGCAGGATTTGGGCCCAGGCCTCTGACTTTGAGCCTCAAGTCCACCCTTACATCATCATGCTGTCTCTGAAGACGGACATAAGCATTCCTCTATGATGCAGATGTGGGAACCAGAGCCAAGTCCCCAAATAAGAAGCAAAGGGTTGTAGTGTGCACTTGTCCCATATCGGGGGCACTTGTGAATCAGTGGTATAGACCAGTCTACATCATAACAAGCCATGTTACCACAAGGAGGTCAGGGTAAAGGAATACGCATTTATGAAGAGCTTACTATGTGCTTGTCACACTCCTAAGTCCCTTTTACAAATATGTATTTATTTGATTCTTTGATCCTGAGCGGTAGGTGCCTAACACTATCTTGTTTATAGTTGAAGAAACTGAGGCAGATAGAAGTGAAGTGATTTGCCCAGGGAGACACAGCTAGTAAGTGTCTGAGGCAGAATTTGAACTTGCATCTTTTTTTTAAACCCTTACCTTCTGTCTTAGAATGAATACTGCGTGTTGGCTCCAAGGCAGAAGAGTGGTAAGGGTAGGTAATGGGGGCCAAGTGACTTGCCCAGGGTCACACAGCTAGGAATTATCTAAGACCGGATTTGAACCTAGGACCTCCCGTTTCTAGGCCTGGCTCCCAATCCACTGAGCTACCCAGCTGCCCCCTGAACTTGTGAACTTGCATCTCCTGGGCTCCGAGACCAGCACCCTATCCATTGTTTCATCTAGCTGACAACAGGGTTCTCTGCAGTTAGCACGTAGACCCACTGCCTCCTTCCAAGCCAGCTGGGTTGGAGTTGTGCTTGATTTGGGTGCCTCTCCTTTACCCTCCTCGCCCAGCAAACGAATATACCCAGGAAGATGAATTAAATGGTGCCTTTCCCCGGTGTTGCCAGCCACTCCAATCCTCCTCCCTCAGCAGCCTGAACATTTTCCAGGTGGGCGTTGAGATGCAGGCCCCAGCATCCTTCCCTAGAGCTGGTCCCAGAGCTCTCTAATGAAATGTGAATATCTCCACATCGCCAATGACATGTGCTGAGTGATTCCATTGAGAACACGCATAAGACCCTCCCATTAGGGTACCATCCGTCTTCTAGAAGAACTAATTGGCTTAAATATTTCACCTGTGTTTAGAGATCATTTAGCTACGTTGACAAAGCCAGCAGTGCCCGGGCGCCTTGGCGTCCTTTTAATGAGTGTTTGCCAATGCAAATAGGGGGAAGAAACAACCTTTGAAAGTCCTCCACGTGGTTTCTCTATCTGCATTTGCCAGCTGTTGCTTGACCCAAATATGGGAAGCAGAGGCAATATATTCATATATGCAGGCCACGGAGGAGAACGTTCATTCACGTTTGTTCTTTTAAACAGAGCGTGGCTAAAACTCCGTTTTTAAATATGCCCATTCTGCTTGTAATCCTTACACAGATATTGCTTTTACATCAAATCACCAAGCATGGAGGCTTCTTTGGGCTCCTGGGCCATTCTCAAAACATTTCCCATCCTGTGCTAAGAATGTATTTGGGTACCTGCTGGGGCTAATTTTCAGAGGCAGGAGAGCCTGGCAAAACTGCCCTTTGCCTAAACGGAAGCTTTAGCTCCTGATTTCCAGAGGGACTTCTTCTATGGGTGAATGTTGTTCCTGAGTCCCTCCATGAACCAGGCCCACGCCACGGTTCCCAAATGAAAAACCTCGACATTTCCTCATTGGGTGAGCACAGCTCCTGTTGGACCACCTTTCTCCCCTGTCTACTCCAAATGGATTTTTCATGTATTCATTTATATCAGTGATTCCCAAAGTGGGCGCCACCGCCCCCTGGTGGGTGCTGCAGTGATCCAGGGAGGCGGTGACGGCCACAGGTGCATTTGGGGGCGGTGAATAACTGTAAGGGGTGGTGATAGTATGTGACAGGGGGCGCTAAGTCATATTTTTTCTGGAAAGGGCGGTAGGCCAAAAAAGTTTGGGAACCACTGCTCTATAGCATCTACAGGTCCATTTAAATTGCCTCAGTTTCTCTCTTTTGTGCCTCTGTCCGTTTCAGTTCTGGAAGTGGTAGAAGATGAAAATTGGTGTTCGTGGTGTCTTAGAAAGAACACTAAGCTGGAAATCTGGGACCCAGATTTCCTGTTTCTGCTATTCACCGACAAGATCTGGGAGAGACTCTCAGTTTCCCTTTTTTTAATAAATTGGAGTATCATAGATGTATGGCTGGAAGGGAGGCAAGAGGCTATTGATTCAACCCTTTAATTGTACAGATGAGGAAAGTGAGGCTGACAGTTAAGTGACTTGTCTAGGGTGAAACAACTAAAAAGTGTCTGAGATGGGAGTAGCAAAAAAAAAAAAAATGGTTCAGCCTAACAAAGGAATAAAAACCATTTCACAGCATATGCTACGTTTTGCTTCTGTATTACCTCAGTATGTTTCACAATCTGTTCGCTGGGACGGAGATGGGTCGTTCCATTTCGATCAGAATTTGATGAATGCGGCAGAAGAGCCCATTCAAAGTGCTATGAGATCAGACATGGGATCAGTTGCTGGGGTGGGGCTGGTAGAAAGGGGGCATTCCAAAAAGTTGCACAGAAGAGGTAAAATTTGAGCAGGCAACTGAGTGGTACAATGAATAGAGAGCTGGACCTGAAGTCAGGAAGATCTGAAATCCAATTCAGCTTGCCTAACTGTGTGGCCCTGGGCAAGTCACTTAACCTCTATCCCCTTCAGTTTCTTCATCTGTTTCTTCAAATGGTGATAAGCAAATGAGATGATGTCTGTCAAGGGCTTTGCAAATGTTACAGCAATGCGTAAATGCTGGCTGTTATTCTTATTATTGAAGAATGGTCCTGATTCAAGTAGGCAGAGGTGGAGCGGGACTGGGTAGGAAAGATGGGAAGCAAGTCCCATGTGGAGAATGACTAAAACCTGGGAAGGTCTAGGATGAGTTTTAGAGACTGAGGCAAGTAGTCAGCCACGAGGACATAAGAGGCCCAAAGCAGCTCCTCTCAATGGGCAAACCTCCTCGTTTCCATCTTCTCCCCTTCCCCCTCCCCATCTCCTTACGGTAAGAATGACATGCCTGGATGGCTGTCTCCTCCTGCAGATGTGATGTCCATTGGCAGGCTCATGACCCGCTGGCTAGGGATGGAGGACGGGGAGGAGTGGGGAGTGGGGAGAAACACACTGTCAGCTCACGGCTGCTGGGAAGGAAAAGGCTGTTCTCCAGAGGGGGAGAGGAAAAAAATCTTCATCTCCAAGATCCTTAAATAAATCGTGTTGTTCTCTCCCCACTGCAACAAAACATGTCAATAATCAAACACTCTTGACGGCCAGAAAAGAGCCCAAAGCTAGTCCGCCTGGAGGGAGACCTGCTGCCAGGATGGCATTAGAGGGGAAGCAAACATTTCTGTAAGTACCGATCAGATACAATGCAGCTAGATTTCTCCCCTCTGGCATATCATTTTCGATAATGGGTATGGAAATTATTCATTGACTAGCTATTCAGAAATAACTTAGGCCGATGGGTTGCGAAGATACTTCACAGACCTCCAGACTAATTCTTGCTAATCAGGCTGGTGAGGCTTGTAAGGGGCTCCTTCGGTGGGGGCCCAGGAACCTTGGTGGGGCTGGGCTCTCTCCAGTCTCTTGAAGACCAGGGAAGAAAGGCAGAAGCAGGCCAGGCAGGGACCCCTCTCCAGTGGCCTCCTCTGAGGATGCTCACTCCCGGCCTGTCCATCGTTCAGTGCTGAGCTTGGCGGGCAAGTTAAGTGAAGCTCCTTACTACTTATCAATCAGAAATCAGCAGGGCCTCTAGAGTTCTCCTCATTAAATTTAAAGTATATTCTCTCCCTAGCAGCAGGCCGCTCTGCTGCCATCCATTACTCGTATGGCCAATTTTTGACAATCAGAGAGGGCCGCCTCCATCACCGGCTCAGTGCCTGCTTCTGTCTTCTTCCCTTGGGAGGCCACATCCCTTCCAAAGTCTCCTTGAAATGGTTGTCTGACTAGGATCTGGTCTCTTCTGATGGCCTCCAACTTTACCCTACCTTTATGTTATGCTGGGTCTTCTTGCTCTCTAGCCAAATTGATGGGCATAAAAGCACATGAAATGTGCTCATCCTGCATCCCTCCCGCCCTAGATGAAGGCCACTGATGAGTTTACTTCCTGCCCTCACTAGTGAACTCAGAACCATGTTGAGGGCAGTCGGCATTTCTAGAGATTGCTTTTGAAAAGGAAAAGTGATAAGCAGCAGATCCCAGAGGAAAACGGACTGGACAAGGAGGCAGAAAACATGGGTTCAAAGTCTGGTTGTCTCAGCAACTTCCTAGCTGGGTGCCTTTAGGCAACTGGCTTCCCCACTCTGGGCCTCGCTTTTTTCCTTAGTAAAACGAAAGGGCTATACCAGATGCTCTCCAAGGTTCCTTCCAGCTCTAGCATCTGTGGTTTGCTTTAAATGTGTTAGTGATGTGGCTTGGGAGTTTATGGTGGTTTTTTTTTAATTTTTCCAATGAACCGCCAGAATTCTCCCTTTCCCACCACCCACCACCATACTCCTCCTCCTGACCAAGAGCATGCCTTTGGAAGGTAGTCAAGGGGAGCCTGAGGTCATGACCTCTCACTACCACATATCGAGGAGCCAATAGATCTCTAACCTCACCGTCGAATCCAGCTCAGATCAAGTCCAATTATTAGATGGTGTTTTATACACCCTGTTGTAAGCCCTCATTATATCTGGCTTCTTGAATAGCCAACTTCTCCATCTCTAATCTGTTTTCCTCCCCCATTCATCCTTGATGTGTTGTTCCTGGTATAATCAAAGGATCATAGATCTGGCCTGGAAATGGCCTCAGAAGTCGGCCGGCTTGGAAAAACCTCCATGAACTGATGCAGAGTGAAATAAGCAGAACCAGGAGAACATTACAGCATACACAGTAACAGCAATATTGTGGAAAGATCAACTGGGATAGATTTAGCTACTAACAGGAATACAATGATTCAGGGCAATTCTGAGGAACCTATGACAAAGAATGCCATTCACCTCTAGAGAAAGAACTATGGGAGCAGAAATGAAGATGAAAACATATGATTTTTCACTTGTTTATTTGGGTATATGATTTAGGGTTTTGGTTTTACAAGAATATTCACTTACGAAAATAAACAATATGGAAATGTTTTGAGATAATATATATATATATATATATATATATA
>NC_058136.1:20330478-20338870 GCF_016433145.1 Gracilinanus agilis | reverse complement strand
AACGTTTTTTTGTTGTTCCTTGGGAGGGGCTGCCTTAAGTAAGGCTTGAAGATCCACACTGAGTTACCTTTGTGGAGGAGGAAAAGCAAGGCAGGGCCGAGCTGGAGGCTTTGGGGTGAAGGTTGACCCTCCAGCTCCTGTTAATACTATTAGTGCCACAGGATCGAGTTTCAGATGAAACATGGTGACAATTACTGGCCTGAAACAGATGCCCTCCGAAATTTAGGTCAAGTGTTCAGGACTCGGGTTTCATGGTCAAGGTTGTCTTGGGAGAACCCGCAGAGGACGCTGGATGGCTCGGGAAGCCCATAAAAAGCCCCCGATATTTTCAGGCCACTTCCCTGAAGGGTCCATCTTAGAAGCGTGGACCCTGGAAGCCATCTAGCCGGCTTCCCTCATCTTTTTTAAAAGTTCATTTACTTAATTGATTGAGTTAGGCTATTTCCATATATATATATATATATATATATATATATATATATAGAGAGAGAGAGAGAGAGAGAGAGAGAGAGAGAGAGAGAGAGAGAGAGATAGATCTTATATATGACAATAAAATTGTTTCCCTTTGTAACTCTCCTTATTCTATTTTGTGCATTTCCAAACGGGATTCTAAGAAGGGGCTCATTGGCTTCCCTGTACTGCTGAACTAGGGGTCTAGGATTCTCCCTCTCAATAGCCCCCCCCATTGACAGTCAGCCAGAATCACTAGGAAGGAGAGCACACTGTACCTGATTTAGGGTTCTAGAAAATATTTTGGTCTGGGAGTCTCCTCTGAAGTGTCTGGAAAGATCATCCCCCATTCCAAAAGGGACCCTTTGCTCCAGGAGACTGAACTAGAGGACCTCAGAGAACTCTTCTAGCTCTAGTCTAGATACAGGACCCTGCTGTGACCTTGGTTGAGTCCCTTCCCCTCCTTGGCCTCGTTGGCCTAGATGGATGAGAGCTTTGGCCTCATTGGCCTAGCCTACGTGGTCTGGTAGGGCTCCTATCTTCCTCTAGTCCAGCATTGCTGAGACATTCTGCCTCTGCTCTCCATTCCTGATTTGTTTTCCTGGTTAGGAGGTGGGTACTCAAAGGGCTAACAATATTTCCCTTCCCTTCGGGCAGAAAAGCGGCTTTTATTTATTTCCACCGGGCTCTCTCGGTTTCAATCAGTGTCTTTACAGTGTGACAATCTTCTCAGTTAACATCCCTCTGGTGGGTGTTTTTCACGTGACAACTCTTTTAAAGACACAGAACTATATTTTATTTACTGCCTCCTATAAATTATTTACTAGCAGTCTGAGGTAATCCATTAAAGCCACATGGTTTGTTTATACTAAATAGTTATCTGGGGACTCCTTGCTTTCCTTAAAGCTGTAAGACTGCAGAAAGGACCCAGGGTAAGGGCAGGGACTGTGTGGCATTGGAGAGATGCTAAAAGAAAACTAGTCAGGTTGAACTGAAAATGCCCTTTTTATTGCTATTTAGGTTTCACCAAAAATTCAGCAGTCCGTGGTCCGTTAGTCAGTCAACAAGCATTTAATCAGGCCCTTACTATGTGCCAAGCACTCTGCTAAGTGGGGGAGGATAAAAGAAGGGCCAAACCAGGCCTGCCCTCTTGGGGTTTATATTCTAACAGGGCAGACAACGTGCAAACACTTAGGTACTTAGGGGACGGATCCAGAGCTGATGGAAGGCCAGCTTGGAAAAGAAGACATTGGCAGCTTGGGGGGACCTTGCTTTAAAGGGGCCAGGTCAGAATCTGTGGCGAGAAGGGCTAGAGTCCAGGAGGCCTCTCCTACGTGGGACGGGGGAAAGAACTTGGAGACATTCTGGCACTGCCACTTCCTGGCTGTATGACCTAAAACAATAATGGCCAATAGCTAACAGACTCTTACAACAGCCCTAGGAGGTGGGTGCTATTATTGGCCTTAGGAAAAGAAGGCAGACAGAGGTCCAGTGATTTGCCCAAGGTCACAAAGCTAGTAAGAGTCTGAGGCCCAACTTGAGCCCAGGCCCATTACTCTAACTGCTGGCTGCCTAAGGCAAGTCATTTTTACTTCTCTGTAAAATGAGGGAATTGATCTAAATATTATCTGAAAGGTCTTCCTAGTTCAATTCTGTCACCCCAAAGAGCCTGGATGACTCTTGGTAGCTGGGAGACTCTTTTTAGGGAAATGTTCTTCCTATATTACCACCCAGGCTCCCACGTACCCCTGTTTTTATCTGGGAGTCACCAGATAACAAGGAACATCAAGCACATCCTTGAAGGAGAAAAAGAAATCTTTCTTTTCCAGAAGTGTATGCTGGCCATCCCTGAGCTTTTGCCTTAGTGCCAGTTCCAGGGTTTATAGGGTGATTTGGAGTTTAAATAAGGAGCCTCAGGTCTTCCCTTTTCGTGCCAGATGGCAAAGCTCCCCTCTTTCTCTCTGTCTACCCCCTCACTTGGGAAAAGAACAGGGCAAAGTGACTTTGCCTAGTTCTTGCCTAGTAAGGCCCTGGAAATACCAATAACCTCCTCAAAGAGATTAAAGGAATTATCTGGATAATTCAAGGGGGAAAAACCAATCACCACCTTTGGCTGAACTCCTGGAGCCATTTCATGTTGCTGCCACTTGCCTAGTGCTCAGCATAGGTCTTGTGAATTATTACTTACCATTTTAAGAAGATTTGTTGGGGGCAGCTGAGTGGCTCAGTGGATTGAGAGCCAGGCCCAGAGATGGGAGGTCCTGGGTTCAAATCCGGCCTCAGACACTTCCCAGCTAGGTGACCCTGGGCAAGTCACTTGACCTCCATTGCCCAGCCCTTACTGCTCTCCTGCCTTGGAACCAATACACAATGTTGATTCTAAGGTGGAAGGTGAGGGTTTAAAAAAAAGAAGATTTGTAAGTGTTCTCACCCCAGCTAGACTCTAAGCCTCTTGAAGGCAGGGGTCTTTCTGTATCGACAGTCAGTGAATATTATGTCTAGGGAGTTTTTTTGAAGGGAGGGCCTGACAACTTCCAAATTATGGCACTTCCCCTCGCACGTGAAGATTTCTAGAGTCCCAACAATGAAAAAAAATCACAGGGTCTACTCCAACCCCTTCATTTGACAGCTGAATAAACTGGAGTGAGCTGATGTGAGACAATTAAAATCTCCCGTAACATGGGTTAGGCCCATGACTCTTCTTTCTCTAGTTTCTCCCAAGAGGACACCAAGTGGCTCCAGGGACCTGACTGGCCCCCTGCTTTCCTAACAAGCTTCCTGGTTTCCTAAGGGCATAAAATGGATCCTGCAGTTGGGGATGAAGATGTTCTACCTTGGGGGATTTCTGAAGATAATGAGACTCGCTATACCCTGCTCTGGTACCCTGCCCTTCCCACTGGCCATAATTCTAAATGCGGATGAGGGGGAGCTGCATCAGAAGCTAAGCTGCATACCCTTCCTGTGTTAGAGCACCCCAAACTGTTCGGTGACTTCTGAGTGCCTCATTTCATCCCAACCCTGAACCTGAACTAAGAGGATCAACAATGACCAAAGGGCAGAAAGCCTTTTGTCTAGAACACAGGTTCCTAAATGGCTTTGTGTATCATGGACCCCCTTCTCAGGATCATGTTTTTAAATGCATAAAAGAAGATACCTAAAAGTACAGAGGAAACCAAAGGTTAATGAGAAGAAAGGTATGGGGGACAGCTGAGTGGCTCAGTGGATGGAGAGCCAGGCCTAGAGACAGGAGGTCCTGGGTTCAAATCTGGCCTCAGACACTTTGTAGCTATGTGACCCTGGGCAAGTCATTTAACCCCCATTGCCTAGCCCTTACACAGTATTGATTCGAAGGTGGAAATTAAGGGTTTAAAATTTTTTTTAAAGAAAAGAAAGGCAAAAGGTTTTCCATTCTGAATTCTGGTCCCCTTGCAATAGATCTGGGGGCCCCAGGTTAAAAACCTTCCCACTAAATCCATGATCACCACTCCTAGATAGAGCTAAGTGTGGTTTTCAAGTCAAAGAGGGAAAATATGGTAGAGATGACATAAAATGATGGGGCTCCGCTGAAAAGTACAACTTCCCCATCTCATGGAAGCTTTCTCCATCTCTTTCCTGCCAAAGTCAAAGACTGCCGAGAACACATTTAGAACTGTTAACGGTCATGGAGCAGCCGTTTTAACATACACCTTTAAAGAAGGAACTATCCTAACCCTGCCCACCTGTGCAAGTTGGTCTAGTTCTTTCTCCATCCTAGAGACCTGTGCCTGGCACAAGGGACTAACCCAGTGATTCCCAAAGTGGGCGCCACTGCCCCCTGGTGGGTGCTGCAGCGATCCAGGGAAGCGGTGATGGCCACAGGTGCATTTATCTTTCCTATTAATTGCTATCAAATTTTAAACAAAATCAATTTCCAGGGGGGCGCTAAGTAATATTATTTCTGGAAAGGGGGCGGGAGGCCAAAAAAGTTTGGGAACTGCTGGGCTAACCAATGGTGACCTTACTTCCTGGTTGCCTGAATGCAAAATAGCCTGGTGGGTGCTCTCCAATGCTTGGCGGGGGGGGGGGGCAGCAATGATGGGCAACTCGGGCAGGGGGACCTCTCTCAGGTGAACAAACGAGGTGTTCTCAACCTATGTCCTTGGTGACTATCCTTCTACTGTGTCAAAGAAAATCTTCTGTTGCCTGTTGAGTGTTTCATTTTGTTCTAACATTGAACCTCAACTACCAAGGAATTGGCCTGTGGCAGGCACATCCAGGACCTCACCAAACTGGAAAGGCATTGAGTGGAAGATCCAGCGCCAAGCTGCTTGTTGTGTTTGGAGGACTCGCCTGCTATGTCCCAGGAGGCTCTCCAGCAGAAGGCGGGTCACCAGGTGAGGGATTTTTGACAAGACAAAATCCGTAACTCATAGAGACTTTCTTCTAAGGTAAAGGCTACAGTTTCTGCTCTCTAGTCATGGAGAGAGCCTCAGACCTCTGAAACTGGGGAGCACTAAAGTATGAAACTGAGACCCAAGGGGTGGGAGTCGTCTAGTCACACAACAACTCGGTGGCAGAGCTGGGCCTCCAAGTGAGGTTTCCTAGGTCCAAAAGAACTTCTCTTTCCATTGAGGATTCATTCAGACACTCAAATTATATGGCTGAATTTGATTTTGGTTAACCCTGTTGCCATTGTTTAACCTATGCTCAGTTTTACCAAAAAGGGGAACGATATTAAGGAAATGTTATCCTCTGAATCAGAACATAGGGAGGCGGTGGAATGCAGGGGAAAGAATCTGGCTTCCAATCCTACCTCACCAGGCTACTTCCCGGCTGTGGTACTGACAAGTCACAACTTCTCTGGGCCCCAATTTCTTCATCTGTACAATAACAGTAGGACTAGATGTCCAATGACGTCCCTTGCAACTCTAAATCTATGAGATTGTGATCAGACGGTTTTAGTCTATGTGACTGAATAAAAAAAAGTCCATTTTCCCACTTGCAGTGGTCACAAATATAGATGGACACACTCATTTTGCCAGATTGAAAACAGCAGCCTTCCATATTTTAGACACCAAGAAATGAGTGCTAAATCTCTTGGCTTTGTCCAATCAGAAGCAGACCATCTATTTCATCTAAGTTCTAATACATGAAGTACATAAAGAAGGACAGCTGCCTATTCTGTCTCTTTTGTCCTCTTTCTTTCTCCTATTTTCCCATCTCCTTCTCTCTCTCCTTCCTTTCTCCCCCTTTCTTGTGTCTCCCGATCCCTTCCTTCCTCTCCCTTCTCTTCTTTCTTGCTTCCATTCTCCCTTTCTTCCCCCTTCTCCCTGCCTTTTTGCCTCCTCTTCCCCATGCTTTCTCTCTTGCCCTTCCTCCCTCTTCTTTCTCTCTTTTTCTTTCCTTTTTCTCCTCCCTCCTTTTCTTCCTTTCTCTTCCATCCCTATAACACCAGTAGGAAGTTTCTAAATTTGTATGTCCTGCAAGTCAGACTAAAGAATGAGTTGGTCTTTTGGTCTTAACTTGGTTCAGCATTATGGGAGGGAAGGGAAGGTCATTTGTTTCAAGGGTTAAAATTGCTCTCATCAATGGAAAGTTGATTAGAATGAGTCATTTCTCTTAGTGCATAAAAGTCTAATGAAGCAACCTTTCTTTTGTTTAAACCCTTAACTTCTGTGTATTGGCTCTAAGGCAGAAGTAGTGGTAAGGGGCTAGGCAATGGGGGTCAAGTGACTTGCCCAGGGTCACACAGCTGGGAAGTGTCTGAGATCACATTTGAACCTAGGACCTCCCGTCTCTAGGCCTGGCTCTCAATCCACTGAGCTACCCAGCTGCCCCCAACAATAAACCTTTCTAAATAATGCTACTCTGCTGAATTTTCCCCAACTCCTGGTCAACACAACTCTGCTCTAAATCCCATTTTGGAACATCCCTCAGAACAAGCGAGACCAGTAGTGACCTTGTGGATCCTCGTCTGGTTGCCCTGGTGAGCAGGCATGCCTTATACTGATGGTAGCTAAGAATTTTAAATTCAAAGACAGTGTGTTGGGTGATAAAAATGGACTGGTTTCAACGTCTGGAAGACCTGGGTTCAAGTCCCATTCTTGACATGTTCGCCATATGACGAAAGATGGGTAAATCACCTAACCCTTTGGTGAGAACTCAAGTCAAAAAACACAGATTAATATCATCTATGTTGGAGGGTATTTTTATTTATTTTGTTAAACATTTCCTAATGACATTTAAATCTGCTTGGGGCTATACTTGATAGTGTCATTAGTGGTGCACTTGGCACGGCTGATCAAGGCAACTGAGACAAGGAAGGGTTCGTATTAACTTAGGTTTGTGAACTTGCTTGAAAAAATATTTTGATAATTATACTTCAATATCATTGGTCTCCTTTGTACTCTGGTGAATTTTATATGAATATTATATGCATCTAAAAGCATGTCAAAGGGGTCCAGGACACACAAAACGTTAAGAAACCCTGCTCTAAATTTTAATTAAAACATAAACTAGGGGGCAGCTGGGTAGCAAGGAGCCAGGCCTAGAGACAGGAGGTCTTCCTAGCTGTGTGACCCTGGGCAAGTCACTTAACCCCCATTGCCCAGTTTTTACCACTCTTCTGCCTCAGAACCAATGCCCAGTATTGACACTAAGATGGAAGATGAGGGTTTAAAAAACCCATAAACTACAACTTTGTATACTGATAATAATATATTTCTTGGTTCTGAAGCGTGTTTTAATTTTATATTAGTGGGATACAGACTGGCGATACTTTTGGAATCTGGCTTTTAAATCTCCTCAAATTTTACCTAGATTTTATATTATGGTGATTTTCTAATCTTGCATCTTATCGCCAGAGTAGAGGGAAAGTCCCATGAGGGCAGGGCCCAGGTCTTATGAAGAAATGTATGCCAAAAGAATGAATTCTCTCTGTAAGGGTGGAGGAATATTAAACCCAAGGAGTCAGCTGCATGTTGTTTAATGAAGTGAAGTGAGATCTCCTTCTGGTTGACTGGTAAGCACTTTGCTCTTGGCTGTGGAGAAGATACATAGACAGCATACTGATTAAGCCCCTACTATGTGCCAGGCACTGTACCCAGCACTGGAGAAACAAATACAAGCAAGCAGTCTGTATCCTCAAGGAACTTCCATTCCAATGGAAGAAGATGACACATAAAGGGAACCTAGAAAAGTGGGGAAAGGAGGTTGGGAGGGGCAAAGAGGCAGAGAAGTCCGGAGAGGGAGTCATCAGGATTGAAGTAAGCATAGTTAGGGGGTGCCATGAAAAGGGGTGGGAGGGATAAAGTACTGGCCAAACCTTAAAATAGATGTTAACTCATAATTATTACGATTTATATAAATAAGCATATTAAAAATGAAAAGCAGCTTGTCATAGTGGCCCTAGAGTCAAGAAGACCTGAGTTCAAGTCCAGCCTGGGACCTATACAAGTTGATTGCCTTATAGCAAAGGCTCTTGATTTTTCAGTATTCCTGGGCATTTCTTCCAACCTATATATTACAGATGAGCTGCCCATCTTTAAAGATGGGTTTCCACACTGGAAGTTTCCTATACTGATGAAATCAGAGGTCTAGATCAAAACATTCTTTCTAATGATTAAAATGATAATAAATTTTATTATTTGGTAACTTTTGAAAAGTGGGTTGATTTTCATCAAACTCAGGTGAATAAAAGATACACTTAGTTTGATTTCTGGGTCAGTCTATCATAAGGGTTAGAGTTAAGTGATTTGCCTGAGATCACACAGGTACTATTGTAGTAGTAGCCTGCTGGTTGGGGCTGCCTGCCACAAATCTCTCCCCACTTCAATCCATCCTCCTTTGGGCAACCAGAGTCATTTTCCTAAAGTGACCATATCACCATCACCCCCCCACCTCTGACACACATACACACACACACACACACACACACACACACACACACACACACACACACACA
>NC_058136.1:20317445-20330472 GCF_016433145.1 Gracilinanus agilis | reverse complement strand
ACACACACACACACACACACACACACACACACACACACACACACACACACATTCTCTTTCTGTCTCTCGATCTCTGTCTCTGTCTGTCTGTCTCTTTCTTCCTACCTTACTCTCTAGCCTCCTTACTGTTCCCTGAACAAAACCATGCCACCTTTACTGAGACTGTCCCTCATGCCTGGAAGACTTTCCCTTCTCCTTTCTGCATCCTGGCTTCCCTGGCTTCCTTCAGGTTCCAACTAAAACCCCACCTTCTACAAGAAGCCTTTCCAATCCCCCTTAATTCTAGGGCAGTGATGGCAAACCTTTTAGAGACCAAAAGCCCAAACTGCAGCCCTCATGCTACACATGAGCCCCCCCACACACACCTTATCCCAGACAGGGGAGGGAGGAAGCGCTCATATTGGGCTGCTGGTCAGAGGGGAGGGTCGTGTGAGAAATGTCCACGAATGCATTGGAGAGGGGGAGGGGAGCAGCCCCCTCTGGCATGCGTGCTATAGGTTCGCCAAAACAGTTCTAGGGCCTTCTCTCCGTTGTTTCCTAATTCATTCTGTAGATTGCTTGTTCGATTATAAGCTCCTTGAAGGTTGTTTATGCTCTCCCTAGTTTGCCTCTTTTTGTATCCCTTGTACTGAGCACAGTTCCTGGCACATAGAGCCTCTTTTTTAACCTCTTACCTTCTGTCTGGGAATCACTGGTTCCAAGGCAGAAGAGGATTGAAGGCTAAGCAATGGAGATTAAGTAACTTGCCCAGGATCACACAGCTAAGAAGGGCCAACATAGTAGCCTCTTAACAAATGCTTACTGATCAATCACTAACTAGAATCCAGGGCTTCAGACTCCAAAACCAGCATTCTTCACTATCAAAACAACACTAGCTTACACTTGGACAGAAGCATAATGACTGACTATAAAGTGCTTTACTTTATATAGACTGGACCGAGTTTATCACACAACCACTTCACATGGCAATACTTCACCCTAAAGAAGTCTGTCATTTTTGTCTCTTGAGCATTCACCTTGTTTTTATATTCGACACTCAGTAATGTTAATATCTGCCTCAGAGGTAACCATGCCTGTTTGTCTGATTCAGCTATGTGGTGGCACAAAAGTAGCAACCTTCAAGGCTGATGGCAACAGAGCCCCAGAAAGGGCCATTGAGATCTCCTGGATTAATAAGGAGGAGCTCACTTTCTTGCAAGGCTGCCTTATTTCATTTTGATTGTTAGAAATCATAATTTCCATTGCTCTAATACTTGAAGGATTATAAAGTACAGTTCTCCCCATTAAAACTTTGAGGTATGTGATATAAGTTCCAGTATTCTCATTTCACAAATGATGAAACTGGAACAAATGGTGCCAAAGGTCACCCACAGTTAGCAAGTGTTAAAACTATCATTACAACTCCGGGGTGTTGCCTCCAAGTCCAGTACCTTGCCCCACTATACCTCTAAAGTTCTTTCTTGAATCTAAATCAGATTTCATATAACCTTCATCTATTTGTCCTCTGCCAGGGCTCTGGAGCCACAGAGAATAGACTCGATTTCCCTTCCATAACACCTTTAGACCAGTGGCTCCCAAACTTTTTTGGCCTACCGCCCCCCCCCTTTCCAGAAAAAAACATTACTTAGCCCCCTGGAAATTAAATTTTTTTAAAAATTCTAATAGCAATTAATAGGAAAGATAAATGCACCTGTGGCCATCACCACTCCCTGGATCGCCGCAGCACCCACCAGGGGGCGGTAGCGCCCACTTCGGGAATCACTGCTTTAGACGATAAGTGTGCCTTCTAACTTTCCTAAAGGATCAAATGAATTGACTTACATAAAACACTTTGTAAACCTTGAAGCATTATTTAAATGCTAGGTATAATTATCATTAACATCATTAAAAATAAAGCAAAACCTCTCTTCAACTGCCTGGGTTGATATAACCTCATCTGGCCACACTTCTGGACCTCATGCCACTTTTCCTTTGTCTATTATTAAAAATGAAGTTAGAGTTTCCTGTAAGGAATAATTATCTATCTATACCTGTAACCATGAACAATGGGCTGCGTGTGGCCACTCAATCCAACAAAGCATGCCAAAATATCTCCTTCAGCTGCTAAGGCTGACATTTTCAGGCATGTAATTCTAGAAGGTTATTAGTGAACGTTATTAGTTAACGTTTTCATTCCCACTTTGAAGTCTCTTAGAACTTAGTGATTCACAATTTCTTACAACTGACACGGCAAGGCAGGTTACTGCCATCTCTGTTTTGTATGTGAGAAAACTGAGAAACAAAAACACAAGTTTCAATGAATGGCCACGGGACTAGAATGATACCATTGGCCTTGCCAGGCCAAATGCTAATCCTTGGCTCACCACTGTTCTTCCTAGGCGGGAAATGATGTAACCACCCAAAATGGGACAATGGTAGTCAGATGCCAGGTCTAGTAATTAAAGGAGCCCCGTGACTTTGGGGGCAATTTCCTGGAACTTGATGTAATAATATACGGACAAACATGTGTCAATGTGAGGCGAATTGAATTTTTTTCCTCCAAAAGGCGACTGAAAATGTATTGAGAGTAGAAAAATCTAAAGAGCAGAAATAACTATTTGTCTCAAATTTCCTGCCTGCCTTTCAAAAAAAAACCAGAGCGTAAACTATGATTTTAAGCACTCAGTTTCCAAACAGCATGGATTCAAGCCCTAGCATATCGAAATGCTATGTTGAATCTTAGATCCACCAAGCCAAACTCTCCTTTCTAATCTAAATGAGCTAGATTGTGTGTTTGTGCTTTTGTTTTAGATCCTGAAAATAAACTCATCACGGGAAGGGGAGAAAACATGCCACAAATGACTAGGCTTCTGCTTATCCACACGAAGCATCCATCACCGAATTAGAGTTGCTTAATAGTTGTCTAATATAATAAAACTAACGTTTTGTGGTTTTTTAATGGAGGAAAGCAGAACTCACAAGATGATTTAAAATATTCATATAAAATGAACCTAGGAGACCTCTTTTTGTTCAGCTCTTGAACCCGAAGATTCAAATTCAAAGAGACCTTTTGGAATTTGACCAGCTATTTGACAAAACACTCCTACTTGTTTCTATGGGCTTTAAGAGCCTTTGGCAGGGGCTCAAAGATGTCTTTGGATATTCAATAGTTCTTTTAAAAAACTATATTTTAATTAACTAAGTAGAAATGCATTTTCTTTTTCAGGAATATAATCTAAAATGAATTAGAAAAACATGAATTAGCATTTTCCTTGGAATAGGCTGCTTCCATACTAGCAACAAAGGATTTCTGGGTGCTTTTTCACACTCAAATTTTTTTCAAACCATTCCTGTTTGAAATCCTCCAAATTCAGCTCCTTCCTCCATTCCTAATATAGCTTTGGGGGGCTACACACATTCATTAACGGATTTAGCCAACAGCTACTGTCTACTCTGGATAAGGGCAGACAGTATGAAAAGAGACAAAAATTGTACAGATGGCAGCTCCATCCATTCGTATCTTTTACTACCAAAAGTTCTGAGTTGAACTGCAACGTTCAATTTCTAAAGTACAATATTACTGCTCCTATTACTAAAAGCTGCCATTGAGGTAGCATTTCAAGGTCCACAAAGCACTTAGCATACATCTGTTTTGATCTTTCCCATCCAATAAAAGCTACCTGTGGCATTAGCTCCATGTAATTAGTGCTTTATATATATATATACATATACACACACACATATATATATATATATAAAACTTTAAATAATACATTTGATTGTGAAACACAAAGATCTTTCATCAAACTAATCGATTAACATGGGAAACATTCACTGATAACAGCACAATTCGATTTCCAGCGTTTGGTTTGGTTTTTTTTTTTTTTTTTTGGAGTTCTTTTATTTTTTTTCTAAAGCAGACAACTCCTATTTTATTCATTGTTGTTACATTTTCTATTATATTGTTAATCCCCTCAGAACATTTTTATCTCCTGAGGCTAAGTTATTGTTTTTATGAGGCAACATGAACTATAGCTGTCCTAGGGGATCTTAAAAAAAAAAGCCTTTTAAGATAAAACAATAATAGTTTACATGTATAATACCAACTCACATTTCTATAGCATTCTATGGCTTGTAAAGCACTTTACATACATTACAAAATCCAGGTGGCTCCCAGTCTACAGCGGCTGCCATTTACATAGCCCTGCCTGTTAGGAAGTGCTTTACATCCCCAGACCCCCTTCCCCCATCCCCACTTACACATTCATTATCTCATTTGATCCCACAACAAAAACTGCATGTAGCTTTAGCTTCTCAAGATGAATACTTTCATGACAGGAGGTGCTGTTACTTCTTTAAGCAAATTGATCCAAGAAATTAGAAGATCATTTTAGAAATTTATCTGAGGGTGGAGGGCTTGCTTTGGAAAAAAATATGTTTACTTTGTGCCCACTGGGTTCTTTGGCTTGCCTAGCCTTGTCTCTCGCCTCTCTCTCTGTTGTTGTTTAAACGATCATCTTTTTTGTTTTTTACTTTAAAAAGCCCCGAACCCAGACAAAAATAAAATTCGTCCCTTCAGCCACTGAAGCCAAAGGACACCCAAGCGATGGGGAAGGATTGCACAGGCACTTTGGTGATTTCCCATTGGTTAAAAGAAAGGCAAACTATGTGCCCTGACTTTAATTAACAAGGCAGTTCAGACACTGCCCAGAGTATTTTGTTGCCCTTAAACAGCGCTTCATGCTGGTTCTGTTCTCTCTACATCTTCCCATGTTTCTTCGAGTTGTTGTTCCTTGTGGCACAATAATATTCCAGCTGAGTTTACACGCCACAATGCGATCAGTTGGGTCCATGCTTTGTTCTCAACCTTTGGCTGTTAGGAATACTACTAGACAGATAGATATAGATATAGATAAATAGATGGATGGATGGATAGATAGATAGATATAGATAAATATAGATAGATATAGATAGGTGGATAGATAAATATAGATAGAGAGATAGAGATAGATAGAGAGATAGATATAGATAGATATCTATCTATAGATATAGATATAGATATATGGATAGAGATCTATTTGTGCTCTGACCCCCTGCCCCTTTAACTTGGGGGTGGGTGGGGGAAGATGTGTATTTGCTATGTAGCTATAACAGATGTGTAGCATACCAAACCTGAAAGAACTAAGAGTAATCATTTAGCCAAGGACTCCCATTTTACAGAGGTGGGACCCGAGGCCCAGGGTAGAAAGCGCCTTTGGCTTGACCATGATAAAAGAGCGTGCTCCACGTCTGGATTTGAAGCGGAGGCCATCATGGCCCCCAGGCCAGTGTGCTTTCCATCTTAACATGCTCCATTGACTCCTGACCAGCCAACGTTTCTTTTTCTCCTTCGGAAATGTGAGCGTTCACAGTGGCACAGCCCTATAGAGAGAGACTCTAATTTTCTTTCGGGGTTTTTTAAGCATGTCAATTTCGTCCCTTTACGATTTTGAAACCTTTGAAATCGGACATCTTTTTTTTCAATTGTGCTTCCTTGTGGGTTTGCCTTCCTGTTGCCTTGTCAAGTTTAGCTAGAAAACAGAAGGCCAGTTCAGAGTGTGGCGAGATCATGACAGCACGTGGTGACAGTGACCATCGTGGCAAACAGAGCAGGTGAGGGTCTTAAAATGCTCAAGCTGAGAGTCAATCGAATAAGGCAGGGACCAGGTGTATCTACTCAAGCCCAAAGTGTTTTAATTAGCCACCCTGTCCACCACCCAAATAAAGGGTGATTTCTATTCTGTGCACTTTAATCCTCTTTCTTTGGGCAACACTCTGAGCGCCAGGTGGTGTATTTTGACTCAAAAGGCTGCTCACTCGGCATGCATGCTAACTCCCTCCTGCAACAGTGAAGCGTCACCTGGAATTTGAAGGAAGCTTTGAAACTTTTCCCCAGTCACCTTTAGTTCCTGAATTGCAAAAGCAACAATTGATCCAAAAATGAAAAGGAGAAACAGAAAGAAACTACAGAAGAGTCCGGCTTTCTCACCACCTCTCCTAGCTCCTACGAAGGCAAAACTCCTTTGTGTGTTGCCCTGACAGTCTGTCTTCTTTCTTGTGTACAATGCCACGCACAAATGAATGCTTAATAAGTGTCCATTGATGATTTCATGGTTTGCATGGAGGAAAAGTGCATAATCACAAGCTGCTTCCAGCTCCAGAGTCTATCTTTTTAAAACCCAATATTCTTCTGAGGGCATATGCTTGGGAACCATGCAATGCCATAATCTTAGATGAATCAAAATTGCAAGGGATCCAAAGCACCATGGAAAAACACACAGGGAGGCTAGCTTCTTGCCAAATGACGATGTGTGTGCGAGAAAGGGCATGAAAACTGCCAGTGGGGGCAAGTGCATCTGGAAAAGGAACTGGGGAAGGGAGTGTGGAAGGGTTGGCCAAACTGCCTGCTGCACTCCTGAGTGTGAATTAGGAAAAGAACCAGAGAGCTTGCGGCAGGCCCCGGATAAAAATCAAATAGGATCTCGGCCAAGGGCCTCGGAGTCTGCGCTGAGGTGGGGCAGAAATCACTCTCATTTTTCAGATAAGCTGAGGTCCAGAGAAAGGAACTGGCCTGCACAATAAGTAGCTGCGTTTGGATTTGAATCTGTCTCCAAATAAGATGCTTTATTCCCCTCACACCACCACTGATTGGGGGGCGGGGCCGAATTGAATCTTCCATCCCATGAATCTCCACCAGATCTGTGAATATTTCCCACTGCTCCCTTCCCCCATCTAGTCTTCTAATTTCCCGAGTAATAGGGAAAACGGCAAATACGATCTGAGGCGGTTTGAGCCTCAGATGAATTATTAGTCAATTAATCTATTGCAAACGATTCCTGTGTTTTATTTTGTTCATTTTTCAACAAAAGTTATCTCATTGTCTACTATTAAGGACAGGAGGATTAGGAGTTGGAACTGGGGGAAAATACTTCTTGTACTGAGGGAGCCCACGTTTAAGGGCTACAAAGTACTCTGGGCAGTGTCTGAACTGCCTTCAGTGAATAAAAGAGGAGGGATAAAGAAAGAAAAGGAGCCTGGACCTAGCAAAGTCTATGCTGGGCTTTTCTACATTTCCCACCAAATACTTAATACTCTTTTGCTATATGTCCCCACGTGTTGTGTGCATGTGCGTGTACAAAAGGATAGGCACACACGCATATGTATATCGTAATAACTAGTGTAAAATAGGTTGGACTAAGTGATCTTAGGTCCATTCTAGCTCTCAAATTCTATGGATTCTACATGTTCTCTTTAGAGTGAAGTAGCCTATTCAAAGCAGAGAGCATTTAAAGGGCTCACAACTGCATTTCTATTATGCACAGAAATCCACAATGAATATAACACGGGATTCAGCAACCTCTATAGTCCCGAGGGCCTCCTGCAGGGCTAAGCACAGACTCACACAATTTCTGAATTAGAAGGGACCTCAGAGATTGAATGCCCATTTCTCCCCCACTCCATTTTCCAGAGGAAGATCCCAGGACCCAGAGAAGGAAAGGGACTTGGCCAAGGTAATTAGCACAGGTCATCAGAGAAATAGCTGAGATTCTCGGCCCAGTGATACTGGCCAGGCCTGGGGGAGAAGGAAAAAATGGAGAGAAAAGACAGGGGTATGATTTGTGTGGGAAGGATAGGTAGGCATCTGGGGAAGAAATACTGGACTTGGACCTAGATCTGGATTGAAAAGTCTTAAGTCTGCCATGTTCTAGCTCAGGGCTGTGGCCAAGATACTTCACCTGGCAAGGTTTTGCATCTATAAAACGAGGGTGCCAATGCTTGTACCAACAGCCTCTCTGGGCCGTTGTGAGGAAAGTGCCCGGTGCTCTCTACAAGGGAGTCGCGAGTCGCCCTTCAGAGGTATCATTCCAATAGCTGACATTTATATAGTGTTTTATAGTTTACAAAGAGCTTTCATTTAACACGCTCCCACGTGATTCCAATAACACTCCTGTGAGGGAGCGAGTGCCAGCAATCCTTGTTAACATTTCTATAGCCCTCTAAGGTTTACTCCCCTTATGTTCCTAGCATTGTTTCACCCATGAAGAGCCAGAGATTCTGGAAGTAGGTGGCTGAAACCTCCTAGGAGTCAACCTTAAGTCGCCTATTTGTTTGCTGGGAGGCTTTTTCAATCCCACAAGCACACGCGGAGTAGGTGGTGAGCAGGTGATGAGGCCTTAGAAGGCTGGTGGCCAGGTCCTTCCGCTTGCTAGCCATGTCACCACCCTGCCCCTCCCTCTCCTAGTCTGCACCTTTAACTGGCACTCCCACCACCTTCCTCTTGGGTGGTTTGGAGGGACTGCAATGGGCTACCGAAATCTGAGCTGTGCGTTACAGTTTAGCACAGAACCTTCGAGAGCCGGGGCAATAACGGAGTCTAGGAGTCACATCTCAGACACCTACTAGCTGTGGGACCCTGGGCAAATCACCTAACCTCTCTCAGCTCATTTTCTCATCTGAAAAGTGGTGGAAATAACTCGCGTTTCCATAGGCTGGCATAGAGCTTTAAACATAACCCAGCAGCTACCTCACGGGCTTGTGAGGATCAAGGAAAGCACTTGGCCACCCTTAAAAACTCTGTCAACTATTAGGCGGGAGAGAGAACCGAGAGGCCCCACAGGAGAGTGGAGAAAGTCTATTTGGAGCCGGAGGACATTTCAAAACGAGGTTCTCCCACTTTCTACTCCGAGGAATGTGGCAAGTCACTTCCCAAGGGCTCCACGGGCCAGAGCTGGAATGTCAGTGTCTCTCTTTTACTACTTGTAGGCAAGTCGCTTAACTTGGGAGGGGCTCAGTAACCTCTTCTAGAAAACGGAGTTGAACCAGACCTAGAACTAAAATCTAGACCATCGCGGTCTTAATATACAAATCGGGACACAGCGCCCGAGAGGCCGGTGAAGGGGACAGTGATAAAGGCGGCCTCCGCCTCGGCGGTCATCACTTGTGGGCACTGAGAAGTGGCCCCGGGCTATGTGCTCCCCACCCCCACCCCGGGCCCACTGCCGCTCTCCTAGCAACTGGCGCAGGGAAGCCGGGCCGGCTCGGCCGGCCCGGAGCTGCTGTTGGCGGCTGCGCCCCAGGGAGCGGCGGGCCCGGTGGCGGCGGCGACGCTTTGATCGGCCACTGGAAAGGGCGGCTCCGAGGGCCCCGCGACCCCTTCAGGCCGGCCCGATAGCTGAGGAAGCTGCCACCTCCGTTATCACACCAGGCCCAGCCTCAGTCTTGGGGCCGCCAAACCCCAGGCGAACATCTGCCGGGAACCACGCCCCGGGGAGTCCTCCCAGGCCTCTACGTCAAAGTACGTCACGCCACTTACTGCGTCACCCCGACGCACTCTACGTCACGTCCTAAACTCGTTCTCCGTCCTTCGAGGGGCGGGGCAGAAAGGGAGTGAGTAGCTATGGGAGGAGCGGAGGGAGGGGTGTTGGGCTATCCTCCGCCTTGAACCCGTAGGTTTGCAGCGCGCTAGGGCCCTTCTACAAATACACTACATGGATGCCCCTGCTCAGTAACACGAACCTCTGGAACAGGCTAATGATTCGGGCGGCTGGCTTCCCTCAGCCCCGGCGGGACTCGGCGACCGCCGACAAGTCTCCGCCTTCTCCCCAGCCCTGTCCTAGGCGCATGCGCATGCTCACACAACGTCTGCCTCCCCCTCCCCCCCCCATCCCAGGACTCCTAGGGAGGAGGAGCCTCCCTTAAGATTGGGCCTGGTCTTCGAGGTTTCCTTTCCCTTTCCACAACAAATTGCCTGAGAATGAGGAATATTCCTGACATTCCTCCTCTTCCCCCTATCCCCGCACTCTTCCTTTCACGAGCTCCCTCAACATGTCTCAGCCCTCTTAGGCAACGGAAGTCTCCTGGAAAATGCCCATGGTTTGGTTAGTTACCACTTAGTGCCCTTATACGGACCGGCCTGATTGCAAGAGATCTTGTACCACGGCTGAGGGCAGGGGCCACCCAACACCTGGAGGAAAAGGCCAGACCCTTAAGGCCCAGTTACTGCTGCATTTTATTCATGACAAATAGGGGCCGGGTGATGGAGCAGGGAAGCACCCCAATATTTGAAATTAGGACCAAGTGTTCCACAGATTGAATAAGTGGTCGAAATGCAAGTGTTTTGTGCAGTTTCCTGGCATTAGTGGTGTTCACTCACTACTCTAATAACTTAGTCAGGTTCCCCCCTCTTCCACTCGACCCCCCCCCTTACTTTAAAGTTAAAACAAAAGCAAGACCTTCTATGATTTAATTACTTATGCGAGTGGCAGACAGGAAAGTTGCTTATGTATATTGATGTTCACACTTTGCAAGCTCATTTGTGCAATTTCTAAATTAATAATCATTTACGTAAGCAAATTCGGTCATTCTCATCCATTTCAAGTAACAATTCAGAAATGATTACCTAGCCTTCAAATTTCCTCATTTGTCTAATTCCCTTAATAAAGTTGTACAATAAAAGACTTGTCCAATTAAGCCCATTAACATAAGTAAATTTGGCTCAGTACAAATAATTGCTCATGTTATTACACATAAATTTTCAATTAATCCACCCCTTATTGCACCAACGTTATCAAATTAGTTGAGTGTTTTGATGTTATTTCCAATATTTATTTAAATACCATTCTTGTTAAGGCCTAAGGCTACACGTATATAAAATCATTTACAGAATCATTTATGGAACAATTATTGTCACCAGGGAAATCTCCAATGTTTGTTGCTTTTTACTATAGCCTCTCAGCCAAAGGAAGGAAAATTTTGGCCAACTACCTTAAGGACATACTCATTACTGTGAAATAACAGATTATTTAAAATAAACCTATCTTTGGATTTCTCACTAAAGTCCAAGAATAATGAACATTTATTAAGTGCCCACCAAGTACCAGACTCAGTACTAGTCAGTGTCCCAATGAAGGGGATTTGGGGGGGGGTACATTAAAGATGCCCATTAAGCAGCCAAAGCTACTTTAAAGGGAGACAACATCTGCTCTCCATCTCTTTCCTGGTTTGGGACTCCAACAGCTCTTCCTTGGATTTCCCATAGAGGCAAGGAGGAGATTTCTGCCCCCACCCTCACCCCCACCCTGAACCTCTATAGTGGCTCTGCACCTATGAGTTGGCTTAGATGAACCTGAAATTGACTTTCAAAATTCCAGCAGCTTCTTCGGCTTTAGGTTGCTTCCCCTTAACCAAAGAGCACAAACTAGTGATCCTGAGGGGCCACCTTTTTGAACCTCATAGCTATACTTCGGGAGTTTGAGAGTTCATGGGTTCCCTAGTCACCGCTGGCTGCCTGGTGAGAGATATCATTCACTGCAGGTACCACAGCACTTCTCAAAGGAGTTGACTACCAGCAGAAGGATGAGGAGCACAAGCCGTGATCTGGCTTTCCAGAAAACATGAACTTGGAGTGAGCTGTTCAGACTGTGCAGAACCTCAGCTCTGTGGAAGTGGAATGAAATGGCAGTTGAGTTGTGCTGAAAAGTGCTTCATGTTGTAAGGACCACTCTTCCAGGAGAGTGTACTAAGAGAAATGGGTTACTGTATGATGCGTTCACTTTTCGTTTTGCACATTTCTGAGTTGTCTTTTGTGTTTTAAGTGTTTCTCTTGTGGTCCAGGCCATAAATAGCTGTCCTATACCTGGTCTACTTTGTAAATCAAATACCTTTCTAGACATTCTGGGAACACTCTTAAGCATGAGCCAAATCTAAAATTTGTTTGAGAGATTTTTTCTGGAAATCTCCAATGGGGGCATAATGAGCCAACGTGTGAGAAGAACCAGACTCATTTCTTTGCAACCAGTCTCCTCCAGTACTGATCCAAGAGTTGGGTGCCCTGAATGGGAGAGATCACCTCACCTGTCAACAGGTCTGATGCATCAATGAACAAGAGACAAAAACATGGGGGGCCAGGTGGAGGTTCAGAACCACTACTGGGTGGAGTCTGACAGTCAATCAGAAAGGAATAACAGGATTACAGTAGTGAGAGCCAAGCCAAGATTAGATAGCAAGAATTTGTGGGGGGCCCTAAGGGCCATGGTTGTATTACTTTCTCCGGAGTTCCATAATACAGAAGGTAGGGGTGATGCAAGGCTGAGTATTGAAGAACTGAAAAACAAGGGGGCAGGAGAGTCAAGGAGAGGGTATGGTAGAACTTGTAAATGTAGGGTCAAAATTGTGAAAGGAAGAAAGCGAAGCTACAACTGATCAACTGGTAGAATGGAGGGAGCTTGTAGCAAGGATAAAAAACAAGGGAAGAAAGAGATCACAGAGGGAGAATTTTCTATTTCAAGATCATGGAAGTGCCACAAGTTTAAACAATAGAGAGATGGAATGTAAAGTGAAGATAGAAATTGGAGAAGTTGAAGAGGCTGGTGATTTTGGAGGCCCAGGCATTTGAAGAGTCATCAGTGAATGTACTAAAATCCCTGAAGAAGGGCAGCAATTGAAGTGGAGAAGATTTCTGAGCCAAGTATTCGAGTCCTTGGGGAAAAAAGGGAAGAGAAAAAAGCAACTAACCTATTCATATCCCCTGACCCAGCAGTACCACTATTCAAAGGGCGAAGAAGTTGAAGATGGAGAGACCACATTTGCAAAATATTTCTAAAAGTACTTTTGGTTGTAGCAAAGAATTGGAAATAAAGTAGATGCCCACCAATTGGGAAATGGCTGAACAAATATATGGGATAGGAATGTGATGGACTCACTAGAGGGAATCCCTGAGGGTTCTGGGATATCTCTCTAATGCCATCAGCTTTAGATCTCCCATTCTACTCCTCCATTGCTATTGCTAACCACCAATGTTTAGTACCCCAGGTTCATCCAACCAACAGACATCAATTAGATTTTACAAAAGGGTATTTGCTGAGAAGGTATTGCTAGAACATCTTTCCTCAATACCTAGGATACAATATCCCTAATACTACTTTGGCCCCCAAGTACAGTGAGCTCAAACTTAGCATGGCTGCCACACACACACACACACACACACACACACACACACACACACACACAC
>NC_058136.1:20184805-20317435 GCF_016433145.1 Gracilinanus agilis | reverse complement strand
CACACACACACACACACACACACACACACACACACACACACACACACCAAGTTCAGTTCCAAATGTGACCTAGCCACTGGATGAGGCCTAGTCTTATCTACCACTGGGCTGGAACCCTCAGATCATTCCTCAGGACTTCCCTCTTGAGCTTACTGGCTATAAAACCTAGCATGGAGTAGATCGGTGGTCCCCAAACTTTTTTGGCCTCCCGCCCCCTTTCCAGAAAAAATATTACTTAGCCCCCTGGAAATTAATTAAAAAAATTTTAATAGCAATTAAAAGGAAAGATAAATGCACCTGTGGCCATCATCGCCTCCCTGGATTGCTGCAGCATCCACCAGGGGGCGGTGGCGCCCACTTTGGGAATCACTGGAGTAGACCTTCTACATCTCTAGTGGAGTATTATTCTGACCTTTCAAAGCTCAGAAGGCAGTGACTGTTTCCAATACTCCACCTAAAAACAAGAAACATATACCTCAGAGACAGAAGCTCCAGCAGGGTTGGGCCCTCACAAGCCACAACACTCTGAGGGAGGGGGAAGATAAAGGCCTGAGGCCTCTGTCTCTCCTGAGCACTTTCAGTAGCCCTTGCCTCTTCTTTGGAACACAGTAAGGCAGGAATGAGGACCAGCAACATTTCAGATGGTTTGTTAGTGCCTTTTGAATCCAATATGTGGCTATGCTGCCAGTCAACATTCCATCTCTTCATCACATGGTTAACATATCAGAACCAGTTGCAGAATATTTGTACATGCTCCAAATGTGGAAATGGCAGCATAGCACATATATCCATTACAGGTCATGACGCCTTTCCAGAAGCGGCCTCCTTGGCCTCTTCCCACATGGGGATTGCATCAGCCAAACACACTACACATGTTCATCAGCCCCCTGCTATATTAATAATGTTACTGGAACATATACTTTCAAAAACTCTAAAGTGTATAGGATAAAAAGTCCAGTCTCATATCCAAGTGTGCCTTCTGTTCATCGTATTTTGAAATGCTCATTATTTGTTGACACTTAATGCAAAGTTGAAAAAACAAGTGCATCCAGAGCTCGATTTAAAAAAGAAAAAGAGGCAGAGTGATCTAGAGGTCTGAAAATAAGAAGCACAAAGACCAAGAAGCAAACTTCCAGGGAGGAGAAATTGTTAAGTGATAGTGGCAGAGGAATATGCCAACCCTTCCTCCTGGCTTAGTATGTCAGGGGAATGTGAAAAGGAGCCACTAGGATTGTGGAAAGTGGCCAGGGGATGCAGTATTTTCCAAAGAGACCCAGATTTCCTTAAGCAAAAAAAGACTGAAAGAGGATGAAAAGAAAAGATCTGGGATGAAGGGGAGCTCGTTAACAATGGATAGGGGGAGGGGTAGTTCCAGAAGGTACAATTGAAAGGGAGGACAGAGGATGAAAGAGACTGGGGGAGGAGTAGGGCTGAGCTGGATGGAGCTGAGAGCAGGGTAGGATATTTTGTATGGGTTTTTGTCTCTAGAGATGATGCTGAATCATAGGATTTGGGGAATGGGAACTAGAAATTTGTTAGCAATTGGCCTGGGGAATTATTGGACTGCTAGCTGTATAGCTGAAAGGGACCTCAGAGGCTATCTGTTCCAATTCTCTCATTTTACAGAGGAAACTGAGGCCTGAAGAGGTGGGATGATTTGCCCAGGGTTATACCTTGGTAGCATGACATAATGGATAGGGAGCTGGCCTAGAAGCCAAAAAACTCCTGGGTTCAAGATCCACCTTGGACCCATCCTGGCTAAGTCACTGAATCTTGTTCTAGGCAACTTGATTAGACTAGAAATGACAGAGGAAGTGCCAAAGAAGAACCCTACCCACTGAAAATAGGGAGGGGACCACGGTGAGTGTTCAGAGGCATGTTTGCAGAGAAGGCCTAGAAGGGGGAAATCATTCTAGGTCTCCTTCAAGATCTTGGGGTGTAGCCTTCCCCTGGAATCCAGGATAGCCATCCTGGCTTCTGGTCCCAGGGAGCCCTGGAGCTTGCTCTTCGTGTGCTTGTCTGTTCAGTATTTCTGGGAAATGAGCAGTGAGCAGTGTTCCAGGGCTGCCCCTTCTGAGCATTTCCTGAGGGGCCTCTGCCCTGAACCCTGGGGCTTTGGATCCTGCCACCAGGACACTTTCCTTCCAGAGCGAACCACAAGTCCCTGTTCAGCTTACAGTGAGGACGCCACAACCTGTCAAGCTGCTGTCCAAAAGTGCTGGGCCGTGTCAAACATGCAGTGTGGCTGTGGGTAGGGCTGGTTCCCTCTTTGTTCTAAGAGCAAGGAGAGGATGGTTCACCCCTTCACCTGTATATGCTAACAGAACTGTGGCATCTGGTCATAAAAAAGAAGATGCCACTTGTGGGAAGGAGTGGGCAGAAGGGAGGTTTGCCTGGCATAAAATCCGCTATTTCATCTCTGGTGCTCTCTAGCCCTAGAGTCTCTGCATTCCAGACTTGTTTCCCTCCCCATGGTCAGAAGACTTGATAGGCAGTAATAGACACTTTGATTGAAGGTCCCCTTCCTTCCCTATTCATGGCCCTCTGCTACTGCTGCAGTGGGGGACCACCTAAGAAATATCTCACCTAATTTCTGCCCATGAACCCCAAAAACTTCCTATTTAGAGGCCCAGCCCTCTTCTTTGTAAGGCACTCAAAGACCCCTTTCCATTATGTACTACCACCAGCTAGATGGACAGTCAACTGGAGTGAAACACAGGAGCAACACCTTCAATTACTCTCAGAAAATTTGGCACGCCCTACTCCTTGTGAATTTTGTTGGACTAATTCCATTCAGGCTTCCTCTGCAACAAAGCCATTGTCCCAACATTCAGCCACTACCTGGAAGAACCACTCTAAATGATTTACATATCACTCTAGAGGCTGTCACCTAGAAATAGTCTGCTGACCTTTACCAGCCTCTCAGCGAACACCTGAAAACCAGTGACCAGTTTGGGCTCTCAACTCCAGATTTCTAGCTACTAGCCGCTGGTTCTGGGACCTAAAGAATGAAAACATTGGCAGCTTCCCAACAGTACAAGGTAACCTTCTGGATAGTTCCTCAATGTCATGTTGAAGCAGCAAAATGGCACAGTGAATAGAGTGCTGGACCTGGAGTCAGGAAGACCTGAGTTCAAATCCCTACTCAGACGCGTAATTGACCCTGGCCTAGGGACGTAACCTCAGTTTCCCAAACTGTACAAAGGGGATAACAATAGTACCTACCTCCTAGGGTTGTTGTGAATCTTTTTTTTAAACCCTTACCTTCTGTCTTAGAGTCAATACTGTGTATTGGCTCCAAGGCAGAAGAGTGGTAAGGGTAGGCAATGGGGGTCAAGTGACTTGCCCAGGGTCACACAGCTGGGAAGTGTCTGAGGTCAGATTTGAACCTAGGACCTCCCGTCTCTAGGCCTGGTTCTCAATCCACTGAGCTACCCAGCTGCCCCTGGTTGTTGTGAATCTTAAAATATTTATAGAGCACTTTGCAGACCTTAAGGGGCAGCTGGGTGGCTCAGTGGATTGAGAGCCAGGCCTAGAGACTGGAGGTCCTAGGTTCAAGTCCGGCCTCGGACACTTCCAGCTGTGTGACCTTGGACAAGTCACTTAACCCCTACTGCCCACCCTTACCACTCCTGGGCTAAGGACGGTCCCTAGCCCGGATGAAAAAGGAGGAGGGTTGGGCGTGGGGCTAGCAACCCCACCCTGTAAAAACTACATCTGCTAAAGAAACTGCAACCTAAAGTAGGGGAAGCTGGGCTAGCTCAGTGGATTGAGAGCCAGGCCTAGAGACGGGAGGTCCTAGGTTCGAATCTGGGCTCAGACATTTCCCAGCTGGGTGACCCTGAGCGACCCATTGCCTACTGGTTGTGGCCCTATGCTCCTAGAATGGAGTCCCAGGATAAAAAAAAATTGCAGACCTTAAAGTGCCACCATATCTCCCATTTGTTTACTATACCAAACCCCTGAGGATCTTGGTCTCCGCTCATTTGACTCTCTCCATTAGTAACTGCTAGTCAAGAGGACTTCAGTCAAGAATGTACTGGACTCTCCTGTTTGGATGGGAGTTACTCTAATCTGGCACTGTGTAGATGAGGAAGGCCACAGGCCAGAAGAATCGACACAGGTGCCTTCTAACAATCTCTACTGATTGTGATCTAGTATGTGCTTTCTACCCCTGGCACCTTAGAAGTCCCAAAGGGTACCCCCTAGGGGAGAGAGTGTTTTCAGCACAGATATAGAGAATTGGTGAGATGTGACTTGTGGAGAACTATGACTGCAGATCACTGAAAGCCGCCAGTAATGTCTGAGTGTGCATCTTCATTCTTGATGGGACTAATTCTTAATGGTTCCATTTTGAAGGGCATTCTGACTCAATTCCTGAATCTCCTTGTTACTATCAAGGGCTCCATCATCCTCCCAACCTCGAGGCTTTCTGGTTGGACACCCTCAGCCAGCTGGCTACAGTAAAGAATTTGCCCCAGGGCAGGCTAGCTCAGAGGGTTAGCTTAACTGATTGAATCCAGTACACCAGCATAGGATTGAGAAAAGAAAAGATTTGGCCTCAGGGCATAGCAGCTCAAACACTTTGATTCAATAAATCAACAGAGGGGCAAGTTTATAGTCCATAGGACAGGAAAAATAAGTAAATTTTAAAAATAAAATAAAATAAAATGACTAAAGAAGAGGAAAAAAAGTAATAATTGAAAGCTTCTATGGGGGTAAGGACCAAAGAGCAGAACCAATGAATGAGGACAAGATCCAGGGAACATCAAGCAAAGCCTCAAAAAAACCAGGGAACTGGATGGAGGCTCCGAAGGAGCTCAAAAAGGAATTTAAAAATCAATTAAGACAGGTTAAAGAAAAATGGCAAAAGGAAAATAGTAGCCTAAAAAAACCAAGCTCCAGGCTTTCAACCTAGGAGTCATGTCCAAAACCAAACTCCTTTTCTTCTCCCACAACACTCCCTTCTTACTATCAAGGGTACCACCATCTTTCTCATTATCCAGGTTTGCAGTGTCAGTGTCAACCTCAATCCACATATCCAATCTTCCATCCAATTTTGTCATTCTTCCCTTCAAAATGTCTCTTTATATGTCACTTCTCTGTGTACACAGCTGCCACCCTGGTACAGGCCCTCATTACCTCATACCTGCACACACATGAGGAGGTACCACACTGGTTTCCCCACAAAGAATCTCGCTACTCCAAGCCATGTCCTCAACTCAGCTGCCGAAGTGATTTTCCTGAAGTGCAGGTCTGGCCCCATTACCCTCCTGCTCAATGAGCTCCAGTGGCTCCCTATTATTTCCAGGTTCAAAACTGGAGTCCAATTTGACTTTTAAAGCTCTTGCCAGGCTTCTTATACTTTCCTCCACATACTCTCTGATCCAGCAACACTACCTTTGCATTTCCTTCAACAGGACTGTCCATCTCCTTGCATGGCTGTCCTCCATACCAGGAATGTTCTGCTTCTGAGCCTCTGCCTCTTAGCTTCTTCCCTTTCTTTCTTTAAGACTCAGCTTCTGTAGAAAGCTTTCTCCAGTCCCCCATGAGCTTCTAGAGCTTTGCTCTCCTCAGTTACCTTCTTCTCTGGATTGAGCTGATATGTACCAGGTTATTTACATGTGGTCTTCTTTCCCGTTAGAATGTAAACTTCAAAATGGCAGGTACAATTTTTAAAAATTTTCTTTGTATTGCCAGAGCTTAGTACAGTGCCTGGATGCTTGTTCACTAATGACGCTCTCCAAACAGGTATCCAGGTAATGTACCATACAATCACAAGAAAAATATCACTCTTGCTTGATTAGCTGATAACCTCTGTAAGAGTGACACAGCCATCGTCTAGAACATATTTTCTCTCTCTGTCTTATGTCCCTGTTGAGATTTTTAAGCCTCTTGAGGACAGTGATTGTGTCATTTTCATTTGTACTCTCAGTGCCTGTAAATAGCAAATATTTAATATATGTTTGTTTAACGGATTTAAATTCTCCAGAGCGTTTTGTATGCTTCCTTTCACATCCAACCACCATCCTATCTTAAATGGTCTTAGGAAATGGTGCAAAACCCCATTCTGGTACAAAGTTGCTTGGGTTTTCACTGTCTCCGAAGCTGGCCTACATTCCTTGTTTTGGATTTACCAAAGGATATGCCGGTCATTAAGAATCCACATACTTTGAACCCACCAGAGAGACTATGCATGAAGGAATCTTTTAGGCTTGGTGAACATCATACATTTCTAGCTGGAAACATTTAGAGAAGGAATTTTCATAGCCTAAAGCTGAGGAAGTAATGACATTCAGTATTAAATGCGAAGTCACTGTTCTTCTAACTAGTGAAGAAAGATGTGAGCCTCACAAATTAGCAGTTAATAATAACACAATAGCACATTAATCAGTCAACACAGTACTGTGTTTCTTTAGCTTCAGCTTACTATGTACTAGGCACTACACTGAATAGTGGGGAAGACAATCAGTTCCTGCCCATGAAGAATATACATTCTAGTGAGGGAGGCAACATGTCTATAACCAGGTACCCAAAGATCTATTCAGAAGAGATGAAAAGTCATCGGAGGGGGAAGGTACTAGCTGATTTGGAGGTGGAACACCAGGAAAGGCCTCCAGGGGATGGCACAAGCAGAACTGAAAAGGTTTGGCAAGGGACTGGAGATGGGGAGTTAGTGAGAGGAAAGAGTTGATGACACTGGAGCTGGGAACCTGGGTGATTTGAAGAATGATTATACCCTTGATAATAATAGGGATATTTAGAAAGGAGGTGTTTTAAAAAAAATTTTTATTGATTAAGAAAATTTTCCCACGGTTACATAATTCATGTTCTTTCCCTCTCCTCCTCCCTCCTGTAGCCAATGAGCAATTCCCTTGGGTTTTACATGTGTCATTGATCAAGACCTGTGGGAAGCCAATAAGAGAATAGATAAAAATCTGAGACTCCTCTTTTGACCCCTTTTTTGATCCTTGTGATTTCTTGTTGAAAAGTATTATGGCCTTATTGAAAAGCTTTGAGTTCCTAGCAAACCTGAATTTAAAGGGTTGGCACTGTTCCCCTTTGGCCGGGAATGCAGCTGCCTGGTATAGCCAAGGCAAAAACCTTAGCAGGGGCAATTCGACCTTGGGAGGAATACTCCCCAACTTGGCTTTCTGATAAGAACCTAGTCAAAATTCAGCCTTGGCCTTGTTCTATTCTGAAGCCAATGTTTTGTGTTTTGATATGACATAATTTGTAACTTCTGCACATCTGCAAAGTTTTGGGGGTGGGGGTTCTTTTGTGTGGAATGAGTCTTGAAATATATATAATAAACTCCATGCTCCTGGAGCCAGAGCTGGAAGCATGAGGTAAAAGATCTTTGTATCCCATTATTTCCTTATCAACTAAACTGTCCTTATCAGATTATCAGAGATGATAAAGATATCTCGACAAAGACCTACTTCCATATTATTAATATTTGCACCAGGGTGATTGTTTAGAGTCTACATCCCCAATCATATCCCCATCGAACCATGTGATCAAGCAGTTGTTTTTCTTCTGTGTTTCTACTCCCACAGTTCTTCCTCTGGGTGTGGATAACGTTCTTTCTCATAAGTCCCTTAGAAATGTCCTGGGTCATTGTATTGCTGCTAGTAGAGAAGTCCATTACATTTGATTGTGCCATAGTGTATCCGTCTCCATGTACAATGTTCTCCTGGTTTTGCTCCCTTCACTCTGCATCCATTACTGGAGGTCATTCCAGTTCACATGGAATTCTTCCAGTTCAGGGGGTGTTTTTTAAGAGGAAAGATGATGAGTTCTGTTGAATTTAAAGAAACAATTTCTTTAAAAAGCATATGAATTGAGGGGGCAGCTGGGTGGTCCAGAGATGAGAGGTTCTGGGTTCCAATCTAGCCTCAGACACTTCCCACCTGTGTGACCCTGGGCAAGTCACTTGACCCCCATTGCCTACCCTTACCACTCTTCTGCCTTGGAGCCAATACACAGTATTGATTCTAAGACAGAAGGTCAGGGTTTAAAAAGAAAAGAAAAGAAACAGCATCCCACTCCAGTATCTTTAACAATAAAACCCCAAATAGGGTCACGAAGAGTCAGACATGACTGAAATGATACAACATTTAACAACACAGTGATATTGAGGCAGTAATCACTGTCAGTGATATTTGAGGGACATAGTAGATAGGGCTTCATGTATGCAGCGACTAACCTGCAACTCTTCCTCGTGGTTGCCTCTAGAACTCTAAGGAGGAAGAGAGTATAAGCCAGCTGAGCTCTGGAGACCCAACCTGTTTGAGTACAGATCAGGAGAGGAGAGAAGGGGTTCAGAACTTCACTATGCTGAGAAACCCGATTCAGCTAGATATTCAAATAGTGTCAATGTCCAAGAGTATACGGTGCTCTCTACCCATAGTCTTCTCCTTTTCTCCATTTTGTATATATTATGTATATGTGTATATATATACGTATGTAAATATATATCATATCCGTGTGCATACACACCCAGAGGATCTTCTCTGTTAGAATGGAAGCTTCTTGAAGGCAGAGGCTGTTTGACTTTTGTCTCTGGATCCCCTACACCCAGCAGAGTCCTTGGCACTTAGCAAATGTTTGGTGATTGATTCTCTACTAAGAGAAAGCAAGTCAAGCTTACTTTTTAATGTCATATAGACTACTCCACTTTTTAGAGGAAAATGTGAACGTTTTCTTGGAATTACAGGCCATTTTGGCTGAACTACTCTAAAGAGATAAATTTTTATTTTTAAAGTTAGAAGGGAACATTGCTAAAGTTTTCTTTTACTGATTATTTCATTTGATTTCTACTGAGAACATTGTAGAGTCAAATACATCTTGAGATAGTTGCTCTGAAGGAGGCAGATAGGAGTATTACTTAATTTCCTGTCACCAAACATTTGAAATAGCTTGGAGAAACTTAGATAATATTGTTTGAGTCATGGTAAATGAAAGAACTTTTGTGTTCAATTTTTCATTACATTCAGATAAAAATGATAACAGATGCAGAGAAATGAGGAATGAGATTCTGGAAAGTACATTGAATTTACAGCAACAGAAGATAACTGACTTCCGTTTTGACTTTATTGTGCTAGAAAAGTCTGCAAACTTATTTATAAAAATTGTGCACCCAGAGCCAAAAAATACTCAGAGGCCTGCCTATATCTATGTGATCAATAGGGAAAACAAATTTGATAATATCCCCTGCATTATCAGCCCCAGCAGCCATTCTGTTATGTGTTTGAGAAAACAGAGGGATTCAATCTTTCTCAATTCGGACGGAGAATGGGAGGCTAAGGAGAGGAGTTATATCATTTTCCTATTCTTTGCCCAGAATCAAAGAATTCAAGTAATCGAATATCCATCTAGTCTGACCTCCCATGCAATGTAGCAACTCTTTCTATAAGATCCCCTGATGGTGATGATGACCCAGCCTGTGCTTCTTGGTGACCTTCAGTGGTGGGGAGCTGGAAGGTAATCTATTGATTTATGGACACTTCTAATTGTTAGGAGCTTTTCTTTTTATATTGAGCCAAAAAACCCACTAACTTCAACCCTCTGGACCTAGTTCTCCCTTCAGGAGCTACACAGAATAAATCTGCTCACTTTTTCATGTGATAGCCCCAATCATTCCTGGCCCTTTGACTTCACCCTCCCCCATTCTTTCAGCCATTTCTCACTCCCTTGGTCACTCTTCTCTGGATGTGTTCTAGACCGTCACCATCTCCATTAGGATGGATCCTAGATTGTCACCGCCATCCCCCATGTGAACCTGTCAAACCCTCATTGTCACACGTGCCCCTTCAGCTTCAGGATCTCCAAAGAGAGACTCGCCCAAGCCCAATTACCCACCCCATCCCATTTGCCCATCATCATTAAGGATCTGTTCTCGACCTCAAAAAATGCCCGTTTCTGTGGTTAATAGAGATGGGAAGTAAATTAAAGGATATATATGCGTGTGTCTGTGTGGTCATCAACTCTCTATTATCTGCATCAGCTCTCCATTATCCACAGCACATTTTTCATCCCTGGCTGGCTTCCCCCAACTACCCAGCACACTCTAGCAGTCTCTTCTGCTGGCTGCCCAGCCAGCGTGTGCTTAGGGAATGCAAATTAATATTAATAGCAATCAGCCTCAGCCAAATCAGCCTTTCCTAACTAGGGAGGTAAATCTGCATAACATCAAATGGGATAATGTATGTGAAAGCACTCGGAGACGCATATAGTGCTATCCAAAGCGAGGTAGGATTATGATAAAAACCATAATGTATTGCAGAACCAAATACAAATTATTTTTAAATGATCTGCTATTTGGGGTGATCTGCACCATTAGCAGGCATTTGATAAATACTTGTTGAATGGAGATCAGAGAATATATTTGAAGATAAACATCTTAGCCTTCCTTTTTTCTACCTTAAACATTTCCAGGTTCTTAATCACATTCTCATAGGACTTAATTTCGAGATCCCTTAACCATCTTTGTCATCCTACAGAGCATCGAGGTGGCCCAATCAAAAGAGCGCTGAGCCTGGAGTTAGGAAGACCTGTGTGCCTCAGGCTGGCGGTGTGAACCCTGGGCAAGCCACTTAACCTCTGTTTGCCTCAGTTTCCTCAACTTTAAAATGGGGATAATGACAACACCTACCTTGCAGGGTTATCTTGAGGATGAAATGAGATCACATTTGCAAAGCACTTCGCACAGTGCCTGGCACATAGTAGGCCCTTAATAAATGCTTGTTCCCTTTCCCTTCTCCCTACAGTAGCTCAATGAATCATTGATTTGGAGCCGAAAGAGACTACAGCAGTCATCCGGTGCCCTCCAGCTAGTTAATACCTCTCCCCACAATGGAGTGCCTGGAACGGAACATGACTCTCCAAATGTGGCCGCACCAGGAGAGGCCTTTAACCTCCTGTGATCCGGCCACCCAAGAGTTCTACTGATGCCTAACATCATTTCCTCCCCCTCTTCCACATTGATTCCTGAGCTTTTGTATAGAAAATAACCGCTTCGAGAGAAACACTTCCTTCTGCCATATTAAGAGTTCCAAACCACTATAACATTAGTCGCCATTTGTAGGATACTTTATGGTTTACAAAGACTTTTCTGCTCCCCTGCCCTAGGAGGGAAACAGTATATCATCGGGATGAGAAGATGACTGAGTCTTAGATAACAGATATAACTTGCCTGTGATCATAGGGCTGGTAAAGATGGGTGCCGAGACTCCCTCCTGGCCCGGGTGTTTCAGGTCAGTGGCTCCTTCAGCTCTTCTAGGCTGATTCTGTACTATAAAAGTGAGCCACTTAGAGAGCCGCCATTTTTTTTTCTTGTCTATGGGATAGCTACAAAAGAAAGGGGGATCTTGTCCAGTGATGATCTCTCTGGCTTATTTTGTCCATGGCCACAATTTCCCCCAGGAAATGCCTATCTAAGGGCCTTCAACTCCCTGTGCAAGCACCCCGTCTAATAAGGCATTAGATATGACACATGTGATCAAATGTGAAAAAAGAACTCCCCAGAATGAGCTCAGAATAAGTCCTTCAATAACAGGAAAACTCTTCTCCCCCATTTCCAAGTGGTATCAAGCAAGATGGCAGAAAGTCAGGCTAGTTGTTATACGTATGGGAGTATAGAAGGAGAGCCAGTGGTCATGGTGAGCGTGTCGATGACTCTGGGACTTGGTAGTCTGCTCATTTTGCATTTTAGCATCTGGTGCGAAAGTGGACTGAAGGTACACAGGTTAGCGTAGAAGCCAAGAGCTCGAGCCTTTGGTGACCTATTTGGGAAGTGAGTGGTAGAGTGTACACTTCAAGCAGTGCTGGATTCGACGTCAGAGAGCCTGAAATTAGCCACATGACTTAGTAAGGCACTAATCTCTCTGAGCCTCAGTTTCCTCATCTGTAAAATAACAGAGGAAATAGAACTAGCTGGGGCCTTACAAGTGTGTAAAGGGAATTAGCTTATCCTCATTCATTGTGTAGACTTTAGCCATCAGAAATAACATCACCCCACCCAACTTAGAATTAGAAGGTCTGTTAGCCACACATGACAATAAGTAACAAATCAAAAACAAGGGACTGCCCTTTGGGCAGTCCAAAGCAGTGTTGAGGCTGCCATTTGTCCACTTGAAATTGGAGGTGGATGCAGGAAGTGACAAAAGATGCTGTCTTTTAAATATGATGGTAACTTCCTGTGGAGGAGGTTGGCACCTTAAAACTTGGTATAGAAGGATCTCTGGTGAGACCTCAGACTGCTTCCCTCTGAACTGTTATGTGGGTAAGTTAGGCTGACTCTCTCTCTCTTCCCTTGGTGATTCTGGAGGCTCTACCCTCAGGGAGGCCTCTCTTGCCTCTCTTATTGGAGGAGACCTTGTGGCTAGAAGCCTTGTTTGATTAACCTCTGTGCTCCTCTGCTGGGGCCTCTAAATTTTTACCTGGTCTGGACTCCTGGTCCGGGCCAGAGTCTCTCTCTCTCAATTTCCCTACCTTCAGCCTTCCTAATTGTAAATAAACTACCATAAAAGCCATCCTGACTTGGGTCTATTTTCATTTGAAATCGCGTTAATCCGATTTCTGGCGACCATACCTTAAATATCTAGTTGTAACTCTTACATAAGACTCTCTCAAGTGTAAATCTCTGATGCAGGCCGAGAATGGGGAAATATGAAGGCTGGGACATCTTGGGCACGTTGGGGGTTTGCCGTGGTCACCCTGGGGTTTGGGACAAGGGTAAGTCCCGGTTACTCCTGACCCCGATAGGCCTCATGGCAGTGGTGAATTACATAGTAGGACCGTTCTCAAGTGAGGAAAGGAATGAATGTTCATGATCCATGTGGGCATTGGGAGCTTTGCCAACGATAGCCCAGATTGCCTTTCTCCGTGACACTATGCTCACGCAGAACTGTTCTGCCTCCTACCGAGGTGAAAAGGAAGGAGCATGGGTTTGCATATTCTGAATGCCTATGAAACAGTAGGAGCTCCCTGGATTTTAAGCAGCCCCACAGAAATAGACCATGGTAATCTAATCAAGTGATATTAGCCCAAATTAATCTTGGAGGTATAACAGTGCTCAGCATCTGAAGATAGCAATAATGCATACGGACTGAGGGTTAGGGTTATTTTTATTATGGGTAGTTCAATAGGCTTGGCCTCGGACACTTTCCCCCACTACACTGCCAATCAGACGAATCTCTCCAAAATGACAATCTCTACACGCCATTTATGCATCTGATTTTGTAAAGGTCAAACTAAAAGATACATTTTGCTCTCTTATGGAGGACAGCAGAAAGCCCGAGAAGCTCATTGCTGGATATATAATCTATGTGGTATACATACATACATACATACATACATACATACATACATACATATAAAAACCCAATAATATAAGGCAGGAATTTGGTTGAGGCAGAGAGGAGGGTAATGTGTAACAGTAGCTCCGCTTGATTTTTATTTTATCTTCCCTCTTCCCATTCATTTTCTTTCTTCTTTTTCTTCTTCTTTTTCTACTCTCACCTTCTCTCTTGGAATTAATACCATATATTGGGTCCAAGGCAGAAGAGAGGTAAGGACTAGGCAATGGGGGTCAAGTGACTTGTGCAGGGTCACACAGCTGGGAAGTGTCTGAGGCCACATTTGAACCCAAGACCTTCTGCCTGCTGAGCCATCTCACTGCCTCTTTCCTATTCATTTTTTTGAAAGCTCAGAAGATCTTGGGCAGAAGAAAAATGAAGGTTATTTCAGACCCAAACAGCTCTCGTGGGGTTTCTTTGGCAAAATGTCGCCCCTCAAATGGGTTTGAGAGTACAGGAGTCCCATGTGGCTACAGATGAGAGAAGGAATTTTCTAACCCTAACTTAAAGGCTTGGAACACAGAGGTTTCCCCTGGCTGGTGAGAGGACGGGGTTCAAAGGTAGATTAAATGCCTAGGTCTTCTACTTGGCTGGTTTGCTGTCTTGTTTTCCAAGAGAAAACTTGGATCCTGGAGGAGAAGCACCTACTATGTGTCAGGCACATAAAAGAAAAGAGGCCAGAGACAACCTCAGCCCTTTTGGAAGCAGAGGGACACATAGCAAGAGCTAGTCTCAGCATGATCTGGGTTCAAGTCCTGCCTTTGACACATATGGGCTGTGTTGCCCTGGGCAAGTCACTTAGCCTCTCAGGGCTCTAGGCTACTTTCTTTCTTTTTCTTTTTTCTTTTTAATTTAAAAAAAAAAACCTCACTTTCCATCTTGGAATCAATACTGGGCATTGGTTCCCAGACAGAAGAGTGCTAAAGGCTGGGCAATGGGGTTAAGGGACTTGCCCAGGGTCACCCAGCTAGGAAGTGTTTGATGTCACATTTGAACCCTGGACCTCCTATCTCTGGGCCTGACTCTCAATCCATTGAGCCACACAGCTGCCCCCTATAGGCGACTTTCTAAAACTATAAGTTACCGAGAGGTTACCCACCTGCATTAGTGGATGGAGTTTCCTCCTTGGGGTGTCCACCTCTATCAGTGAAATCACAGGTCCAGTTGCCCTTCTCCCTTACAGAGAAAGAAATGAAGGTTATTTCCCGGCCAGTAGCTGGGTCCGTGAAGAAGCTGCTGAGGGAGGATTGGAAGCTCAAGTTTTAGTCTAGAAGATAAAACGGAGATTCTAGCAAAGATGTAACCCTTCAGCTGAGGAGCCGTACCTAGAAGGTGCCACAGCCGATGCCAGGAGGGGAACACTCAGCTGTGACCAGATGCCATGCCTACTGGGAAGCTGGCTTACAGAGAATGGCACGGCGGTGGCCTTGAGGCACGGAGGCACGAGTCACCTGTCTTCAGGTGTGCTCTGGCCCCTCAGGTTCCTTAGGAAAGTGCAATCTTCCCATCGATTGTGTGGCTATTCAGGGGAAGGTATGTCCCAGGCTTATGGTCCTGCTATTCGATGTCATCAAGTGCTTTTGCTTTGAAAATCGTGTCCTGGCTGACTAGTAGAAAGGAACCACTGCTTGGACAGTGGGGCTATGCCCCAAGGTCCACACTAACATTTCTCTAGATCCTCTGTTCTTCTAGCAGAGTGGAGGTGACTGAGGACAAGAAAGCTCCCACTCTGGCAGATCTTGCCCAGATGAGCATGGAATTCAGCTCAAATAAGTAAAGTGACTTGCCCAAGGTCACATAGAAAACTAGTGGGGCTAGAACACAGATTGGCTGACTCGAGATTCTGTGTTCTTTCCATTGTCCCCACTACACTGCCTCTCTAAGCCTTTGTTTTGTTTTGTTTTGTTTTGTTTTTTATTTTAAACCCTTAACTTCTGTGTATTGACTTATAGGTGGAAGAGTGGTAAGGGTAGGCAATGGGGGTCAAGTGACTTGCCCAGGGTCACACAGCTGGGAAGTGTCTGAGGCCGGATTTGAACCTAGGACCTCCCGTCTCTAGGTCTGGCTCTCAATCCACTGAGCTACCCAGCTGCCCCCCTCTCTAAGCCTTTGAGAAAGAAGGATTGCAGGCCAGTGTTCAGGCAATTGATAAACATTTATTAAGCTCCTACTATGTGCCAGGTTATAAAAGGAAGCAAAAGACAGTCCCTGCCTTCAAGAAGCAATCTAATGATCGGTGTGGTATAGCGGGAGGCCCACTGTATTTGGAGTCCCCAGGGTTCAACTCTTCGCCCCCCCCCCCAGCTTCCTGATCCTTTCCTGCTGTAGCCCCCTCTAGCCACCAACTAGCTGTGAACCTGGGCAAGTTATTGGGACTCAGTTTCATCACCCAGAAAAAAAAGGCTTCTTTCAGTCCTAGTTCCTCTGGCCTGCTGGAATTGATGGCTCATAGCTCCTTCCTCGCTGTTAGCAGTTAAAAACAACACAGAAAAAAGAAGGGAGAGTTTAGTCTGAAAAAAAGAAGTATAGGTGGGGTGGGAGGAAGGACCAAGTGTTCTTTAAAACAATCATTTCTGGCCGCAGCACTACCTAACTGGCACACTTAGGCAATTAAAAGCAGATCAGTAGTGGCGATGAGAGCCGCTCACACCAGCCTGGCCCCCTCTCCACAGAGAAGATGATTAACTGAGCCACTCACCTGCTGATTAATCACCGAAGAGAAGCTAAGGGGATCTCAGAAAACAATTCTCCATAAATCAAGAAAAAATGAATTATCAGAAAGAATTCTCTTCTGCCAATCATCTTTTATAGAAAATGCATACTTGGGGTGTTTTTCGCCCTCACGCTTAGATGAGTAGAAATTTCAATATTGAAAGCTTTAAGGGGAGCACACGAACGAGGGTTTGGCTGAATGCCCAATCACCTTAGACGACATGCTGATTTTTAATTGGTCAGCAACGTCAGCCGAGATCGGTAAAGGTGGCAATTAAAAATATATTCAATTTCATTCCGGAACCTGGCAGATTTAACACTAAGCCATCATATGTGATTTGAAGTTTTGTCTTGAAAGAAGTATTGTTTGGGGGGCAGCTGGGTAGCTCAGTGGATTGAGAGTCAGGCCTAGAGACGGGAGGCCCTGGGTTCAAATCCGGCCTCAGACACTTCTCAGCTGTGTGACCCTGGGCAAGTCACTTGACCCCCATGGCCCACCCTTACCACTCTTCCACCTAGGAGCCAATACACAGAAGTTAAGGGTTTAAAAAGAAAAAGAAAAAAAAGAAGTATTGTTTGGAGGGTATGGCTCCCTGCCTTCTCACAAGACTTTGATCGTTCTAGGGAGGCAGCATTGTGCATTGGCCCTTGCAGAGGACCCGGTTTCAAATCCTACCTCTGCCTAGACCAGTTGCTTGATTTGGGGTAAGTCATGTCACCTCTGGATTTCACTCTCTTCCTCTGTGACACGAGGCAGGTAGGAGTTGATGGTCTCTAGGGTCCCTTTCACCTCTTGCACTGGTCCTGTAGTTTTTAAATAGTTTCCAGAAGGAAGGGACTCATTCCTTCTAACAGCAACTCTTTAGAGATGAAACTATGTCATCACATGATAGTTTAATGTTAAATCTGCTCGGTTCCAAAATGAAATTGAACGCATTTTCATTGGCCTTCAGAACCAATCTCGGCTTACTCTGCCTGTCACCCTGGGCCTCAGTTTGAAAGGGGCGCATTAGAAGGCCTCTAAAGTCTCTTCTAGCTCTAGATTCTTCCTTTACTCCTAGGAAGAGCACTGGCTGGACTTTTCTGAAAGCCTGTCATTCAAGGAGACTCTCCGCAGCCTTTCTAGGAACCAGAGAATAAAAGAATAGAGGGAGGCAGTGGGGTATAATGGAAAGCATCTCAAAAAAGCATGAGAATTTGATTCAAATCTTGACTCCCATACTTATTGCCTGAACTGAGTCATTTCTCCTCTCCAGATCCTCAGAGGCAGCTATCCTAGCAGTGAGAGCATTAGACTTGGAGACAGGATGACCTGAGTTCAAAGCCCGACTCTGCTTCTTTACAACTGTGTGATAGTGGACAAAGTTGCTTTGATCTTCCAAAGCCTCAGTTCCCTCATCTGCTTGTTATAAAGAGGCTGAATGGTACAATGGAAAAAAAACCCCACTAGATTTGGAGTCAGAGGACCTGGGTTCAAATTCCACTTTTACGTTTACTACCTACATGACCTTGAATAAGTCATTTCTTCCTTGTCCTCATTTTAAAAAGTAAATAAAATAAGTTAACATAAGTAAGGCACTTTGCCAATCTGAAAGTGTGATAGAAACAACTGCCTTTCAGCAGCATTGGACATAACATTCTCTCATTTTGGTTGTTATTCATCAAAGTTAAAAATGTACTTCATCATTGTCAATAAAGGGCCAAGAGGCAACAAAACTCAGGCCAAACATAACAGACAGTAAGGGTATCGTACCACAAATCCAAGCAGCCATCCTTCCTTTCTGTAAATTATTGGGAAACTACCAGCATAGATGTTGGCAGGTGATATTAGGTGGGAATCATGCTTTTAGGGGGTTGGATTTCACCGACTTCAGGGACCAGGCTTTGCAAAGGTCGCTGTGGGGGTGGTAAGACTAGTTTGATCGTGTGGTTCTTGGCAAAACCCCGTGCCAATAAATGGGACGAGATCTGTGATTTGATAGGAATAGGGAACTTCCAATAAAGAAACACCCTCTTCCAGCGCCTTAGGGTGTTGCCTTGGTCCCTGGGAAGTCAAGTGATTTGCCCAGGGCCCCCCCAATCAGTCCCTGTCAGCCAGAGGACTTGAGCTTAGGGCTTCCTAACTCCAAAGCCAGGTCTATAGCCGTACTGCCCTTCATAACAATAAATAAGAAAGAAAGGAAATAACCAGCATGCAATGTGTGCCATTTAATGGCCCCGAGGCTTTGTTGGCACAAGAGCACTGTGTATTTTTTCCATTTCCATTTCTCTAGCTGAGCTCTTTCTTCCAGAAGAGTTAAGGAGAGGGGGAAGTCATGAGCCAGGCTCCGAAATGAAGTAGGACTCCAGAGCACACGTTGCAAAGAAGCCAGCTGAGGCTGGATGTCAGGAAGACGGAGCTATTCCACAGGGGAATTGGGCCGCCGAGAGAGGCGATGGCTTCCCCCTCCTTGGATTCCCCATACTTGCCAGGTATGTTATAGCGGGGATTTGGGGAAAGGATGTCCTGAATGGCCACTGAGGTCATTCCCTGCTAGTTCTCAGATTCGGTAAGCCAGCAGAATCACAATGAGGAAAAAAAAAAGAGTACATCTGTTTGCTACAGCATGCAACGAGACACCATGTTTCCTTCTGAGAACCCATTAGGTGCAATATTAAGCCTAGTAATATAATAATGGGTAATATTTATGCAGTGTTTTGCAGTATACAAAGCAACACCCCCAAGAGAATGAAATATAGCTCAGATGAATGTAAGTCTTGCAATTACATTCAAAATCATTAATTTCATGAGATGGGGGAGGCCAGACTTGGCAGTACTTCATGTACAAAAGACCTTAAGGTTTTAATACATCCCCAGGCTCACTCACCATGAGCCATCAACGTGATCTAAGGCAGTATTCATAGGAATACAGTGTTCACATCAAGGGAGGCAAGAGTCCTACTGTTTTTTTGCCCTGGGTAGCCTGCGTCTGGAATTTTGAATCTAGTTCTTGGTACCACATTCTAAGATGGGCATTGCCAGACAGACCAGTGGACTGTCCAGAGGACAGTGACTAGAACGGTGAGGGCTCTGGCAATCTCTTCTTATGAAAAAAACCTTTGGAAGAATGGGATGTTTGGCCTAGAGAAGAGTCTAGGGGAAGAAAGCATGGCTGCTTTTTTCAGCCATTGAAAGGGCAACAATCTTAGGATTATTCTTGCTTGACTCAAGAGGGTAAAACTCAGTGACTTCTAAGGCCCTCGCCAGTTCTGTGACTGTTGTTTAAAGGGTAGAATTGACATGGAAGAAGATTTCATCCCAGCAAAAGGAGAATCTTTTTTTTTTGAAAAATTTTATTTAATGAATTGATTTAGAATATTTTTTCCATGGTTACGATTCATGTTCTATACCTCCCCTCCTCCCTCCCCACTCCCGTACCCAGCACACAATTCCACTGGGTTTTACATATGTCATTGATCAAGACCTATTTCCATATTATTGATACTTGCACCAGGGTGATCGTTTTAGAGTCTACATCCCCAATCATATCCCCATCGAACCATGTGATCAAGCAGTTCTTTGTCTTCTGTGTTTCTGTTCCCACAGTTCCTTCTCTGGGTGTGGATACGTTCTTTCTCATAAGACCCTCAGAATTGTCCTGGATCATTGCATTGCTGCTAGTACAGAAGTCCATTACATTCAATTGTGCCACAGTGTATCAGTCTCTGTGTACAATGTTCTTCTGGCTCTGCTCCTTTTGTTCTGCATCAATTCCTGGAGGTCTTTCCAGTTCACATGGAATTCCTCCAGTTCATTATTCCTTTCAGCACAATAATATTCCATCACCAACAGATACCACAATTTGTTCAGCCTTTCCCCAAAGAACATCCTCTCATTTTCCAATTTTTTGCCACCACAAAGAACGTGACTATAAATATTTTTGCACAAGTCTTTTTCCTTATGAAAAGGAGGATCTTTCAACAATTTGAGTTGTCCAAAAGTGAAATGTTGCTTTACGAGAAATCTCCTGGCATAGTCCCTTTTCTGTACTAACAGTCCATGAGATTTTAAGCTAAAAGAGACTGTAGAGATTCTCTAACCCAATCCCTTGATCTTTACGGAGAGAGAAACTGAGGAAAAGAGGAGGGAAGAGATTTGCCCAACTTAATGAAAGTGAGATTAGCTGCTAAGGACAAGAGTAAAAAGTGAAATGGTACCTCCTCCCTTGCCTCCACCTTGTAAAGATCACAGTCAGTCAAAATAGAAATGTTTTTTAAGCATTTCCCATACACCAGACATTTTGCTAAATTCTGGAGATCCAAAGGAAGGCAAAAACTCAATCCCTCAAGGAGCTCATATTCTAAAGGGGAAGACAACATGCTCCAACTACCTGCATGATGTGTTCACACACATATTCAGTGTAAACAGAAAATGCTCTCAGAGGGAGGGCACTAACAGTAAGGGAAGGCAGTGTGTGGAGGAGGAGACCACAAGAGCTCTTTCATTAGGTGGGATTTGAGTGAGTGTTGAAGGAATCTAGGAGGCCACGTGGGGAGAGAACATTCAAGCCATGTAGAGAGTCAGGAAATGGAGTGTCATGTGCATGGAATGGCAAGGAGGCCACAGTAAAGTGTAGGAAGACTAGAAAGTCAGGAAGAGGCCAGGTCATAAAGGGCTTTAATGGTGAACAGAGGAGTAAATATGTGTATCTGAGGGAATAGGGAGCCACTGCAGTTTACTGTGTAGGGAGCAGGCTGAGGCATGGTCAGACCTGCACTTTAGATGACTTTGGCAGCTGAGTGGAGAATGGACTGGAATAGCAAGAGACTTGAGACAGGTAGATCAGCCAGCAGGCCAGGCTCATCTCCAAACAAGAATCCCCGCTCCAATTTAACCAACAAGTGAGCATCCTTCCTTAGCGTGGAAACCTCCAAGGAGAAAGAAGCCTCGGCTTTCTGAGGCAGCCCATCCTACTTTGGAGCATCTCTGATGGTCAAGAAGTCTCCTTCTGTCACAGCAACATTGAACCATTGACAGTTACTCTTTGTGGCCAGCCGTCCAAGCAATTCTGAAACCATCTGATTGTATTATTGTCTAATCCGTCTTCCTCTGCCTTCTTCACAAGAACAATATGAGATATGTTATCAAAAGCTTTGCCAACATCTAGGCAAACTCTATGCCGTGTTGTTTTCATCTACTAGTCTAATAATCCTGATAAAAGACAATGAGCTTGGCCCGACATGACCTTTTTTTTTTTTTAAAACAGTGAATATTATTTATTTATATTTTTCTGCTGAAATACAAAACTAGAAAAATAAACAGTCCCACTCTAAATTAGACCAAATAAGTCCACCACTCTGGCAAACTTACTGAGTTGATTTCTCGTTCTTGGTAGTCATTCCTATGATCTCTTCTCATCATTTTCCTTGTCATTTTGCCATTTTGTCAATTGGAGATCCTTTTCCCTATCATATACTCACTCTTCACTCCACATAATTTCATCTCTATAAGTTGCTATTACCACTTTGGGAAAGCACATTTAAGGTTCACCATCTGGTTCTTCTCCAATCATAAAATCATCAGAAAGTGGACTTCCTCTTCTGCATGCCCTACTTCACCTACTATCTGCAGATTATATATTCTAAGTGACATTAAAGGCTTACACAACAGCTATTTCCTTATGAGGGAAGCAGAGTATTTTTAAATGGCCTTCTTATGCCATTTATCCTTGAAAGTTAGTCAAGCTACTATTTACGGCATGACCTGTGCCGATGAAGCCATGCTGGCTCTTGGGAAGAAGCATTTTCCTTTCTAGATAGACACCAACCACTTCTTTAATCATCTATTCTGGAATTTGAGTCTTAAATCAAGCTCACGAGTTCATAAACTCTGATCTCTTTCCTTTTAAATCAGGAGAATATTTTCCCTCTCCAATCTAATGGTACCTTCTTGTCTTTCGAAGCTCATTGGCAGGACCTCAACAATCTCATCTGTCTTTTCTTTCAGGATCCAAGGATGTAGTTCACCTGGCAGGGCCAGATGACCTGAATTCCTCAAAGACAGCTGGGGGTGGGGTGGGGCGGGGTCTCTTTTTTGGGGGCTGAGCGAGGACTTGGTGCTACCAGTGAAATTCAGTTCTCATATCCTATGTTGCCTGAAATTAGAAGAGTTAAAAGGTCATGCATTTAGGATTCTTTCATTTTGATTAGGTTATTCATTGACTTTACTATCAATCCATTGATATCTTCCTCCTCTAGCTCACTGTGGTATGGAGATGACACCAGTCATCCGAAGACCAGCCAAGCTCAATATGGTGCTCTTCCTTAATGGAGACCTGGCCACTAGGTAAGGACTTCTTTAACCAGAGCAATTCAGGAGACTTTTTTTTAAAAGTTCATTTAATTAATTAATTAATTGATTTAGAATATTTTCCCATGGTTCCATGAATCATGTTCTTTCCTCCCCTCCTCCCACCCCCTCCCATAGCCAATGAGCAATTCCACTGGGTTTTACATGTGTCATTGATCAAGACCAATTTCCATATTATTGATATTTGCACTAGCGTGATCATTTAGAGTCAATATCCCCAATCATTTCCCCATAGAACAATGTGATCAAGCAGTTGTTTTTCTTCTGTGTTTCTACTCCCACAGTTCAGGAGACTTTTAAGGCAGGAAGGAATCACTATCTACATGAGTAGAGGGACACATGTACACAGAATAAAAATGATGGGTCATTGATGTACTGAAGTCAATATTAAATTTGGAACTAATTTAAAAATAAGACTTGAATGATTTAGATATTGCTCTGCTGGCTTGCAATATTCATAAAATATAAATAGTAATTATAATAATAATAGCTAGCAGTTCTACAGGGCTTTACAGTTTACACTTTTACAAATATTCTCATTTGATCTTCACAATTCCCGATTTACAGATGAGAAAACTGAGTAAGAGAGACAGATTAAGTGACTTGCTCAGGGTCACACAGCTAGTAAGTATTTGAAGCCAGACTTGAACTCAGATCTTTATGTCTCCAGGCCCAGCACTCTTTCCACTGTGTTATCTCATTGTCTAATTATAGTGGGAAAGTGTGCTAGATTTGGACTCAGGGGAACTGGGTTCAAATTCAGACATCTAACAATGACTAACTCTGTGACCACAGGCAAATCGCTTCATCTTTCAGAGTCTCAAGTTTTCTTATCTGTTTATAAGCTCAAGTACTCCCATGGACCTAGGATTACTTCAATGTGGCTCTTCCTGCCAATAACACTGATCACAGCCGGTGCCTGTCTGCCCAACCTATGCACCTCTCCCCTAGGTTCACCCTAGGGGGTCTGGCAGATATGCTGGAGGCCTTTTTTTGCAATGATACCAGTGGAGCACTCTAGCTATCCCATTACTTATTGGTTGACCTTGCTCATGTCATGGGACTGAGAGTTTTCCTTTTTTCTTTCTTTTTTAACCACCTCGACTATAGTTCTTTGTAGTTCCTTATTTGTTCTGTGTGGCCAACAGCTTGTACCCAGCAGGTGGAGATGTGTATAACCCAGCAATCTCCATTGCCCTCTGAGCAGCGCTCAGTTTTAATCTGTTAGAGACTAGAGCCTTGCGACTCTCAACCACATAGGAAAAGTGGAAGAATTCTGGTGTTTAGAAAAAAGAGAAAAAGAGAGGACGTGGCTTCAGGGAGCAAGCTGGGATCATTTCAAGAATGGGAATGTCGCCCATTCTTCTCTTTCTTTTTCATTTCGGTACCCCACTCATTGCCCATTTGCAGTGGCCTTCAGTCAGCCAGTTACCATTAAGTGCTTATTATGGGGCCAGGCACTGTGCCAAGTGTTAGGGATACAGAGAGGGGCAAAAAACAGCCCTTGCCCTCAAGGAGCACACAGTCCGCAGGAGGAGCAACCGTGTACAAATAGAGACCGGATCAGTTGGGGTCATCTTAGAAGAAAAACACAAAGATTAAAGAGAACAGGGAAAGGCTTCTTGTAGAAGAAGAGACTTAAGGCTTGAGGGAAGCCAGGGTGTAGAGATGAGGAAGGAGAGCATCCCAGGTTTGGGGGACAGCCAGTGAAAATGTCCGAGTCAGAATATGGAGTGTGTGAGGAATAGCTAAGAGACTAGTTGGTACTGGATTTCAGAGAAGGTGGAAGGGGGAAGATGTGAAAAAGGATGAGCAATGCAGGACGTGAAAGAAGGGGTTAGGAAGAACTCTGCAATCCGGACAGAGGATTTTATATGTGATCCTGGAGGTAGTGGGGTGCCACTGGAGTGAATTGGCAAAGAAGATGATACGATCAGCCCTACATTTTAGGAAAATCAGTTTGGCAACTGAATGAAGGATGGATTGGCATGGGGAGAGGCCCGGGGCAGGTGTGGACTCACGATCAGGCTATTTCAGCAGGCTAGGCCTGAGAAAGTGCACCAAGGTGGTGACGGTGTCAGAGGAGACAGAAGGATACATAGAAGAGATGTTACGAAGGTAGAAATGATACAATCTGACCACTGATTAGATATGGGCCGGGGCCTGAGAGTGAAGAATCAAGGATGACGTCTAGGGCAGGAGGCTGGATGACAGGGAAGAGGATACCAAAGATAGTCATAATAGGGAAATTTGGAAGGGGGGAAGAAGAGAATGAGTTCTGTTTTGGACATGTTGAATTTAAGACAGATGTCTATGACATATCTAAGATATGGGTAGAGCTCAATAGGTTGTCCATCTACCTCCAGATCACGAAGTGGGTAACAAGTGGTTTTTATCCACTTGACATTTCCTTTACTGAGGGCTAGAACAAGCTTTGGAGTGCTTAGAAATCCTTCCCAGAGATTTTACACTCTGGAGCTTGATGCAAGGAAAACAATGCCCAACAGGGAAGTAAGTCTTCAACCTGAAGTCCACCCTGAATCCGTTCCATGATAGTGGTCGCCACCTTTAGTAGGCATCCCACTCCTTGTTTCTATGCCTCATCTGAAAATGGGTATAATATCTATTTCATTTCTCATAAGAATGGTACCAGTTTACATTTGAAAGTTCCATACAAACATGAGATTTCCATCACAGTTATTATGTGGCCTCTCCAAGTCAGACAGCCCTCACCCCTCCTGCTCACCACAAGTACATAATGTGAGGGAATTCTCTGGTAAATAATATCATTCTGCCCCTATTTAGTGGTAGACTGATGATAACTTTGAAAGTCAACTTTGGCTAGTTATTTAATTTTTCCCATGCTAATGGAAACTCAGACAAACAAGCCTATGGAATCATTAAAGACATGTAATTGGGAAAGAAATGCAAATGTAAGACAATAAAACATTTTCTGGCCTCGTTTATCAAATGAGTATCTTCTCACTCCCTCTCTTTCCTGGCAAAGTCTATGAAGGAAACTCCTTGTCTATCTGCAAAGTGAGTGAAACATGGCGTAACATGGTCTTCCTCATGCCCCTGCCCCGAGACCTCTGAGTCCCCTTGCTTCTTCTTCCCAGGGTCCACTTGCTGTTCTGAGTCAGTAGGCATTCCTGTCTCTATTGTGAGCCCCCATCCTGGGTGTTCTTTAGCAGCCCAAACCAGCACAGTATATGGACACACCAGTAAAAGGAATTTAATGAAAACGGGAAGCACAGGACTCGAAGGATATTGAACTGAGCAGTCGCACTAATCCCTGCCTCCAATTTAGCCTCCCAGAAGTTGATCTTTCTTGACCACCCAAACAGAGCAAGTCACTCATGGCAGGGTACCGTCCAAGGAGCTAGGAGCGTAGTCTAAAGCACCATGACCCCCTTCTAGAGCAAGAACCAGTTGTGATTAAAAGCCCCCTTGCTTTGCCTTGGCCTGGCAACCAGGATGGTCATTAGAGCTTAGGGCACAACTGCCGTTTTTCTTCTCATCTTACCTCAGCTGCTTACCACCACCTTCTCTAGCCCCACATCTATTCCTTCAAGAGACTTTCCCTTATGCCTTTCAGAACACACAGGCTTCTGAGGGATAGAAATCCCCAAGAGAACATGGGGCCAGCTGTGTGACCCTGGGCAAGTCACTTGACTCCCATTGCCTAACCCTTACCGCTCTTCTACCATGGAATCAATACATTCTAAGATGGAAGGTAAGGGTTTAAAAAAAGAGAACATGGGATTCAGGACTGTAGATGCAGACTCTCTATACGAGGACAAATGCCTAAGGCCTCCTCCACAGAGTAGGACTGTGTGTCCCATGGTTCAAGATTTCATTAATCATCTGCTCCTACTTGTTCTTGACCAACCACTGATTGGCCATTAGTCAGTCCCTGACTATTGCTTTCCCAGGTATCTCCACAGCACTCAGCATGAAGGTTCACCTCTTCTTATAGCTCAACCAGCAGCTTGCCTGGGGAAGTCAGCTGAGGCTCTGTTTCTCCTTGACTCCATGACTGAAGGCCTGCTGCTCTCCCTGCCACTCACATGGCTTGGCCTCTACCGTCTCCTGACTGTGATGACATTCTTTGCACTGCCAGAACAGTGGCTCACATGAATTCCAAGCCTGACCTTCTAAAGTCAGGTCCTGCACTTAGGCCTTGGCCAGGCAGGCGACAAGAATTTATGAGACATTTACTATGTGCCAGGCAGAGTGTTGAGGGCTAGAGATACAAATACAGGCAAAACCAGAGACATTCTCTGCCCTCAAGATGCTCCCATTCTAATGGGGGAAGCTGAAGGTGGGGTATGGGTACAAGAGAAGCTTCCTAACATGGGTGTGGTGGCCCTATCTGGAGAGCCTGAAGCATAGTGGGGGGAGGGACCCCAGTGGAAATGTAGTTCTCATTGAACAGGCCTGAATTTGCTGCCCAATGTAAGGGGAAGTGTGGCTTGCCCTATTCCCTGAGGCGGAGCATCCATTTTGGAAAAAGTCTTACATTTCTTCCTTTGGCTTTTCCTCCCAAAGTGGTTCAGAACTAAGACAGCAGGACTTCAAGATTCGTTTCAGTGATGTGGGTGCTCCCTTCACCAATGCAAACTCCGATCTCTCTATGACCATGTAGGTGGGCTTGCCGTGGCCCAAAAAATGATCAGCCTGCAGTCAACTCATAACTTAGCTAGGCTAGTGTTTGGACAAGAGGCCTAAGCTCCCTCTCCACGTGCCTTTAAAGCTTGGTGGGACCTGCTAGAGTTTATATTTCGCTGATACAGTCTTCAAGGCCTCAATGTCACCTTCATCCTTTGAAAAGCTATCAGAAGAATTTAGGCCAGTTCTTAGTCACTTTTGCCTCATGGACTCTCAGCAATTTAGTGATGCTCTTCTTAGAAACGTGTTTTTTAATGTATGAAAAAAATCAATTATATTGAAATACATTTAGCAAACATATTTCTCCTTGAAAATTGTATTTAATTAATTTAGAACATGTTCCCAAGATTACATAATTCATGTTCTTCCCCTCCCCTCCACCCAACCCCCTCCCATACCTCACATGCAATTCCACTGGGTTTACATGTATCATTGATCAAGACCTATTTCCATATTATTGATATTTGCCCTAGAGTCTACATCCCCAATCATATCCCCATCGACCCATGTGATCAAGCAGTTGTTTTTCTTCTGTGTTTCTGCTCCCACAGTTCTTCCTCTGGATGTGGATAGCGAGCAAACATATTTTTTAAAAGCACAAGTTCCAGGAAGCTAGGAGGCTCGATGGATAGAGCCAGGCCTGGAGTCAAGAGGACCTGAGATCAAATGTAGCCTCAGATACTTCCTTAGCTGTGTGACCCTGGGCAAGTCACTTTAATGCCAGTTGCCTTGCCCTTACTGCTCTTCTGCTTTAGAATCGAGACTTAGTGTAGCTTAGTGTTGATTCGAAGACATAAGGTAAGAGTCTTTAAAAAAAAAGAAATGAAACCACAAGTTCACGGCCTCCAAGTTTAGAGAGTTAGTTATCAAATACTATTGTCAGTTGTCCAGAACTCTTTTAAACTGAAGAATTATTTCCAAATAGTTGGTTATCCTCATTCACGAATGGGATCATTGAGAGCTGAGTTGAGGAAACATAAGACCCTCATCCTCATGGAGAGTTAAATTTTGTATCTAGCAACAATAAACAAGCAGGTTCATATTTAAGTTCCTTATCAGAAAATGTATCTGTAATCTTCAGTAAAAGCCATAAAGGTAATTTCTTGATCTTCATTATTTTCCAAAATTCTTTAAAAAATGGTTCTTCTATTTGTGTTAATTTCTAAGAGCTCATGAAAATTCACTAGGGATTTTCCCTTTTTAAAGTTTATTTATGCAAGCTAACTCTTTATCAGCTTAGCAAATAAGAGGATGGAAAGCTTTTTGGGGGGTTTCAGCTATTTCTGCTATTACCCCTCCCTTTTTAATACAGGGCTGTCTCTGTAGCCTCTTTCAGACTAATTTTAGTGTTCCAAATGTTAGCCATTTTCATTCACAGCTTCTAAATGATAAGATCTGCAAAGATTTTTGAAACCTTTTATGTGTGGAATAAAGTTTCTCAGATGTACCGAGGCATTCAACTTTGCCAAATTCCAGCCACTAAGGCTGTTTTCTTTGTGCTGAAAAATTTCAGCCAGCTAACCAGATATTTTTAGCTTTTTACCCAGATGTTTTGTGTTGTATAGACACAATCCAAGGCAGAAAGTATTTGAGCTGTTAATATCACAAATGAATACCACAAATGTGCTTATACTTTGTTCCTCATGGACTTTGTATTAGCTTTTCAGATGTTGAGTTGGATTTAAAAGGAAATCAAAATATCAGCATTGTTACTATCAAAATGCCCTAGAATTCTTCACTTAAGTGTGTGTGTGTGTGTGTGTGTATGTGCGAGTGTCAAAATTCTGCTGTAAAAAATCGACTTCACGTCAAAACATTCTGCCACCTAAGTATTTTGACATGAGCTGACATCTTTTCTATCTTGAATAAATTCAAAATACTTTAATTAGGGTTGGACAGTTTGCTTTACACAGAAATTTCAGTGAGTATTTCGCTATACAGGAACTTAGAAAAGACTTTTTCCAACAAAGATGAGATCTGCTCAACTGGTCTGTAGTTTATAATCATTGCAACCTCTTGTTCTCGGTAGACTTGTGTGAACTCCAGCCCCAGTAGGGAATGGAGTTTGGAAATTGCCTTCTTGCCAAACTATCCCCCAAAAAGCATGGCGTCCGCCCGGACACTAACAGGCTATTTGGACACCAAACCTCTTGCTGACAGGAGCTTATCTAGGGCCAGAGTCTCCGATATCAGGCCCAACTGTGAGCCAAGTGTATATTCTATTTGCAGGCTCTCTTCTTGGTGTAGAAAACCCATTGCCATCTTTGGATATAGCAAAGGAATTGCATCTAAATTCAATCAGTTGCCTGAAAGCTCTGTTACCATTTATGCTCTCAGCCCAACTCCCAAACCCTTCTCTTCTAGTATTTAAGCAAGAACAGGCTGAAGTCACTCTCCAATAGTGCAGGACCTTGGAAAATGGGAAACCCAGTTAGGAAAATGGGAGACCCAGTTAGTACTTCCCCAGGTAGATTGTTGGCAAATTCCCTCCTTTTCTTCCCCTAATTCCTATTCAGTGTCTACTGAAGCAAAAACCTGATTTCTCCTGCTGCCTCTATCCACTCTCTCAACCTCACTCTTCCCAATTCCTGTCCCCTTCTATTGTGCCCTCTGGAACTCTTCTCCTATCTGTAACAAATTCCTCTTCATACTAGATTTCTTTTTCTCTCACTCTTTTGACCTTTTGGACTTGTTCTAGAAGATTTTGCATCCATGGCCACTATCTCCAGTACTGGGCGCTTCTCTTCTCCCTTCCAATCCACGGAGCTGACAAGCGAGGTTCCTCATCTGCCCTCTTGCACCATCACTCAGCAACCTTTCCTCCCTTAAGGTTTCATTCTTCCACCTTCTATAATCCACCAGCTTCTTGGTTACCCTCCCTCCTTCTCAAGGAGTTCGGAACTAGCCTTTCTTGTCACCTCATCTGCAACTCTCAAACTCAGTCATTTCAAAATACACATTGATGGCCCCTCAAATGTCCATGTCGAACCAACCAACTAGCTGTTCTCCATACTCAGTATTGCCTCTCCTCTTGGTATCTTTTCACAGGCTGTTGACCCCTATGCCTAGAATGTACTGCCAACTCCTTTCAAAGCTTAATTCAACCATTGCCTCCTATGGAAAGTCTCTTCTTTTTTCAAATATTTATTTATTTATTTATTTTGAAATGTTTTTCCATGGTAGCATGATTCATTTTCTCTCCTTTTCCTCTTCCCTCTCCTCTCCCGGAGCTGACGAGCAATTCCATTGGGTTATACGTGTATTATCACTCAATACCTATGAAGATGTTATTCATTTTTGTAATAGAGTCATCTTTAAAAACTGTTGAATAATTAAAGCTATATAACAATGGCATAGGCTGCTTTGTGAAGTGGTGATCTGCCCTCCACTGGTAACATTCAAGCTGAGGTCAGATGACTAGTTTTTCAGGCCACTATGGGACTTCTGCAGGGGGTAAGAGGTTATACTCAATGACCTCTATGGTTCCTTCCGACTCTGAGATTCCATAATTCTATAATATCCATTCAACAATTCATTCAACAAGTATTTATCAAATGCCTGCTAATGGTGCAGATCACCCCAAATAGCAGATCATTTAAAAATAATTTGTATTTGGTTCTGCAATACATTATGGTTTTTATCATAATCCTACCTCGCTTTGGATAGCACTATATGCGTCTCCGAGTGCTTTCACATACATTATCCCATTTGATGTTATGCAGATTTACCTCCCTAGTTAGGAAAGGCTGATTTGGCTGAGGCTGATTGCTATTAATATTAATTTGCATTCCCTAAGCACACGCTGGCTGGGCAGCCAGCAGAAGAGACTGCTAGAGTGTGCTGGGTAGTTGGGGGAAGCCAGCCAGGGATGAAAAATGTGCTGTGGATAATGGAGAGCTGATGCAGATAATAGAGAGTTGATGACCACACAGACACACGCATATATATCCTTTAATTTACTTCCCATCTCTATTAACCACAGAAACGGGCATTTTTTGAGGTCGAGAACAGATCCTTAATGATGATGGGCAAATGGGATGGGGTGGGTAATTGGGCTTGGGCGAGTCTCTCTTTGGAGATCCTGAAGCTGAAGGGGCACGCGTGACGATGAGCGTTCGATTTCAGAAAAAGCAACAGAATGGAATGGAGACGAGCAGGGAGCTACAGGTAAAACCTTGGCACGAGCCTTGAGACGGGAGACCAGCCCAAAATACCTCTTTGCACTGAAGGCTACTGGCAGGCCTTTGGTGAGTAGGAGACGAGATGTCATTTCATTTCCCCCAAATTATGGCCAGGCCAGATCCACTGTCCCCTGACTACAAAATGGAGTTCTCTAAAAATCCACCAACACTTTCCAGTGCCCCGAGGCAGCAGGGGCACACAGGCAGCAGGAGCTCAGACCATACTCGTTTCTTCTAGGCAGACAGAGCCAGGCTCATTAGAAATAAGCACAGCAGGGCCCGCTATCATGTACGCAAAGGCAGGGCACCACCCCCAAAGGGGGGAGAGAAAGAAAACTGAGTGCTTTGCAGAAGGCCTCTCTGGGCCTCGCTTTTCTCTCATCTCTAAAATGATGGAGCTGGACTAGATGGTCACTAAACTTATTCCGGCCCTATACCCTATGACTTATTGAGCCCACGCTAAGGACCATGTATCCTAGGAAGCGGGAGAAAGGACGGATGAAATCTCTCCTTTTCTTTAATGTGGCTCATGAGAAGAGTCGGTGCCCAGCCATTCCCGATCCCTTAGTCACCCCCAGTTTGCTCATGGCCAGCCTTGTGCTTATACCACCCCAGGAGTAGAAAAGTGCAGAGGAGTGAGATCTCAAGAAGGGAGGAAGGGTCCGAAGAAAGTGAGGTCCAGTGATGGGTTAAGCAAGGCCGGTGGGGCAAGAGAGCGGGCCCAACCAAACAGAAAGTGGGATCGCTGTCCACAGGCATTTGTCATGAAGCCACAACTAAGAGGAAATGGAACTTCAGAGAAGGGCCAAGCAGGAAGGAACCCTAGAGACCTCGTTGAACAGAGAGGGGAAACTCCGGTTCAGAAAGGGGCAGGAACTTGCAAGGTCATCCAGATGGAAATGATGAAGCTGGGCCTCCAAGCCAGATCGTCTGCCTCCCAGGTCACTTTTCCCTCCATCCCAATGCAATCGAAGGAACTGTGAAACCACACAGGGCCCCTCCCATTGGCATAGTTTCCCTCCAAGGCTTAGCTTGTAAAATGCCATTTGTCTCTTTACCTCAACTCTGCACTTTCACGGAGAAGAGTTTAAAACGGGCCCCAAAGCAGCAATTTATTTTTATGTGTCTCTTCTCTCCACCCCCAGACAGGAGAAAGATGGCCTAACCCAAACTGAGGAATTCATTGGCCACAAATCAAGTCAGCGCCATAAATAATTGAATATTTCTTGTTTAGACATTTCCAAGTGCCACAAGTCTAGAAATAGTGTTTTAAATGACTTCATTTTCTTCTCCATTGACTTTAATTAAGATCTCCTTAGACTCAGCCGTCTGGCAAACCGGAACTCTATCTAATAACGGTGGGAATGGTGGAGTTTGGTTGTGGAATTCGGAGCATTTGGCTCTGCTGATGTAGCTGAAAGCTTCTGAACTTGATCTTGACTCTGGTTTGGAGGCAAGAGACCAGAGTTCTAGACCCAGCTCTTCCCACTAACTTGTTATGGAACTTTGGCCAAATTGCTTCTCTTGTCTAGGCCTTGGTTTTTCCCATCTGTAACGTGAGGGAACTGAAGGCTCCTCACTGCAACTAGGCTGATAAGTCCTAGACATAGAGCCGGAAGGAATCTTTTAGCCACCGAGGCCATTCCTTTCATTTCACAAATGAAGAAACTGAGGCCACGAGAGATTAGGTCATCTGCCCAAGCTCACACAACTAAGAAGTACAAGAACTGGAATACTGACCAAGCTTCTCTGATTCCAAATCCAGCTCCTTTTCCATGGTAGCACTCTCTCACTCCAGGTCCATTCTCTTCCACCCGTCCTATGGCTCATGTTCTGACATGCAAGAAGAAGCATGCCAATCCTTTGAAAGATTTCCTTCTTCCAAAGCGTCCTTTGCTACTTAATGCTAGGCCAGTGACATCCTCAAAGCATAGGCCCACATAGTCAGTGTCTGGAGATTCAGAAAAGATCAACTCAGATAACTGTCTTTGGGGGAAAAAACTACGAAGATGGAACTGGAAGGCATACGAACCCCAGGAATTCTCGAGGTAAGGTTCTCCCACTAGGACAGAAGCCAGTTCTCTTCTGAACTGGATTGGCCCTGGATTTCGGGACTTCCCTAGCAGGCCGAAGCCACTTCTTATTGGCAGGCACTGGGCTCAAGACGAGGCTCTTATGCCAAGGGTTAATTTTTGCATTTCCTCTCTTATGGTTTTAAATTGCATCCATCAAAACACGGCCTGAGTTTCCCCATGTATTTATTGAAGCAATTTCATTTTAAATGCAACTCCTTTAGTAACTTAAAAAGGAGTCATCATTTATTCACAGGTTTGTCCTGGGGCCCACTCCTAATTAATTATCCCCGCACCAACTAGCTCTTCACTTGCAGGTGTTTGGGGGTACTTTAAACTGCTGGGTTCAAAATTAATTTCACAGGGTGGTGTTCAAAAAAGTGATGTCATTCTCCATATGTTCTAGCTTCACCGTAGGAAGTGCCATCCTGGGAGACACTGCTGTGTAATGGATGAACCCACAAAGGCCTGGATGGATTGCCTAGGAAGCTGGAATTAAGACGGGGGTGATGCGGAGGGGGATTGCAAGGAGGAAAAACAATTTTCTGTGTTAAGAATGGAAAGGGACAGTGAGATCAAATTGGAAAAAAAACAGCGAACCGTAGGAAGGCCAAAAAATTTGCAGTCTGTACACTTCAGAGTTTTAGACACAGATATGTGCATAGCCATCTCTAAATGAACATGTGTGTACATGCTTGTTATTCTTTCCTCAAAGAAGCATCGAGGCACAATGGATAGAAAGCTAGCCCCTGAGACATAAAGACCTGAGTTCAAATCCTGTATCTGCCACATGTGGGCTGTGTGACCTTGGACAAGGGACTTCTCGGTGCTCTAGGCACCTTTCTAAGAGGGGTTCTTCATGTGGGGGTACACGGACCCCTTCGATTTCAAGGGGTTGGGGAACTTGGATGGGAAAAACTGTATCCCTCTTTTCCCTAACATCTAACTGAAATGTGGCATCTCTTTCTATTATGTGTCTTTAAAAAAGAACCATTTCCCTAAGAACAGTGTGTAACTTTCACAATATGGTCAAAAGGGACCAAGACACAAGAAAAAGTTGAAAATCCCCTCATCTCAGGCTCCAATTCCCAGGGAAGGGGCTAACCTGCAATAATAGAGGGGAATTCCTCACCTGGGATATTCCATGTCCCAGAGAAATGACAGTACTAGGAGCTCTCCCATTTCTTACACTTTTTCCATGCCTTGACTCCCAACTTCTTTTTTCTTTTCCGTTTTGTCCCATTCTCCCTTCCTTCTGCCCTCTCCTCTTACCCCGCATGTACTGGTAGAATGTGTATTTTTAAACTGAAGATGAAATTGGTTTTGTCAATTTTATGATGCTCCAACAAAGCCCTAATCCGAAGCTCTAGGCCGGTGTGCAGGTGGCTCTGGGCTCTGGTCTCTCTAAGCAAGACCTGGCAGGCCCTCCGTTAGGCTCTGATCAGTGGCTCATTATTATAATGATCCCTGGCATGTCCACCGGGCTTTAAGCTCCTCGAGGGCTTTCCAAACAATAGGCTATGTGAACCTTCCAAAAATCCAGCAGGTATTATTAATTCCATTTTACAGATGAAGAAACTGAGACCCTAGAGAGGTGAAATCACTTGCTCAGGGGGATAGTGCCTAAGCTTCAGTGGCAGGATTTGAATGGACTTGCTCCAAACCAGGGCTCTTCCTCCTCCAGCTGCTGCCTCTTCCAGTCCCTCTGAACCTGACTGGGCTTTCGATCAGATGCCTGGCTTCATCAGGTGACAGAGGGTGCAGCCACAGCAACTGATGAAACTATGCACGTCCCAGAAGGCTTATGGTGTTTGACAGCAGAGGGAAGAGCCATGTAAAGGACAGGAGAGTTTCTTAACATACTGAAGAACAACAACCCACCCTAAATAGTTGGCGGGGGGGACCCTTACCAGGATCAGGAATCATGAGTCTTTTTTATAACACATCTTTATCGCTGTTTGGTTTTTATGTTGACCAAATCTTGGACTGTATCCTTGCCCCTTCCCTCTCACCCCGCCAATGAGCTGTCTCATGCAACAAAGAATTTTTTAAAAAGAGGTAGAAAAATCAGCATACTCAATCAATACCATGAGAAAAGAAATCTGGCAATGTATACAGCATTGCCTGCCCACCCGCCTGAGGACCTCCACCTTTGCCAAGGGCTGAGGACGGGTTTCTTCTCTTCTCTCTTCTCTGGGGCCAGGCTGGTCCTTTGCAGTTTGCAACACTCCCTTTTGATTACTTTGTGCTTACTCTGTTTACATTGCGCTAGCCATGCTGTACACATATGGTTTTCTTGGTTCCGTTTACTTCCCAATGCATCAGTTCCTCCAAGTCTTTCTAGGTTTCTCCATATTCAGACTGGTCATTTCTCATAGCCTGGCTGTAACATGCATGCCACTCATGTACCCCAATTGGATGGATGCCTACTTTGTAGGAATCTCTCATCTACACTCTACGCCCACGTCAGGCTTGGTTTCCTTCTCAAGGATTAGCCAGAGATAGCCATGTGAAGTGCTAGGGGGCCGTACCAAAGACATACAGTATGCCTGGAAGTCCTTGTCCCTGAGGGACTCCCAAGATGGCTATCTGCATCCCATTTCGACCAAAGAAACTCCATGCAGATGCTGATTTCTGACAGATTTAGAAAGTTTTTGCTAGAGACCTGGTCCATCAATCAGAGAAGAACTGAGCTCAAGTCCCGTCTCTGCCACGTACCGACTGTATAACCTTAACCACTTCCTGTTCTAAGCAACCTCCTAACTCAAATGTTCTTATCTTGGGGCCCACAGACTTTTAATAAAGAGGTTGATAACTGCATTTCTGTATCATCTGTTTCCTTTATAATATGCCCTACTTGATTTTCTAAGAATACATATTATTATTCCGAGGAATCCATAAACTTCACCAGATAGTCAAAGGGGTACGTGTGCAGGTAAATGTTTAACAACCAACTCTTGGGGAGGAGAGGGGGGGCTTATTCGCAATATGCTTTTAAGTTTAATCTGCATTTTTAGCATTTTCTCCATTACTTTAAATCTGAACAATCTGCAAAATGATCAATTAAGCACTGATTTGTAACAAATTACAGAGCTCTTGCTCAAAATTTAACAACTGGCTCTCTCCAGGCAGTTTGAGCTGGCTTCGACACGCCCATCAGTCCATGGAACCAGGAAACATTGAGATTCCCTGCTCTAAGTCTCAGTTACGGAGAAGGTGTCAGCTTACACTGGTATAGGTACCTGGAACAGTGAAATCACAGGCCTGGAGAGGAGGAGAAGTCCAAAATGGCTCTTCTTTGGACAGTGGGGGGCAGAGCTCAGAGAAGGCTCTGGGCTGTGCATTGAAAACGGGTGCCAACAGCCTGTCTTCTGGCTTTTGGAGAGACAGCGCTTTCTGGTTTTCCTTCTAGGCCTCATAACAGATCAGATCCTTTCCGGGTATGGAAACCAAGGCCTGGCTCACACTTCAGGAGCTAGGAGAAAGAACTCTACGTGTTCTGCAAACTTTCTCCCAAGTCCAATCCTCCCCCCCCCCCAGAAGTCTGTAGCTAATCAGAGAAATTCAAGTACAGCCTTAGCTGACTGATAGGCGCAACCAAGCAATTACTCACACTACATAAAGCTGCTTCCAGGCAACCACCCACATGTTTCCCACTACCTGGGAGGAAGACAATCATACTTCAGACTGGGACAGAGTTGAGAGGACGCTCTGAAAAGGTGGCGTGGGGGCTCCCTTCCCCTTCAACTAACATGTTGCCCATGATCATCATTTCTCAATTGCCCCAAAGAACAAGCCTTCAAAGATCGCAATAACTACAAGGAGATTGAAAGTCAAACCAGAGAGCGCCATATGCAAAGATTAGCATCACTGGGTCTGACAGGTGGATTGTCAGTACAGTGGAGAGCAGCGTGGATGTCTCCAGACCCCCCACTCATTTCTCTCCTTAATTTGTGCCAACCATGGGCAGGCCCAACTGGGATGAGCCAACTCTGTCAATTAACAAGTGTGGTAGGAGCAATATCCTGAAGCCCTTCCCCATACAACTGAGGCTAAGTCTTCCTTAAAAGGTATCAAAACCACCCTCAAGGCTTAACTAGCTCAGGGAACTCTAGTCGTTAGTTTTCTGGATGTCCAAATACAAAAGCCAGGCCTTTGGGCAGCAGCCCCTTCCTCAGACTGACTGACCAGAATGGCCAACACAGAGGGCATTCAACTCAATTAACACTGTACCTTTGCTGAATATCCTTTCCTCACTATTGCTTTTTTAAGCCCTTCCCTTCCATCTTGGAATTAATACTGTATATTGGTTCTAAGGCTTAAGAACAGGAAGGGCTAGGTAGTGGGGGTTAAATGACTTGCCCAGGGTCACACAGCTGGGAAGTGTCTGAGGCTAGTTTGGAATCCAGAACCACCAGTCACTAGACCTGGCTCTCAATCCACTGAGCCACTCGGCTGCCCCATTATTATTGCTTTTTTTTCAAGTTATGAAGGATTTTATTTTATTTTATTTTTAAAACATTTATTAATATTTAGTTTTTAGAAAAGTTAAACATGGTTACATAATTCATGCTCCTACTTTCCCCTTCACCCCCGAGCTCCCCCCACCCATGGCTGATGCGTATTTCCACTGGTTTTAACATGTGTCATTGGTCAAGACCTATTTCCAAATTGTTGATAGTTGCATTGGTGTGGTAGTTTCGAGTCTACATCCCCAATCATGTCCGCCTCAGCCCATGTGTTCAAGCAGCTGCTTTTCTTCTGTTTCCACTCCTGCAGTTCTTTCTCTGGATGTGGGTAGCGTTCTTTACCATAAGTCCCTCAGAATTGTCCTGGGTCATTGCATTGCTGCTAGTACAGGAGTCCATTACATTCGATTTTACCACAGTGTATTGGTCTCTGTGTACAATGTTCTCCTGGTTCTGCTCCTTTCGCTCTGCATCAATTCCTGGAGGTCTTTATTATTGCTTTTAAAAATAAAACAAAACCAAAAACCCCCCTTATGTCTTAGAATTGATACTGAGTACTGATTCCAAGGCAGAAGAATGGTAAGGACTAGGCAATGGGGGTTAAGTGACTTGGCCAGGGTCACCCAGCCTAGGAAATATCTAAGGCCATATTTGAACCCAGGACCTCTCATCTTTAGGCTGGCTCTCTATCCACTGAGCCACTTAGCTGCCCCATTACTATTGCTCCTTTTAAACTATTGGTCTATAAGTGTCTCGTGGTGTTCTGATTCTGAAACCAAACCACCAGACTGGCCTGAATCAGGCTTAGCTTACAATGGCAAGTAAGTAGAACCAACATGGGTCAAAAACCAACCTTGAAACATTGGATTTTACTGATCACTTAATGAGAAGTCTCAATATGTAAATGGTTAATGAAGGGGGATAATTTCTATTGAATATGCTCCAGAGGAAACCAGTGATAGCATTGTATTTGGCCCTTTGCTCCAAAAGGGTGAAGTCCTGGAATCTCGGTCACATCCATGAACCATAAGGAGAGATGGTGCCCATCAATTACAGAATGGCTGAACAAGTTACAATATATGAATATGACAAAATGAAATTGTGCTGAAAGAAATGATGAAGGGGATTGTTTCAGAGAAACTTGGGAAGACTTATATGAACTGACACACAGTGAAGTGTGTAGAACCAAGAAAGCGTTTATACATTAACAACTACATTGAAAAAACAAATAATTTCAGAAGACTTACAAACTCTGATCAATGCAATGACCAACCAGGATTCCAGAAGACTCATGATGAAACATATTACTCAGCTCCTGATATAGGTGAAGAATTCTGGGTGGAGACTGAGACAGACATTTTTGGACATGAGAAAAATGGAAATTTGTTATGCTTGATGATACGTGTTTTTCTTGCATTCTCAATAAGGTTAGGGGTGGGGAGGGCAGGTGGGAGGGAGAGAGAGATGGCAAGTCTTTGTCGGAAAATAAAATTTAATTTAAAAAAAGGAAAAAAATCATCAATAAAGTAAGAAAGAGCAAAATTATACAGAACTAAATGCCCTTGGGAGAAGGCAATGAACCAAATTCAGCTGAGGAGGAAAAATAATACTAATGAAAATGTCCTGTTCAGGTATAAAGAAGTGTCTGTTGGGCAAGCAGACCCCTGGACAAATTGAATCATAACAGAAGCCCTGTATGAAGTTCAACTGCTCCCACATGTAATACTTTACCCTTTGGGAATCCTCCCTATCTCTCACTGAAGGGGAGGGGATAGTACAGAAAGAGCACAAGCTCAGGAATCAGAATATTTGTGTTTGCATTCCAATGGGCATGGGCAGCTAGGTTGCACAGTAGATAGCGCTGGGCCTGGAATCAGGAAGACTCATCTTTCTGAGTTCAAAGCCAGCCTCAGACACTAGTTGTGTGATCTCGGACAAGTCACTTAACCTTGTTGGCCTCAGTTCCCCCATCTGTAAAATGAGCTGGAGAAGGAAATGGTAAACCACTCCAGTATCTTTGCCAAAAAAATCCCAAATGGAGTCATGAAGGGTCAGACATGACTGAAACATCAATCTAATGGGCAAGTCATGTTACACCTCTAACTCTGAGTTTCTTCTTCTGGGTAATAATTCCTGCCCTGCCTTCTTCCCAGAGTTGTTGGGATGAATCAACTCATGAGTGTTTGACAGTTCTTTGTAGCAGGACAGATTCAAGATGGCAGAGTAGAGAAACACTCAGCTAATCTTTCCCAACATTCTTCTCCAAACAACTTTAAAATAATGTCTCAAATCGAATCTTGGAGTGGTGGAGCCAACAAAAGGTCAGAGTGAGACATTCTTCAGCCTAAGACAACTCACAAGGTTGGAAAGAGATAACTGTGACACAGGCTAGCCCAGAGCCCCTGTGGATGAAATACCAGTGCTGGCGCAAGCTGGTGAACAAGCAGCAGTAGCTTTTGGAACTCTCGAGTCAGAGACAGTAAGAGGACCTAGGAAATTGTTAGAAAGAGAGTACAGGAGACCCCTGGATGCAGGACCAGACACTGTTTGGTATCTTCACTGCCTATAGCTACTTCTGGGTCATAGGGCAAGAGCAGAGAGGAGCATTTTCAGTCAAGAGGAAAGAGAAGCCCTAAGTAGCGATATCATTTCTGTCCCTGAGGGATTAGGGACCCTGAGGAACCATTTCTAGTCCCAAGGGTGGAGGATCCCTGAGGAGTAGTATCCATTATGAAGATAGGATTAACTTTCCCCTTGCCTATTTTTTAATTAATCAACCAAAGAAACTTCAACACCCCTACTTAACACTAATGGAGTTCCCAAATCACTTACTAAGGTGGGTGACTACTCCAGAGGCAGCTGACCACCCCCTGGGCAGTGCTAAGCAAATTGACAGGCTGCAATTGGTCCCTGTAAAGTGGAGGAAGGGACAGGAAGGGACATGGAAAAAGGACTACAAAAAGGCCTGAACTTCCTGCCCAAGGGGTCTTTGGCTTAAAGCTTTGGCTTAAAGCTTTGGCTTGAGACTTGGACTGGGACTTTGGCTCTTGAACTGCTTCTGGTAAGACTGCTCCTGGATCTTCTCCTTTGGAGTTTGTCTTGGGTGAGTGAGTAGCTGACCCTCCTTTCCTGGCTTCTGGAGAGATTAAGTCCAGAGAGGCCTTACCCTTTTGGAGGAGGCCACGTGAGTGAAACCACCCTTAATTTACCACCAGGTCCTCTGGTTGAGGGTTATCAAGCCCTGCCAGGGTTGTTCTGGACACCAAAGCAACATTTAGTGTGACAGACTAGACATTTTATCTACCATCTTTTTACATTTCTCTACTTTTACTCTTTCCACCTCTTTGTAAATAAACTACTAAAAGTCATTTTGACTTGAGCTATAATATTTTTTAAATCAGTGACCACCATATTATTTTAAAATTCTCACATATTTAGTCAAACCCTAAATTTAATTCCTTACACCATCAATATCCCACAGGATCAGGGACCCTTCCTGGGTAAGGCCAGACCAGAGTACAGACCAAGAGAGCAGTGACCACATCTCTCCCCAGATCTTATCACCTGGGAAGCACTGAATACATCAGCCTAATGTTTAATAAACTCACAGATCCCAACTTTCTGGGACTATTTGACAAAAACTATTGGGAGGGGAACAGTCGGGTAGCTCAGTGGATTGAGAGCCAGGCCTAGAGACAGGAGGTCTTGGGTTCAATCTGGTCTCAGACACTTCCCAGCTGGGTGACCTTGAACAAGTCACTTCACCCCCATTGCCTACCCCTTACTGCTCTTTTGCCTTGGAACCAATACACAGCATTGATCCTAAGGCTAAAGGTAAGGGTTTAAAAAACTGTTAGGAAAACTGTAAATAAGTCTGACTGAAATTAGCTAAAGCCCAAAGTTTCACACCACATAGTAAGATAAACTCATGAAGAATATGAGGTGTTCCCCAATTGATAAATGGTCAAAGGATATGAAGTGGCAGCTCTTATTTGAAGAAATCAAAGTTATCAATAATCATATGAAAAATGCTCTCTAGTAGGAACGACTAGAAAGATACAAATTACAATAACTCTCAACTACCACCTCATAGCTATTAGACTGGCTAATATGACAGAAAAGGAAAATTACAAAGTTGGAGGGGATGTGGGAAATTTGAGGCACTAACACACAGCTTGGGGAGCTGTGAGCCGATCCAACCATTCTGGAGGGCAATTTGGAAGTATGCCCAAAGGGCTATAAAACTGTGCAGACCCAATTTGACCCAGCAGTACCACTACTAAGTCTGTATCCCAAAAAGATCAAAGAAAAAAGGAAAAGGACCTATCTGTGTGCAGTTCTATCCTGGGCCCTCTTCCCCATATATATCATTTTCCCCTTTGATGATTTCATCTGCTCCCACTGGTTTAATTATCATCTCTACCCAGATGACTCCTAAATCTATCCACCTAGACGCACTCTCTGTCCTGAACTCCAGTTCTTGCCAACTGCCTGGTAGACACTTCCACCAGTAGGCCACACCAGCAATTCCAATTCAATATGGCCCAGACCAAACTCATCTTCCTTCATAAACTTGGCCTCCTCTCTATTTCTCCACTTCCTTTGATGGCTCTACCAGTATGTCTATTCATGAGAGATCTTCGAGGGAGCATTGAATGATGATTTACCAAGGATGGCCTAAAAGGAACACGTTTTTCAGACACGAATGGGGCTTAAATGGCCTCTTCCAATTCTGGGATAGAAGTCTAACTCCTTTGTTCTGCACTGAAGGCCCTCCACGGCCTGATTCCCACTTACTTTTCTAGCCATTCCATACTACCACTCCCATACTAACTCCAGCCCAATTTGATCTGTTATTTCCTGCTTCTGTGAAATATTGATTAATTCCTTCAAGGCCCTGCTCATATGGCACAGCCTCTCTGAAGCCTTCCCTTATGTGCTCTAGGAAAATCATTGTCCAGAGCTCTCCTTTGTCCCCATGTTATTCCATCTGGTATTGTACTTCTGTGTGCATACATCACATCTACCCCAGGAGACTGGTAGCTCCTGGACGGCAGGGGCCAAGGAAGTTTTTCATAAGGACTTGGGTTTAGAATTGGATTGAAGAAACTGAGGCCCAGAAAGGAGATATACCCAGGGTTACACGGGTAATAAGTGGAAGAGCTAGAATTTGAACCCAGGTCCTTCTGACTTCAAATGCTGCACTCTTTCCACTGTACTGCTATCGTTCCCTAATTTGAACCCTAGTGCCTTGCACATAGCAGCCATCTAATCCATATATACTGAATTGAAGAAGCCATACGGCTGCTCACATAGTGTTTAGTAAGAATGTAGAAAAGTACCTGCAAGAGGGAACTCTGTCCATGGGCCAAGTCCAGGATGGAGGGAGTGTAAGTGTGACAGCTCCCAGAGATGGGGTGCTTGGTCATAAACAATCTGATTGGAGCTGCAGCAAGACTGTAAAGAAAGCAGAGCAGGCGTTTGCATCCCTGTTTTACAGAAGAGGAAACTGAGGCTCAGCAAAGTTAAGTGAATTTCCTAAGGCTATCTATATAGCTAAGTCCCATTCTGCTTCCACCATATAATGCTGTCTTTCAAGAATATGGGGCAAAGCACTCTGGGTAGGGGAAAATAGGAACAAAAGTACCTTCTCAGATTTGGAAGGTGCTGCAGAGGTCCTCTAGTCCAACCAACAACTGGACAGCAATCTCTTTTAAGATATCCCTAAGTAGTAGCCATCCAGCTTTTCTGGAATACTTCCAATAATGGGGAACTTACTACTTTGTAAGTATTTATTACTCCTTTTCTGGCTTCTAGCCCAACTCTTGGGACTTCAACGTGTCCCAGGAACCTTCTCACCCTGGAAGATACCTCTGCCACTGTGCTCCCAAGCCTCCAGTTGGTGAGTTCTTTGCCAGAACCTCCATTTGAGGAAGTGCCCAAGCCAGTCATGCTCACTCTTCCTCATTTTTCCCAGGTATCCGTCAGATAGTCTGACCTTTTCTACCTTGTTCCCCAAGTGGACACCTCCTCCTCCTGCTTTTCAGCTCTCTTTTATTTCCCCTTCAAAATATAAGTTCCTGGAGGGTGGGGACTCTGTTTTGGCTTGTGCCTGGCATTTAGTAGATGCTTCATAAATGTTTTCTCTCTCTCTCTCTTTCTGTCTGTCCATCTATAGACTAGCCCATTTCCCTCTATCACGACCTCACTGCTGAGAAGTTCCTAACACACAGGGCCAAAAGTCGGCCTCCCTGGCACTTCTACCCACCGGTCCTAGGGGCCAAGAGAAACAACTCGAATCCCTTTTATACAGGGAGAAGGATTCAGTACTTGAATTGGGCAAGAAGTTAACCCTTTTCTTTAGTTATTTCTTCTCTAAGCTCAATAGTTTCAATTACTTCCCATCCAGGGGAACTGAGAAAGTAAATGACCCAGCTGGGAAGAGGAACTGCAAGGGTGAATACTGAGGTCCAAGTGTTGGACAGCTTACCATGAGATCTGGGTATACCAGAAAAATAATGGCCAGCCAACATTTCTACAGTGCTTTAAGGTTCGCAAAGCACTTTACAAATAGTAACTCTTTTGATCATCATCATAACCCTGGGAGGTAGCTCCTACTATTATCCCCATTTTACAGATGAGGAAACTGGGGGGAATAAAAGGTAAGTGGATCAGTAGCCAGGACCACACAGCTAGTCTACATCTAAAGTTGGATTTGAACTTTGGTCTTTCCAACTTCAGGCCTAGAACTCTACCCACTGAGCCACTTGGCTAATTCTAGTTTTATAGAGTATATTTGTCACTTCAAAACTGCCTACTTAAGCGAGGCATTGCTTCCTTATTATATTACTGTTCCTTCTCAGTGTTGGATATGGCCTGCTCTGATTGACCCAAGGCCTGTAGCCCAGGAGCATCCAACAGATGAAATTGAAAAAGAGTTGGGAAAAGAAATAAGGGGCCAGGAGAGCTATGCAGCAATTTTTTGAGCCTGTGGCCACGATTTGAAGGAGAGCCTCTAAACGTACTGGCAGCTAGGAGGCATAATGGAAGGCAGGTGGGATGTGGAGGCAAGAAGACCCGAATTCAAATTCTAGTGCAGATACTTAGCAGCCCTGTCACCTCTGACCTCTCTGAAATAGCAAAGCATTCTGAAGGAGAAACAGGAGGCGCCATATACCTACAGGTCAATTGCCACCTCCCTCTGGAGAATAGTAGAGGCAGGTGAGGGGCAGTTAGGTGGTACAGTGGTTATAGCTCTGGGCCTGGAGTCAGGAAGACCAAGTTCAAATCTGGCCTCAGATATTTCCTAGCTGTGTGACTCTGGGCCAGTCATTTAGCTCTGCCTCAGTTTCCTCATCTGAAAAATGAGCTGGAGAAGGAAATGGCAAACCAGTCCAGTACCTTTGCTGAGAAAACTCCAAGTGGGGTCACGAAGAGTCAGAAACAATTGAAATGACTCAACAACAACCAAACCCATAGCACTATAGAAAGATGGGCTTTTACTCTTTCTGTTCACTGTTCAGGTTTTACCTTAAGTATTTAGCCTACTAATGTTACTAATCATTGCTACTTATGGGGCAGCAAGATAGTACAGTCAGAATGCCGGGCCTGGAGTAAGGAGGACGTGGGTTCAAATCTGGCTTCAGGTATTTCCTAGCTGTGTGACCCTGGGCAAGTCACTTAACCTCACCTGCCTAGCCCTTGTCAATCAAAGGTCACTAGGACAGAAGGTAAGGGTTTTAAAATTTTTTTTTAAATTTAACAACTAAAAAAAATCATTTCCATAGTACTTTCCTCAGGAAAATTCTCCTGAGTGTGTAAACATTATTATCCCCATTTTATAGATGAGAAAACAGGCTTAGACTAGATAAAGTGAGTTATCCAAGGTCAACTAAAAAGCTTGGATCTAGGTCCATCTTGGTCAGCTAAATCCAAATGTCACACATGGAACCCATGCCCTCCAAAACTCCTATGTGCAGCCTGAAACAGATTAAAATGTAAGTGGGAAATATTTAACAAAAGAAATACAAATAGAACATGACGAAGATAATGCTAATTTGTGGTTTTCTAAGTCAATACATATTAGCAGAGATCTGTTCCTATTTGAGTTTGACAGCATTGCTCTACATCACTGCATCGACTTAAATAGATTAATCCATCAACGAGCATTTATTAAGAGCCTATTGTATTCCAGGCACTGTGCTAAATGTTGTAGACACAAATTGAAAAGCAGAAATGAGCTTTGCCGTCAGGGAACTGGCATTTGAAGGGGTAGAGGAGATAATACATTACAGAGATTTTGGCTTAAATGAGATCGAAAAGCCCCATGATCCCCAGGGTGTGGTAGCCAAGCAGGTGCCAATGTCTCCTCTTTAATGTTCTTTCCAATGATAAAACCATGTCTATTTCTGATGCTGAGCCAAGGGTTTGGGTGTCAAGAACTTTCTCATTGTTGCTAGGGAGGGTGAGACATTTGTAAAGAAAATGATCAGGTCTCATGTCGGCCAGGGCTGCTCCCTGGACAGCTGCTTGTTGGAGCCAGGCTGGAAACAGGGCCGGCAGTCCCCGGGAGGTGACGCTGGTCCCTGGGTTCTTGGGCTCACCTACAAGTCAGTGGCAGTTAGTAGTGGCAGAGATGGTGGGTCCCTTCTTCACAGAGGATGCTCCTCTGGAGTCTGGACCATGCTGGGCTGGGGACACCTCTGTCCCTGGGGCTGATGGGCTGACTTGCCCTTTGGTAGGCGGGATGGCAGGGCCCCTTCTCCACAGGGCATGCTCCCTTGAACAATGGCTGGGGGTAGTGGTGGAGTGTGCTGCTCTCACACGCCCCATCCCCCTCTCTACCCCATCCCTGCCCTGAGAAGCTTGCTTTGTCACAACAGCCTCCACCAGCAGCTAAGCAAGAATCAAAGAGGCCTCCATCTGAGTGTATGAGCAGAGTTCCAGCCCCACAGCCCTCCACGTGGACTCTAAGGAAAGGAAGGCGCTTTTCTGCATTTCTTCTCAGAACATGGGCCATCGGCACTGACACCCACCCACGAAGTGCCTACTATGTGCCAGGCTCCGTGATACAAAGAAAAAGCCAAAACAGTCCCTGTCCCCTAAGAAGAGGAGAACAATACATCCAGAGGCTCTGGTGGCCTACTAGATAGCATGCTGGACTTGCTGTCAGGAAGAGGCGGTTCTCTAATCTTGCCTCAGGTACTGACTAGCTATGTGATCCTGGCCAAGTCACTTAACCTCTGTTTGCCCGTTTCCTCTTCTGAAAAATGGGGGTAAAACAGTACCTCCTTCACAGGGTAGCTGTGGCGATCAATTGCAACATATACATACATACGTGTACATACACGCACACACACACACACACACACACACATATATAAATAAAAATGCTTCGCAAACCCCAAAGCGCTCTGCAGATCTTCGTTATTATTATTTACACTGTTACAGAAAAAGACAACAAAGAGAGAATGACTGGATGGCGAGAAGCCTTAGAGGGGAAGGCGGTGCTCCAGAGCTATCGCCATCATTTGTGTCCTGTCAAAGGCAAACAAAAACAAAAGAGAAAGAGGGGGGGGTTTGGGATGGAGATCTCAGAGCTTCCCAAGTACCTCAGTTATTGATTCCCAGGCAAAAAAAAACCCTGCTAAAAGAATGGAGTCCATTGCTGTGGCGGGGAATGAGCTCATTTCCGGGCTGGCTACTGAGGACATAATGCTGCAATGTAGGTTGGTAGCTGACTAAGTTTTCATAAAAGGCCCCAGCTGGAGAAGGCCTTCTTAAGCAGCCGTATTTTTATCTCTGATTTTGAGACTGGCAGGCCTAATTAGACACCCACTCCAGTTTTCAGTCTAACCCATTATGTTTCTAGTCAAGCATCATCATTAGAGCTAATCGTAGGCAGAGGAGCAGGGACCAAAGACGCCAGTCAGGGCGGAAGGAAAGGTGTTTATTAGGAAGGACAGGAGAATGCTTTTTGACAATGGTTGGGTTTGTTTTTTTTTTTTCATTGAATGTAAGCTTTGAGGAGGGGGGCTTAGCGGGAGGGGGTAACAGGCACAAACTTCCAGGAGAATGGGCTGCCCAAACGTTAGCTCGCCAAACACTGCTGAATGGCAAAGAAATAAAATGCAAGGTTTCACATACAACCTACAATTAAAAGTTAAAGAAGGGAGATGAGAATGTGTTACTCAAACCCTGCATTGTGGGGAGCAGCCAGAGCTGAAAGTTGCAAGAATTCAAAGCACTGACACTGGAAACCACCATTGTCTGCCCTTAATTTAACTGTCAACTGATTGCTAGGACCTACAGCGAAATTTCCAAAAATTACCACTTAACACGTGACCCAGAAAGCTGGAGGGCATGAGATTGGGGAGGTCAGAGGGGCCCCTGGAGATCTCACCACTTTTTTTGTATGTCCTGGACCCCTTCTCGGAGCAGAAACTAAAACACGTAGAATTACAGAGGAAAGCACAATTTTTAAAAAATAAAGATGCCATTTTCCCCATCTAAGTTCCTAGGCCCACAGATGCCCCCCCAACCCAAGAACTCCCAGTCTGATCCAGGCCACCCCCTTCATTTCACAGAGGAGAAAGCAGAGCTTCCAAGAGACTGTCGTGTGAGAATAAAGCGGGGTAATGTTCGTAAAAGCACTTAATAAATGAAGGCTGCTTCTTCCCTTCCCCTGCCAAAGGTCACCTGAGTGGGAAGCCCAGATCCTGGACAGGCCCTATGGACCCCTGCCTCTAACACTGCTGCTGCTGCTGCCCACAAAGAAAAAGAAGCTCTTTCTTCAGCTTTGCCATCATCCAACTCCCCGAGAGCTAAACTTGGAGCCCCGTTGCAGAGGTCACATGGCAAAAACGCCCAAAGAAGCCTTTTACTGGCACCAGAATCTCTTTTTGCCTTTTCCTTCACAGCAGTAGCCTGTCATGAGCTACCATCCCCTCCCTCCAGGAGATCCCAGGCTGACACTCTCAGAGATCCAGGAAAGAAAGGGGGAAAAATGTTAAAAGCGTCCTTAGTAACTCACATGTCGTTTGACTAGAAGTGGTTTTCCTAGACAATGCAGAGACATCATTAGGAGAAAGCATTTTAATATGTGCAGATGTGTATTTTTCCATCCCGGCCCCCTTCTCGGCCCCCCTTCCCCCCACACACCAGGTGTTGCATAATGCTATTCTGGAAGGTGCCATAATTAGATAATTGCACACGCAGGGGCTGCCGAGAGGAGATTTCATGGCGATGGAAAATGTAATGGTTTATCTAAGAGCCTACAATTTTGCCGCTTGTCTTTACTGATGTTTAGGCTTTCTGGCTAGGGAAGAAGGAAGGGGATTCTGAAGCTTTCATTAGCTTGATTAGGGCTCTTGGAGAGCAGTCTATGGTGAGGAGACTACCCTGGTGCAGTGAGCACTGACAGTGCTTTTGTGACCGAATGAAACGCCCTTGTCTGTCGGCTGGAAAAATGCAAAGCAAAGACAAAGTCCTGGGAAGACAGGCTGATTTCAGAGGCTACTCACAGTCTCTCCCAGTCACATCCCCAGAACAGGACACCTCATTAGTACTGGATCCACCTGCCCAGCTAGTTCCCATCTCCTGCTACCCCAACTTGTACGATTGCTGTCACTCTCTGGCTACCCTGGGGTTTTGATCACAAATCTGTCTCCCTTCCCCCATCAATCCACTCCCTCTGTTCCCGTTCCACTCCTGGACAGTCTGGAGCTCTGAGGACTTCTCAGTTGCTCCTGGACCCTTGACTGTTCTGAGCCTGTGATCTTAGATGTTTGTTCTGGGGTCCCTGCTGAAAAGGGCCCCAACCTCAGAATGGCCCTTTGCAACACTAAGGGCGTTGGGGCGGCAGCCCAGAACCATCCCAGAGGCAGGACATCTTCCTCTGGAAGGCAGATGCTGTGCTATTTCTTCTCTTCAGCAACCTGGTTCTGAACCCAGAGCCTCCCCCAGAGTAGTAGGCCCTTGTCACAAACATCCAGTGAGCGGAGGATTCAGTGCCTACAAGAGCAAAGCAAATCCCTCTTCCTCTCTCAACCCGGATGCAGCATTACTTGGTTTCATGCTTTATCCTTTAGATTTCACATTTTTGTTCAGTCGTTTCAGTCGTGTCTAACTCTCCGTGACTCCACTTGAAGTTTTCTTGGCAGACATATAGGAGTGATTCACCATTTCCTTCTCCAGCTCATTTTACAGGTGAGGAAAAGGAGGCAAACAGGGCCAAGTGACTCATGCAGGGTCACACGACTAGTAAGGGTCTGAGGCTGGATTTGAACTTGGGAAGCTGAGCCTTCCTGATTCCAGGCCCTGCTCTCTTATCCCCCCCCCGTGCCACCTAGCTGCTCACATTTCACATTAAACATGTTGAAAATCATAGGATTTTAGATCCAGAGGCGGAAGAGACCTGAAACCATCTAATCAAAACCTCTTATTTCACAAAAAAAGTAAACTGAGACCCAGGGAGTGGAAATCACACACACGCCAAGATCACACAGCTGGCAAACGACAGAGACGGAATGTGAACCTATTTACTGACTCTAAAGCCAGGGGCTCTTTGAATGACAAATGGAATTGGCCTGGTGTGCAATGGATGCTTAATAAATATTCACTGACTGAGTCCAGAAATACCACCTACGTTCAAGAACATCAGCTGGAGTAGCAGGAATGTCACTCCGCTTCTGGGTATGCTGAGAGAATTTCCCAGAGCCTTCTACCTGTCTTCTGAGTATTTTCCAGAAGGAGAGACCGAAGTACAAAGATATTAAGAAGCAACCGGGTGAGGGAGGTGGCATGTCTAGTATTCTCTCCATTTCAAAGATAAAGTAAACTGAGACTCAGAGAAGAGAAAAGGCTTGCCCAAGGACACATGCATAACAAGGAGGAACAGGGCTGAGATTTGAGCCTTCATCTGCCCTCTCCAAATCCAGAGCTCTAGCCATGACAGCAGATTGTGTCTCAGGGACGGTAACAGTCCACAGACAGATCTGGTAACTGAATGCCAATTCCCAGTGAGTGGTGGTCCATCCACCAGACCATACTGCCACCCAGTGCCCTGGAGAGGTATGGTTTATGTTGTGGGGGAGGGGAGGAATAAGTAGAGTCAAAGGTCACACTGGACATGGAAAGTAGAGATGGGCCAAGCCCTCTCCCTGCTCCCCACTCCCACGGGAAGACCTCAGAGCTACAGCAGGTACGGTTGGAGGCTCCTCCATTGTCTGGAGAACACAGTGGGGGGGGGGGGAATGATGTCAGCAAAATAAATAGCAACACCTTCCATGCCATTCTTCTTCTATCTGCCGAGCACCCTTTTAATGTGATGGTCATTCTCTCAGAGGCTGACTCATCTTGTCCCATTTAGCTGTCAGGCTCCCCGCGTGATTCTTAATCACCTAATCATGGGCCCCAGGAGCTAATTAGCCGGCCAGGACGGCCTAAAGGACTCGGGACAGCAGGCCTCCTTTCTTTCCAGGGCGGCAGGGAGAGGTGCCGGTGGCCCTCTCTTTCTCATGGTGATCAGGCCTTGGTAGGATTTGAAAGGCCGTGACTTGTGTGGCTGGTCATCATGGGACTTGAGGAAACCAAAGGAGATTTCTGCCCGATGTGGCTAGAGAGCTGGCCTTGGAGTAACCAAGACCCAAGTTCGAGTCCTCCTCTTTCCACGCAGTGACCCTGGGACCACGAGCAAGGTGACCTCTCCATGCTCTGGACATTCTCCAAGCCTCCGAGAAGAAGGAGAGGTGCTGACCTGCACTGGGAGAGGGTGTTTGCTCCTTTGAGAAGGAGCTCCCTACACGGAGGCATCCTAAGGTCCCGTCTCTAACAATGCATCCACAGTTCCTCCCGACTGCCTCAGAAACAAACGTGACCTGTTTGTAAGTTGGAGCCTGCCAGTGTTCTGAGTTAACTTGGAGCCCTTTTCTTATAATGAAATATTGGTGAAATGAATACATTGCTTGAAATCACATTCCAAGCCTGCAAGACCTCGAGATGAAACAGAGTCCCGTCCTAGCCTCTCTGTTGTGAATTAGCAAGCGAAAAGCAGTGTTTTGAATTAAGAGGCAGTGGAGGAGAGTGGCAAGAGCCTTGGATCCATGGTCAGAAGACCAATCCTGCCTCGACTACCTGTGGGACACTTGGGGTAAGTCCCTTCCCCTGGTGGACATGAGATGTCAGTGCTTGACGGGGCACCACCGAGAGGAAACTTGCCCGCCGTCACTCGAGTAATCAGTGACCGGCCATTCCAAAGTGCATCTCCTATCTCACCTCGTCAGCCCTTCATAGCAGGTAGGGCAGCTTAGTGGAGAGCTCACTGAGGGCAGGAACGGTGCTTTCTGGTGGAAAAGTGATTTTCTCTAAGCTTTATGTTAGAAAAACCAAGTTTGCCATCGACCTGGCTGAAGAGACTCGGGGCTCTGACGTCCCCGAGAGTTCCTTAGGCCTGCCTAAAGATTCAGCTCAGAATCGAGTTCCAATCCTCACGGAAACTAGATTGTAGAAAACAACGAAGTGGCCCCTGGCAGAAGGCTGGAGGCCGTGGCTGCCATCAGACAGTCACTGGCTGAGGCAAGTTAGCCTTCAGACAAGTCATTTCTCATAAGTTTGCATTGGCCAAAGATGTCACACTGAAACTCCTCTCCATGGTTCAGAGTTCCTAACAGAGCAGGGACTTGGCTTCTAATAAAGACTCTGTTAGTTTAAAAACATTTCCAGTCTGTACACAGCGGCTACCGGGGCAGTGTCGCAGAGTAGCTCACAGGAGTCAGGGAGTCCTGAGCCGAAGGCCAGCCTCCAACAAGTCCTGGCTGCCAGACGTTGGTCCTAGGTAACTGCCTAAGTCTAGAAGCCTGCACTGATAGAGGGAGCTGCCTCATGCGGGAGTTCCCTATGCCAGGGAATTCACAGGGCCAATCTTTATCCCCTATCCCTATGGTTAAAAGTAGTTCTTACTTATGCAGGGGCTCCAGAAGTCTTGGTGCAGCTCCGGGACTTTGGGGACACCCTCTAGAGCCAGGAAGGCTTTCTGGAGCACTTTTTACACAACAACCACGCAAGGTAGAGAGCAGGGATTGGCCAGGTCTTACGATGGCATCTGAGACAGGCTGGGAATGGGGGATTGTCCCTCAGTTGGAAAGTGTTGGACAAAGGCTAGAGAAACCACAAGGACATGGCTTCTCCTGAAATCAGACCATCACCTCGTAGGATTCTGGACAAGGAGGTACTTTAGAGGGCCCCCAGTCTAACCTCATTTCATACAGAAGGAAACTGACTCCTAGAGAAGAAATAGCTTGCCCGGGGGCCCCTAGTTAATGAATGGGAAGACTTGGCCGAGGTCCTTGATCTAGGGTTGAAAAACAGCAACTTGGGGAAACTGTTCCCTCCATCTCTACAAAGATGCTTATCCATGTTATCCACCCAACAAAGATGGCTGCATGATAAAGATGATCACAGTTCTCAACTTTTCAAGTGGAAGAGTGCTAAGTTCTAGAACCTTGGATCTAATACAACAAGGAACCTTAGAGGCCATCAAATCCAACCCCCTCATTTTTCAGGAGAGAAAACTGAGGCACAAACACAGAGAGACTACACGATTTGCCCAGGATCACCCAGCTACTAATTCATATGAGGAGGATATGAATTTGAGTCCCCCTGAGGCCAAGTCCAGGTCTATGCACTATACCTGCCATGCAGCCTCCAATTGCCACAACACAATTCTAAAACAAATAGCCTTTTAAAATGAAAAGTTTTCTGATGTCCCCCAAAGCTATAGCATTCCCTTTACCTTATGTTCATACTCCTTTGTTTGGCATTCAAGGCCTTCTACCATCTGGCATCACTTGACCTTTCTGGGCTTTTCTCCTATTATTCTCCCTTTTCATAGTCCATGCTCCAGCCAACCTGGACCGACTGGATGTTCCTGAAATGTCCTCCCTTTTCCTTCTCCATCTGTCTAATTCCTAACCAGCCTTTTGTAGCTAGGACCATCCCGTGGAACACATTTGGAATTGTTCTTCTTGCTTTGGTCACCCATGTGGGTGACTAGAACCTGCTTCCAGTCACATCATTTTTTAGCGCTGGGAAGCCTTGGTGTTTTGGTCTGAAGTGCCAGGTCCCGAGTGGTCCTTAGGACTTTCCTCCGTCCTAATCTAGTTTGGTGGGGGAGGTCAGTTGGATTGGTGCTGCATCAGTTAAAGGCAAAAACAGTTTCCAGCTTGGCCTCTCTTTCAGCTCTCCCATGTGGCAGGCAGGATGCCATTTCTTTAGACTCCCAATAAAAATAACGCTCTTTCTCCTTAGCCCAACTCTTTGCCAACATGGAAAATGGAGCCCACTAGACAAGACCATGCTTGTGACTCTGGTTGGCTTCTTCTTCTTCAGAAAGGCCGGCTACCAACAAGAGGATTAGCTCAAGTCTGTCTATTTTACCAGCAGGTGTTGTAGCAGTAGTTGTTGTTCAGTCGTGTCTGACTCTTTGTGACCCCATGGATGTCAATACTGCCCATGAGGTTTTCTTGGTAAAGATACTGTGGTGGTTTGCCATCTCCTTTGCCAGTGAGTTAAGGCAAACAGAGGTTAAATGTCTTGCTTGCTCCCGGGTCACATCGCTTAAGTGTCTAAGGCTGGATTCGAACTCTGATCTTCCTGACTCCCTGCCCGGTGTTCTATCCACTGAGCCACCTATCTGCCTCCACCAGTAGACACATTGGGAGTTATTTAGACAGTGCAGAGTTGAGGTGAAATTCAACCTACTTAATTACCAGTCTGGCAAACTGACTTATCTTCTGATGAGGTTTCATGATCAGCCTCCGATAGATTATAAAGGTAGTTACTGAAGTTATTGAATAGTGCTATGTCATTCTATTAATGAGCGCCACTTTCTTGTTCAGCATTTCTTCTGGGTGTAAAAAGAAATTATCTGTCCTCTGCCTGATTCCGATTGTACATTTAATAGCTTCCCACTTCCCCATTTGGGGGAAACTCTTGATGTAAGCCATGGCCTAATCTATAAGTAAAATTGTTCCCAGGGCTCCAGGGTGGGAGTTTAACAAGCCAAAAAGTGTGAGAACAGGAAGCTGGACTAAAGTATATTTCAATACAATCCAGATTGTATTCGTACCTATCGAACAGAGAATGTGGTCAATACCTCAGCTCCCATGGAAGCAATGGCAGTTACTCAATGTTCTCTTTAAAGCCCAATTAAAACACCACCTCCACCACAAAGACTTTCATGATCCCTTCCTGTTGACAACAACTTTCCCCCAAGGCCTCGCATAGTACTTGCTTTGAACCACTCTCATGTACTTCTCATAGTATGTTGTATATCGCAGATGTATGCTAGCATCTTAGCTATAGACTAGACCAGTACTGAATGGTGAACCTTTTAGAGACTGAGTGCCCAAACCACAACCCTCACACCGCATGTGAGCCACCCCCTTACTCAAGACAGGGGAGGGAGGAAGCACTCCCATTGGGCTGCTGGGCAGAGGGGAGGGTCATGTGAGAAATGTCCTCAGGTGGGGTAGAGAGGGGGAAGGGAGCAGCCCCCTCTGGCAGGTGTGCCATAGGTTCACCAGCATAGGACTAGACTATAAGTCCCTTGAGGGTAAGGGTCATATCAGATCTAAACTTCACATGCCCAGCACCCAGAATACTAAGTTACTTCAGACATTTTTGTTTGGTTGCATCGCCTTGGATTCATTAGCATCGAAGGATGAAACAATGCTACAAGGAATTTATCACAATTTTCTAAAGTAAAATTGGAGTTCAAGGTGTTTTATGGATCATTAGGACTATAGATTCTGACAATGAATGCATGAGAGGGCCAGAGGTTCCTGACTTCTTCCCAGAAATGCGGCATTATACGCCCTTCAGTGGGAAAGGGCTGAAGTCTGGGCTATTTAAAAAGCAAGTTGATAGAGCCAGTAACTAGTTGAGTGACCCCGGGCAAAGGGGTGTTTGGAATTATGAAGCAGTGTGGCACGCTGGGGGGAAAATACTAGAGTGGGAATCAATAGGCCTTGGGTTCAAATCCAAAGTGGAGATGAATCAGTACCAGTATGATATTGACCCTCACTCCCCCTCGTGGGGCCTAACTCTCCCCCTTGGCCAAATGAGGTGAATGGCCTAGCAAACGTGCACATTTCATGAGAAACCAGACTAGGTTGCAGACCAGGGAAATAGCACGCTTCTCTCCCAAGGACTACTCTGCCACCTGCAGCCTCTGTGTGGCAGCTCTTCGTGGCTCAGGCAGAGGGTGGGGACTGGGAGCTGGGGAGAAGTCAGGAGCCAGGCAGCAGTGGGAGGAACGGGCCGCAGAGAGATCAGGGCCAAGAAGGGCCGGGCAGTGCCCCGGTTTAGAGCTGGAGGGATCTTAGGGAGGAGGTGGCCTTTTGCTTTACAGCTGTTAAGAAAGGCTCTTAAGGAGTTCGGATTTGCCCAACTACAATCTGCCCACCTCAGCCTGACAGCTGGGAAACCCAGGGGTAAAGGAGAGGTTGTCTGGGATTCAGAAGATCAGGGTTCGAGGCCAGTCTTGGCAACTTACTACCATATATCACCATGGGCAAAGAAGCGCTAAGACTTGGGCTTCGAGCTCACATGTAATCCTCTGAGCCAGAGCTTGCACGAAGAAAGGACCTCCGCCTTCATTTTAATGAGGCTTGGGTGAAAGAGCGATTTTGACGTCCCTCTGAGTTCATTAAAACGTGACCCTCTCCATATAAATATTTCAGCACTAAAAACAAAAGCAAAAGAAAGTTCGTCTCCTCCAAATCTGGTGACAAAAGCAGAGACTCTGATTCAATCTACCATTCATTTTGCAACCTCTCCGGCTGCATTTGGGCACCTTATTACTGTGATCTCTGCTGGGGTGGGGGGTTGTTGTTCTCTCTTGTGATCACCGTCTCGGCAATGTCCTTTTTACTTTGGGTAATGAGCAAGAGGAATTTTCCCTTATTTGTGTTCCAGATTTGAAACGACAGAACCTTTCATTTGAGTCAGAGTGTGCAGTCTTGACAACAGAGAAAGAAAACCTAGGGAAAGGCCCCAGTCGGATGCTTCAGACAGGCGGCTCACGGCTGAGGCTGAGGGTACTCTCCTTGTCACTCCTTGTGACAAGTTTCCCTGGGAAGAAAGCAAAAGCTGAATATTTCAGGGGTTGGACACAGCCGGCTCGTAGACGAGAAAGGAGTCCCTTGCTCTGGAATACGGTCAAGAATGGCGGACTCCGGCCTGAATTTTTCTGGAGTCGTGCCATGGGTGGTCAGGACCAGCTTAAAACACTTACAACTTAGCACCGGCTTCGAGTGATTCAGGAAACTACAATCTTTTACGATCCTTTTAGTGCATTTCAATATCTGCCTGGATTTGGTAATAGGGCGAGAGGGACTGGCAGCTGGAAGCTAACACTGCTTTTTAATTTCGCTCACATTAAAATTTGTCTCAAATAGAGTGAAAGAATTAAAGGAAGCACGGAAACAGCAGGCTCGGTTATGGGGAAACTATCAAAAAGCTACAGGAGCAGCTGGGTGGCTCAGTGGCTCGAGCTCTAGACCTGGAGTCAGGAAGATCCGAGTTCAAATCTAGCTTCAGATACTTCCCTACTGCGTGACTCTGAGCAAGTCACTTCACTTCTGTCTGCTTCATTTTCCTCAATTATAAAAGGAGGATAATGATAGCGCCTAAGCATCCAGGGTTGTTGTGGGGATCAAATGAGATAATATTTGTATTTTTTTAAAAAAGAACTCTAAGCATGGTACCTGGCATATGGTAGATACTTAATAAGGGGGAAAGAGAACAAGCATCTATCTAGTACCTAGTATATGCCAGGAACTGTGATAAACACATTACAAATATTATCTTCAACTGTAAAATGGAGTTAGGAATACTTGCCCTCTCTCTCTCAAAAAAGTTTTTGAGAGGAAAGTGCTTTGTAAACCCTAAAATGCCAGAGAAAGATGACCCACATCTGCATAACAAGCCTTTGAGACATCAGGAAGTTCCCCGGAAAGAGAAGAGAATACGCTTGGGACAATTAGGACATGGTTAGGAAACACTGTGAGTGCAACTTAAACCAGATTCTTCATTATTTTATGTCTCACTAGATGACCATTTGGAAACGGCCTTTGAAAACAATAAGCTCCCTTACTTCTCCCACTGGATTTGGCAGACATCTCCTAGAGGGAAGGACCTGGCATAGCAAGAACACTGGCTGGGGGCAGCTGGGTGGCTCAGTGGACTGAGAGTCAGGACCAGGAGGTCCTGGGTTCAAATCTGACCTCAGACACTTCCTAGCTGGGTGACCCTGGGCAAGTCACTTGACCCCCATTGCTTAGCCCTTGCCACTCTTTTGCCTGGGAACCAATACAGAGTATTGATTCTGATTCAGAAGGTGAGGGTTTAGAAAAAAAAGAACACTGGTAATTCCTCTGGAGTTGAAAAAGATCTTGGGCATTTTCTGGTCCACCACTCCCTCGTTTTACAGACGAGAAAACTGAGGCCCTAATAAGTCAAATGGTTTGCTCAAAGTCACACAGATAGTAAGAAGGAGAGGCAAAATTTGAACCCAGATCCTTTGACTTTGAATTGATGACTTTAAAGATTGGTGGTTTGATTGCTGTGGGTCCTCCTTCTACTGGTATAAATCGTATCCCACTGACAAATGAATGGATGGTTTTAGAGGGTTTCAGTGGCTGAAAAATCAATCCCCAGGCAACCTACCTAGCACTAAGCATCTCTAACATAGCCAGGCCAATCCTTGGGCCTTATTCACAGCCTTTCTCACATGAGAGCACCTGCCGAACCCTGTGCTCTACCATCCTAGCCTCGGAGACCCCAGGGTCATCCCTGGACCTCAAAGAGATGATGATAACCAACAGTTATACTGGACTTTAAGGTTTCGGAATCACTTTGCATGAATTAACTCATTAGAGCTTCATGACCAGCCCTAAGAGGTAGGTTATTGTTGTTCAGTTGTTTTTCATTCACATCTAACTCTTGGTGACCCCATTTGGGGTTTTCTTGGCAAAGATATAGGAACAGTTTGCCATTTCCTTCTCCAGCTCATTTTCCAGATGAGGAAACTAAGGCCAATGGAGTGAGGTGACTTGTCCAAGGTCCCCCAGCCAGTAGGTATCTGAGGCAGAATTTTAGCTCAGGAAGACAAGTCTTCCCAATTCCAGGCTAGGAGCTCTATCCACTAGGCCACCCAGCTACCTTTCTCCACAAGTTGATTCCAAATGTGAAAACCCCAACGTCTTTACAAATGAGGACTAGCGCAGCTGACAAGTTATTTTGTCTTCACTGGGGAGGAGAGGTGTGAGCCAGACATCAGAAACTAAAGTGGATGGTTTGCTACTCAACCTTAGCTTGATCTTCCCGGGCGAAAAAGGAAGGCAATATGCTCTCTTTTTCTTTGCATAATACAAACCATTCTTTCTCTCCTCCATGATCTTTTTGTTGTGGATAAGGAAATGCCCAGATGTACTTTCCTCCCTCATACACATGGGATCTCTTTCCCCCCCTTTAGTTCCTATTTGCCTTGTATGGCGGTTCACCTCCTCGCATACATTTCCTTGATTGGCCCAGTGCAGGTGGGCTAGGTAAGCTGTGGCGATGAATACTTCATTTGTACATAAAGACGCCGGGGAAGAAGCCAGCGATCATTTCCTTTTTCCCTTGGGTAGTCTATGTAACTACACCAGAAAGAAAGAGAAGATAGTATGTATGATGCAATTCATGAACCAAGCCCAGAAGACAGACTTCAATTAGAGGAATAAACGGTAATAACATCCAATTTGATCGGCTGAAATTGTAATGTTCTTTGAATAATGATAAACTAAATTACATTAACGTCGTTCCCCCAAAGCTTTTATTCACAGCGAACACTATTTTAGGTTAACAATTTCAAATGTAGAAAGCAGAAACTTTCCCGTTCTCTTGTAAACTCACGAATCATAGCGTGTATCAGTCAAATTTAAATGATTTCTCGGAATTCCTTTAGCAAAGCTACTCATCTGGAATTTCGACATCCCCTCCTGGAGTCGCATTGAACAAAGGAGTCCAACTTAGAGGAATGAATCATCCAGGAAGGGTCAGTGGAAGAACGAATGCTGCGAGGGGACGGAGGCCACTGGCCAACCTGACAACGACGATGCAGGGGTCTGCTGGCTTCTTGGGGCATCTATTCGGGATGTGAATGAAACCCTCTCGAGCCTTGTCATACCTGCTCGCAACTAGCCCAGTTTGGGTGATTCATACGTGCATCAGGGATAAGAGTCCCGCCTTAAAGAAGCCATTATTCAAAAGAAGGAAGTCCTGAGCCAGACAGTGAAGAGATAAGGGCTACCCGTAATAAGAGGCAAGGGGGGCCAGAAGAGAAAGGAAAGGGAAGAGTTGGCCAAGAAGGTGGCATCTGAGAACTGGATTTGGGTTTCTGGAGGACAATTTAAACTATAAAAATCACGTGCTGAGGGTGGGGTGCTCATTCTAATCCTTCCCTGTGGTTGAAGAGGACCCAAATGGCATCACAATGGCGGGGTCGATATACATGTGCCAACTGTAGGTCAGGCACAAAGAGCCCACGTGAATATTTGGGATGGAGATGTCTCTAAATTTGTGCATCGTGGACCTGACGGAGGCTGGTAAAATGGATTTAACTAGAGTCTTGTTAATGTTATCCAAAGAGCTCTTCAGTGAAAAGAAAGAAAGAAAAGACCTCCACCCGCCCCCCCCACACACACACACACTCCATATAGTCACCACACTAGATAGCACAGAAAGTAGCTGCAGTCAGGGAAGAAGAAAAAAGATCCCTAGAAATTCCCAGGACATAAAATCCAAGACAGGAGTCGGGAAGAAAGCCTGTAGCTTCGGTGCTCTGTATACTAATGAGCAACACACAAGTGACGAGTAAACTGGAGACCCTAAAGCAAGGGGGCATTATTGCTATCGTTGAGACTTGGTAGGATGGGCCCCATGACTGGAATATGACCCTGGAAATACACACCTTATTTCTAAGGATCTGGCTAGGTAAGAGTGAGCACCTGGGGTTGTGCAGCATTCTTTATGGGAGGAAAGCTGGGAGCAGAAGGTGGGGAGCATGGTGGAGAACATCTGGGTGAAGATCAACAGAGAAAGAGAGGCAATAATCTTAACAGGTCTCTCATTGCTGTTTAGTGATCCTTTTTAGTTTGGATTCTGTGTTCCCCGATTGCCGTATTCTCATATTCTCAGCAACAGCTAGTCCAAACTTTTATTCTCTCTCCTCAGACCTCTCCATTAACCCATCCCCGCCCTAGGAGAAGACTTCACCTCTTATTTTACTGAGAAACTCTGGGCCAGTGGCTATGAGCATCCTTTCCCACTCTGTTCCACTCTTCAGAGACCCACTGTGTCATCCCCTATTCTCTCCTTTGTTTAATCTCTGAGGCTCTTGATCTCGTCCTCTCCTGTCATCTCTGGGAACTTTTCCCCTCAATCATTACTTCTTTAATCTTAAATTGCTGCTTCCTTCCCAACTGCCTAGAAGACCCCTCCGTCTGTCCCTTCAAGCTATGGGCCTACGTCTATTTTCTCTTTCTCGGTAAGACTCTTGGAAAAAGCCAGCCATGTTTGTTGCTTCTCTTTCCTTCCCTCACACTCACTTCTTAACCCTTTGCAGCCTGGTTTCCATCCTTGCCAATCAACTGAAACTGCTGTCTCCAAGGTTACCAGCAATCTCTTCATTGCTAAACCCAGTGGTCTTTTCTGAGTACTAATTCTTCCTGACCTCTCACTGTTTACTGCTCTCTCTTGCCTCCCTCACCTTTCCTAGCAACACTGCTTTTTCCAGGTTCCCCTTTCCACTACCTGTCTCCTCTTGGCAATCTTTGGCAGATCACAGCCCCCGTTCCTTCCTCTACCTACGGGTGACACTGAGCCAACTTCCCTTTTTTCTCTGCCTTCTCGATGATCTCATCAAATCGCATGGGTTCAGTTATCATGTCTACTTCCACGATTCTCAAATCTAGATATCCGGCCCTAATCTCCCACTTAACCTCAGTCTTGAATCATTAAGCTGGCCCATGGGGACCTCAAGCTCAAAGTGCCCCAACCAAATGCCTTTCCTTCTCCACTAAAACCATCGTTCTTTAAAATTTCCCTATTTCTTGCCAGCCAGGTCCTCGACTTTGGAATCTTCCTTAACACCCACTCCCCTCTTTCTCATCCTCATATCCAAGCTGTTTCTGAGCCCCATTTGTCAATTCTACCCCTACGACACCTCTTTCTTATATTCCCTTTCTCCAGCCACATAGACGACACTGGTTCAGGCCCTCAGCACCTCTCAGCTGGCTGACTGCAAAAGCCTTATGGTTGGTCTCCCTGTTTTCAATCTGTCTTCCATTTGGCAATCTAAATCGGACGTGTCAAACACACCAGCCTGGCCACGCTCCTCAGTGAAGCCCAAGCCAGATTAAAATGGAATTGGGAAAAATTTAACAGAATAAATAAAAATACAACAGAACATAGATAATGTTACTATGTGGTTTTCTAAGTCAATATGCACTCTTCGGGGATTTTTCTGTATAGTTTGGTGACCCTGCTTCTATTTGAGTTTGACACCACTGGTCAAAATCATCTTCCCAAAGCACAGACCTTGCCATGCCATTTCCTTTCTGATCAATCTCCAGGGGTTTCTGGGTGTCTTTAGGATCAAATACAAATTATTCTAGTATTGAAAGCCCCTTTGTAATCTGGCTCCAAGGCACCTTGGGATAGTGGAAAGAATGATGGAGTTGGAGTCAGGACAGGAGCCAATCCTAAATTGGAATCCTGTCTCACGTACTTAGAACTGTGGGAAAGTCACCTAAGCCCTCTCAGCCTCAGTTTCTTCATCTGTAAAATGGGAATTAAAAATAATGCTTAATTCACAAGGCTGTTCTGATGCTCAAATAAAAGACTATATGCAAAGTAATTTATAAACCTTAAGGTGCTACATAAACATTAGCTATTATCATTATTATTACTATCATTCCAGCTTTAACACTACTCCCCTTCAGTTGGTGTTCCAACCAAACTGTTCCGCTAGCTGTTCCCCAACTGAAAATTCTAGCTCCCACCTCTAGGCCTTTGCAAAGGCTATCCTCCCTGCTCAGAATGCATTTCCTCTTCACCCTCCTTCCAAGCTCATCCCAGATGTCACCTCCTCCCTGGAGTCTTCCTTGATTCCCTTAGTTATTAATGCTCTCTCCTTAGCTTGGGTTTCCCCTTACGGTTTCCATGCTACATCCTTCGGCAGGAGGTCAGGGACCACCTTTTCTTTTTGTCTTTGTCTTTGTCCCTAGACAAGGCTACTCCAGATTCAGTGTACTCTGAGGGTTGGCATCCACTCAGCCCCTACAGATACGCTTACTGTTACTATCCAATTCATTCCAGGAAAAGGCATTTAGTGAAATGGCACAGCTGCAAAGACATTTCCCCTATAAACAGGGGGCCTACTTGCCCTGAAAACACATATGCCATCAGCGGGAAGAACGGACGTACACAAGGAAATATGTGTCCAGGGTTCCGGCATGGAGGCGCCTAAACATAGGGAAACAGAGATGCCAGGTTTGAACGGTACCCTTTCTCAACGGACACTAACACAGTTAACTTGCATTTGGAGGGGGAAACCGGAGACAGAAACTTGGTTTGGAAGTGGCAGGAACCCACCGACAGATTTTCCATTGTGATGGCTTTTGTTATTTTAGATGATACATAGGTGCTTTGGGGATTGGACGGCCCATGGCATCAGAATCCCCCAGGGAAACTAGACAGACAATATCACATGACAAAAAGGGATTTCCCATTGAAACAAATGAAACCATCGCCCAGAAAGGTTTCTTTTATTATTATTAATCATGTTCAATGATACTGAATGGTATTTTAAAAAGACAATTCGATAACAGTGAATATTGAAAAGAAGACGCTTCTCTTCTCCCAATGACAGAAGAACTCTTAGCTCCATCTTCCTTGAATGTCCCACAGGGAAAGGTTTAAAGTCCGAATTCATCCAAACTGGTTGGCTTACACACACACACACACACACACACACACACACAGTATGTAATTTGGCAATTTGGGATTCCTGGTGACTAAGGAGATATTCTTGGGGCAACTATTTTCTCAACAACAGTGCTAAGCACATCCATGTTTACATTCCGTCTTCGGTTGGGGGTAGGGAGAGCACGGAGGGAAGGAGGAAGCAAGAGGCAATGTGGCTTAGTGGATCAAGAGCCAATCCTGAGTTCAAGTCCTACCTCTTGACTCATCCAGGTAGCCTATAACTCCAAAATAAGTCATTTAACTCTTAAGGACAAGTCTCTGAGACTAGAAGTTTCAGAAAAGGTGCAGACCTGTGTTAGAAGAGGGAGCTTCCACATTCAGGGAATTCCCTATGTTGTTAGAATCCCAGGTCCCCTCCGCAGCCATGCTCCCTTTTGGGGAACTTGTCCAATAAGTGTCTGGCCTGGGGAAAGGCCTCTCTTTCAAATCAAACTACATAGGAAGAGCTCTCAGCCACATCTTAGCTCTGTTATCTGGCAGCTGGATGACAAGTTACTCTCTGAGCCTCAGTTCCCTCATCTGTAAAATGAAGACAATAATGATTCAGCTCTGCCCATCTCATAAGATTGTTGTAAAAACCCCTGAGATCTCAAAGTGCTAAGTAAATGGGAGCTTCCTATCTCACAATGAGACAATAAATGGGAAAAAAATTTTAATTCATAAATCATTGAGTATTTATCAAGCAAATACTACTGACCAGGCACGAGGGAGAAAAGACAAAATGGAAACAGTCCCTGTCTTCAGGGGGCTTTTAGTTTAATGGGGAAGCAACATTACTACCTGTATGATCTTAGACAGATTACTTGACCTCTCTGTTTCTGTGAGCTATCTGGCTTCCATGGGTCTCAGTCCCTCATCTGTAAAATAAGCAGCTTTAACTAGATGGCCACTGAGGTCCCTTCTATCTCTAGATTTATGCTCCTATATGACCTTAGACAAGCCTCTATCCCTCCCGGGGCCTCAGTTTTCCACTTTGTAATATGAAAGGATTCAATAAAAACTTCTCAAGGCCCACTTCTAAATTTTAGCTCTTGTGTGCATGACCTTGGGTAAGTCCCTTTCTCTTCCTGGGCCTCAGTTTCTCCCTCTGTAAGATGAGGGGATTGGACTAGATGGCTTCTGGGGATCCTTCCAGCTCAATGATGGATGATCCTCTATACATATACAAGAATATACAGAATAAATCAAAACTAAACCCCAGGTGGCTTAAAGAAGGAAGGCATTGGCAGCTGGAGGGCATCAGGACAGGTTTCAGGTGGAAAATGGCGCTTGAGCCAAGTCTGGAAGAGTGGTGGGTAAAAGATGAAATGGTTGAGGAAACAAAGTTTCAGCTTCTCACAAGACAGAAACTGGACCCGGTCCATAATGAAACAGAAACTAAATTAGCTCCAGAATTGGATCACAAGATGGAGTCAGTGTGGACCACTCAATTCCCATAATTAACCATGTGCTCGGCTCGATTCCCTCCGAAGAGAAGTAACTATAGAAATGCCAGCTCTTACTCCCCATGTGTGTAGGGACCGTGTTTTCATCTCCACCTTCAGCCCCACCACAGAACTTTCTACGCAAGCACTCCTTCTTAGATGGTCATTGGCTGCATAACTTGTAGTATGGCTATCATTAACCAAGGGGAAAGCTGGAGGAGAAGGACAATGATGATCCTGCCTTTGGCTTCCCTAGCCCAATCCAGAAATCTGACCTTAGTGCTCACACTGAGGTTCGATACTTGATATTAAGACCAAGGTGCCTCAGTTTCTCCACCAAGTCATAAAACCAAGACCAGGCTTGTCTGACAGGTTATGGCTGACCTCTTTGCTCCCTGGGTTAGATATGTAGAAGCCTTCCACAATGGGCTGGTGGAAAGCACCCTAGACCTGGAGTCAGAAGCCTGGGTTTGACTTTTAGCTCTGTTCTTAGTCATGTGACCATGGCCAAATCATTTAAGCACTCAAAGCCTCAGTTTCTGCCTTGGTAAAATGGGGATATGTTTGCTATACCTCCTTCATTGGGGTATAGTGAAGAAAGTGTTCTGTGGACTACTAAAGGCTCCAGAGATGTGAATTGTTACTCCAAATCACATGATCTCTGAGTTGGAAAGAGGCTCAAGGGCATCTAGCCCATCCCATGCCTGAATGAGAATTTCATCTATTCTATCCCTGACAAGTGTTCATAGATCTCTACCTGAAGATCCACAGAGAGGAGGAGCCCATGGCACTTGTGCTCCACTAGCATGGCCTTCAAGAACCTCTGGTCACCTCCACGCTAAGATAAGGACTTCTTTAAAGTGATTTGAGGAAGCACAGTGTAGGGGAAAGAATCATGAACTTGGGTTCAAAAATAAATGAATTAACAAAAAAATCATTTAATAAGTGTTTTACCCTGTGGCAAGCCTTGTGGTAAGTGTTGGGTATCTAATTACACCATGTGTTTGAGGAACTCACATTCTATGTGGAGGAGACTATGCTTACAAAAGCGTTAAGGCCTTCAAGACCTTAGAAGGGAATGCAGCAGCAAGGCTGCCAGCAAGGCCCAAGGATTTACATGGTGCCTGGGAGATTGCAAGATGCTGCAACAGGGCAGATGGTAAGGGCTGGTGGGCTTCCATCTCACCTCCCATTACATGCAAGTGTGGAGAGCAGCCAAGCAGCCTGCCTTCACAGGATGGTTGTGAGGCTCAAATGAGGTAGTGTGTATAACACATTTTACAGACATTAAAGCAATACATAAATGTCAACTATTAAACAAAATTTTAATATTTTTTAAGTCTGAGAGTCCTTGGCCGAGGAAGGAGAATAAAAAGAAGGCAAGGGGGGGCAGGGTATCTCTAATTCCATTGGCTCTTTCTCCTACTTGGCTAGCCTGGATAGGTTCAAGATGGCCTTGTCAGCTGTGTGACCCTGGGCAAGTCTGTTAACTCCTCTAATCCTTGGGCTCCACATTTGTCAAGTGGAGATAAGAACAACTGGCACAAGTGAGTGAGTATAATCCAATGTGGAAAGCTTTGGGTGGGGGACTTTTGTCTCTAGGATAAAGTAGGAATGCTCTAGTCAGGCATTTAAACCTCTATTCCATAGGGTTACTATGAGGGGCAAATGAGGAACAAGGTACTAAACTCCTCTCACCTTTAAAAGGGGCTGGAAAATACATGGTTCTAATCAGAATCTCCAGTAAACAAGTCGGCAGGTCAAACCTTGGAATCTGGAGCACAAACAAAGCACCGCCATCGACCTATAATTAGAATTGAATCTAATAATGGGTTCCGTTCTTTTGAGTGGTGAATAACAATGTCACATGTGGTGCAGAGAGACAGAAGGATTAGGGAAACTGAGAATACAGAAATACGGGCATGTTTTTCCTAGAAATCAATTTGGAAAGCAATACAAGATAATGAAATACATTTATGCCAGCACTTGTTTTCTGCTTTGTTTTCAGTTTGGTTTCAAGAAATATCTGATTAGGGCTTGCTAGCTTGAAGCCACAGGAAATCACAGAATCACAAACCAGGGCCCAGAGGGATCCTAGGATCACAACTCTAAAAGCGGGAAGGGCCCTCAGGGGCCATCAGGTCCAACTACTTTCATTTTACACGTGAGGAAACTGACACCCAGGGAAGGAAGGGACTTGCCCAGATGGATCCTAGGATCCTAGATCTAGAGCTAAAAGATCTCAGAGGCCATCAGGCCCGATCTCTCATTTTACAGGTAAGGAAATGAAGGTTCAAGGAAATTAAATGACTTGTTCAAGGTCACAAAATTAATGTCAATTCAATTAACAAACATTTATTATGTGCAAGACACTGCTCTATGTGCTAGGAAAGTGACATGAAAAAACAATGTAATTCTTGCCCTCAAGGAGTTTGTAATCTAAAAGGAGATTCAACTTCAACGTGGATACAAAGACTCATAACAGAAGGTGGATTCCCAGTGACTCGCTAAGGCCTCTAGCATAAAGTACAAATTGGTTAACCTGACATTCAAGGCTGATCAAATGAAAGTGCTCCAGAAAAGTGCTTTCTAAATGCCATATAAATACTAGCCATTGTCATTATTATTTATTAAAGTAATCAATTAAACCATGTGAAATGAATAGAAAGAAAGCCTCCTGTTGGGACTCCCACCTCCCTTTTTCACACACACTTTATGTTGCAGTCAAACTGGGATACCTACAGAATGTTCTCTAATCTCCCCTGCCTTCTCCCAACTCCCTACATTCCCTCAGGCCATTGCCTATGCTTGGACTCTAGGCAGCCTAGTGCCTAGACTTCTGGACCTGCAAGATAGAAGACTCAAATCTGAATCAGATACTCACTGGCCCTAATAACCCTTGGCAAATTGCTTAACGCCACTCTGCCTTGTTTTCTTCATCTGTAAAATCAGGATAATAATAACCTCTACCTCATAGAGTTGCTATGAAACTCCCTTCACTGAGGGTTCTGCTTTAGGTGAGGTTACCATTTTGAGGATTCCTTTAGAGCCGTGCTGGTGAAGGCATGGCACACATGCTCCAGCATGCCGGAGGGGGCTGCTACATTCCCCCTCTCCACAGCACCTGAGGACACTTTTCACATGCCCGTTCCTCCGTCCAGCAGCCCAATGCAAGCACTTCCTCTCTCTCCTGTCTGGGGCAATTCAAGGAGCTCACAGGCAACTTAAAGCTGTGGCTTGGGCACACAATCTCTAAAAGGCTTGTCAACGCTTCTCTAGGGGGTCACAGATGACCTGGTGCAGTAGGAGGCAGTGTGGTGCAGTGGGTTTGGAGTCAGGGGCCCAGGGTTCAAAACTGGTGCTGTCTTAGACTATCTGTATAACACAGAGCAAGCCACTCTGCCCCTCTGGCCTTTATTTTCCTCATCTATAAAGAAATGAGCTTAATCCTGAGGATTTCGAAGAGTCCTTTTTACTCTAATAATCGGTGACTTTATGTCCCCTTGCCTGTTACTAACAGGTGCCTTGCCATGCTCTCTTCTGGTTGCAGAATGAATGCAAGTGCACTGTTTAATATGTACTCACCAATGGGAATACAAATAGAAAAATCAAGATAGTCCCTTCTCCCAAGGAGTTCACATTCTCATTGAGGGAGGCCATGATAAGAGACAACATTTATATGGTGCCTACTCTGGGCCAAGCTGTAGGCCAAGCACTTTACAATTATCCTCTCATTTCATCCTCACAACAACCCTGGGAGGTGGATGCAATTATTATCTCCATTTTACAATTGGGGAAACTGAGGTAAACAGAGTTAAGCAACTTGACAAAGGTCACAAAGCTAGTAAGTTTCTGAGGCTGGATTTAAACTCACATCTTCTTGACATCAAGCCCAGTACCTTAACCATCACTCCACCTAGTTGCCATAAAAGAAAGCTCAGCTGTGGGTACAGCGGTGAGGTGGAATCCTAGGGGTCCTTAGGTTGATCTATTCAGTCCCTGAGTGCTGGGAATCTTGGAGTGCTGGGAGAGCTGGGTCCTTTCTGCTGCCATTCAAACCCCATTCTGACATTTTGGCTGCTTGTACTATAATGAGAGAAGTCCTGTTGCAATGTAGGGACCAAATAAAGTTGATTGTAAACAACAGTTCTGTCTCAGTCCATTTTTAAGGACATTTAGGAAGGGGTAGAAAGTGGCTGTCTGGCCGGGGTGATAAGTTAGGATGGTCATCTTGAACAGGTTCACAGAGTAAGAGTCAGACCCAGTTGAGTCTCCCAGTGTCAGAAAGAAAAATCCTCGAAGTGGGCCTGCTTCTGGGTCTGCCCCGTGGGCCCCTGAATAGACTGGGAAATAGTAGAGGGGAGATGGCATGTGAGGAGGGCACTCAGATTTTTCTAAGGGCTGGGACTCTGACGATAAGGCAATCTCAAGACAGGCTAGACTACATCTGGTAGTTGGTGGCAGCTAGGTGGCACAGTGGATTGAGTGCCAGACCTGAAGTCAGAAAGATTGCTCTTCCCGAGTTCGAATCTAACCTAAGAAACTTAGTAGCTAGGTGACCCTGGGCAAGTCATTGAACTCTGTTTGCCTCAGTTTCTTCATCTGTAAAATGAGCTGAAGAAGAAAATGGCAAACTACTTTGCCAGGAAAACTCAAAATGGCATCATGAAGAGTCAGACATAACTGAAAAAGGACTGAACAACAAGGCTGCACAGATTTCATGGAAAGAGAATTGGATTTGGAATTTGACCATCTGGTTTTCAATTCCCAGTCTGTTACTATCTCTGTGACCATGGGCAAACTAATTAGACCCACCCTATTCTAAGAGCTTCAGACTCAGTGTATTCCCCGCCCCCTTTACTGTGCTACCCCCTATTCTCTATCTACAGCTTTCCATTCTATTCAACTCCACCTTTTAGGGAGAAAATCTACTTTATAATCAACCAAAACGGAAGGAAAAAGTCTGTAGAGAGTTTGGTTCTAATTTTGTCGAAGTGCACAAAAACCCTCGTGGGAATATCACTGTGACTTGATCCATTTACTCTCTGCATTCACTCAATTCTGGCAGGAAGTATAATTAAAAGTTAGGAGTCATAAAAATCAATTTTAAGCAGTTTACATTACAGAAATTCCATCAGGAGAAACCAATGGACTTCCTCACAATTTCAAGAATCTTTCATTTCCTCAGCTGGGCACTCATGTGAACACAGACCATAAACCCTCTGCGCCCTCAATAGGCACCTGCTGTCCAAGCTCCCAAGGATGAGCCTTTCAGGATTGGCGCAGCTTGTTCCTTTATTCTGTGGGCTACTCTTTGCTTCCAACGAGGTCTCAGAGACAACTTCAATGAAGGTGACAGGAGCAAGGTCATGACTGTAGATTATTTGGTAGGATCTCAGAATACCTGAAATATACTTATTCCCCAGCCTGCTTGGTAGAATCCCTAGCCTCCTTAAGTACCATCGGTCTCAAGTACTTAAGTATCATCCCTAACCCAAGTGATTACTTTGACCCTTCTCAGTTGCCAGTTTCTTCCCCCATCAGCGATTCTGTATATATTTTGTATTTCTTTTTCTAAGTGTATGTTGTTTCCTCCCAATAGAATATAAGTCCCTTGAGAGCAGGAACTTTTTTGTTTGTGTCTTTTTGTCCTCAGTTCCTAGCAGAGTATCTAGCACTTGTAGAAAATTATAAATGCTTGGCAAATAAATGACCATAATAAGCCTCCATCCAAACCTATGTAAAGAAGGAGTCTAATCTAACAAAAGAAGCCTAAGAGTGCCGTATATTTTGAGGCAGTTGTGACTTAGCATTCATCCTAGAATTGTCCAGTCCAACCCTGATCTGGCGTAGGAATCCATGCTAAAATAGCCCTGATCAGTGGCCATCTAGCTTCTGTTTGAATCTTTTCACACACACACATCTCATCAAGCCAGCTCATCCCATTTCCAAAAGTTAGGGAGTCCTTCAGCAAAATTCGTCAAAAGCCTGTCTCACCTTAATTTCCACTCATTTGTCCCATTTCTTCCATTTCCATGTGGCATCCCTTTAGAGATCTACCTGCTTGGTTTTCTGTGGGATCTTGTGTAAACCACTTACCTTTATTTGGCCTCTGAATTTACCTTTCTGAATGGATGAATGAATGAATGAAAAAGCATTTATTAAGTGCCTACTATGTGCTAGGCACTGTTTCTAAGAGGGAGAGGCCATAACTAAGATGAATTTAAGTTTAAAGCTGGGTCTTGATTAATGAGTTTGAAAAATGTGAAATTCGATTCAGTGCAAATTCTAAGATGCTACCAGATCACATTTGAAGAGAGCCCCAAATCCATTAAAGTGATGCATTTGAGTTAGTCGAAGGTTTCAGCATGCTTCTATGTCATCAGTCTGCACTTGCCTGTCATCACATGGAGCTGTGATGTGCTGTTGAGTACCATATTACCAGTGGTTATGTTCTTTTTTTTAAAAGAGCCTTTACATGGGGCAGAGCCAAGATGGCGGGGTGAAGTCAACATTTTTGCCAAGCTCTTCCAACCTAGCCCATCTAAAACAACTTTAAAAACATGCCAAACCAAATTCTGAGCAAAAAAGCCAACAAAAAGTCATGGTAAGTCATTTTTCCTGCCTGGTACAGCTTAGGAAGATGGGCAGAAAGGTCCACAGACACTCCGGTTGACACTGAACGGGAATAGAATGCAACAGAAGCAGCAATCAGCTAAGGGCTATGAAGAGGCAGCAACATCCAAGACGAACATCTGGTCAGAGGACCCTTGTACTAGCACTGAGCACAATATCAGGCATCAGCTGGCAGGTCTGTCACCCATCGCCCACTTGTAGGTTGCAGTGCTGGTGTGGAAAGGAGTAGTAGCTGTCCTGAGAGAGAGAAGGGTCCTATAGGCCAGTAGGGTAATGATCAGATATCTCCCCAGAGCACACCATGATGCAAGCATGGAAAATGCAGGAGGAGACAGAAACTCAGGGCAGACATCCCCTCCAGAGGTGAGCAGAGCCCAAATCTAACTTAAACTCCAAATTCAAGAAATAAGCAGGGAGACGGGCCAACAGCAACAACAGCAACAGCAACAGCAACAGCAACAACAACAACAACAACAACAACAACAACAACAACTACTACTACTACTACTACTACTACTACTACTACTACTACTACTACAACTATTCTGGTGACAGGGAAAGTCAAGACATAATCTCAGAAGAAAGCAATGTCTTAAAAATCTCTCCAAGATTGAGCACAAGCCCAACAAGAATTCATAGAAGAGATAAAAGAGGAGCAAAAAAATTAAATAAGAGCGCTAGAGGAAAAACTGGGAAAAGAAATGAAAGCCTTGCAAGAAATTTATGGAAAAATTAACTAAAATATTAATATGCAAAGCTTCAAGTGAGCTAAATGTCTGCAAATCTTTTGTTTCCCTAACTCCCCTCTCAGGGCAAAAGAGAGACAAAATAGAGAAGAGGGGCCATTTTATGAAGTTCTTCCCCTACTCCTTTCACTGCAGCTGTGGGATGGGGGCTCTGACTATAGTTGTGAAGATAATAATTTCGAACTTAAGGCATACCCCACCACACAAGGGATTCTTAGAGGACTTCAAGTTGAAGAGGACTTTAGGTCTTGCTTGCAATCCCTCTTATTTTATAGATAAGAACACTGATGGCCAAAGAGGTTAAGTGATCATGGGATTAGAACCTGGTCCCCTGACCTTAAATTCTGGGTTTTTTCTGCTATGCCATGCTTCATCAGACTGGCTTTCAGTGATTTTTTCCCAGTGATTGAAGAGCCAGAGAAGGCATGACAAGGGTTCACCATTCAGCCTCCATGACTGCCATCCCCCTCTGCCTTTAGTCCTGGCATCCTGGCAGGCGGGCAGATTAAAGCCAGAGCCAGCGCGTGATTCCCTCTTGACCTCGCCTCCCACCTCCATCCCTGACTTGCAGAGAGCTTGCTACCTGCACCCATCATCTGGTCTGAGCTTTCTGCTATGGTGAGGGAATGATAATGGTGATGTTTGCTCTATCTGCAACTGGTCATGTAGAAAGGAAGCCATTCAAAGGCAGAGGGGGTTGGAATTTCTTTTGGTCTCTCTCTCTCTCCCAAGCAACTAACATGGAGCTGGAAGTTGTATAACTGCTCATGAAGCCATAGTCTATGTTTCCCTCCACTCCAACCTGGGACCAAGTAGATAATGGTGGGTCCCTCATGTACACGTCAGTCTTTCAAAGAGAAGGAAGGGCAGAGCCGCGAATCGGGTTTTTGATGAATTTATCCTTCTCGCTGGGCTCCCAAAAGCTCAAGCCAACAGTTTCTTGGTGGTAGTCACCAGAGATAAAAACTGAAGTTCTTCCCCTCTCCCAACCATTAAAATTCTAAAAGCAAACGGGGAGATGTCGGGAGCAGCTCTCATTTGTGGCTTCCCTAATCATGCAGAGGCCTCTTGGCACTTTTTTGCTTTGACAGCCCTCATCCACGGGGGGCTTTCCACAGGGTTTCAAGGGCAGAAGCCACAGAAGTCCTAAGATCAAGGTTGCATAGCAACAGGAGGAGAAGTCATTGTAATGGCCTTTGTAAACTGGGAGCCAGTCTTAAAAAATGTGAATTCAACTCTCTTGGTCCAACCCCTAACCCTGTCAGGTCCTTATTTAATACCAGGAAAGCCCAGGGAAGGCACTAGGCCCATGGGGCTAGGCCTGGGGCCATTCTGTTAGGATTGGCCCAGGCCCCGGCATTCCTCCTCACTCCAGAATCACCAGGGCCCTCATCAGAGGAAGGATGGGCTAAATGCTCAGGGTAGGAATGAATCACTGTGCACTTGGCTTTGAGACGCCATGGGGGAGATAGATACCAGCGTACTCAGATGGACTTTTTAAAAGCAGTGCCTTGTTTCTTTAATTGTAATTTAATTTAATTTTATGTTTACGTCCAAGTTCTCTCCCTCCCACCACCTTTTTGCCCCCATTGAGAAAGCCAGAAGAACAAAACCTATTACAAGCATGTATAGTCAAGCAAAACAAATTCCCCCATTGGCCATGTCCAAAAACAAACCAAACAAAAGAAAGCAAAACCAAAGGAAAGCAAAGGCCTCAGTCCACACTCTGAATCTGGAGGTGGGCACCACATTTCATCATGAGGCCACTGGAACTGTGGGTTATCATTGTGCTGATCAAGTACTCACATATACTTTGGATTCTGTTCTCTCAAGGAGTGACGGTATGGTTTGGTAGAGAGAGAGCCAGCCTCAGAGCCAGGAAGACCAGGGTTCAAGAATCCTGGCTGTGAGACCCTGGGCAAGTCACTTACCTTCCCATTGTACCCAGGCAGCTAAGACTAGAAAGTGCCCACCTAGATTTGTAGAAGGAAGAAGTGGCCTATTCCAATGAAATCACAGGTTCAGTCCTCATCCCCTTTGTTCTTTTCATTTGACATTGGGCATCTTCAAACCTGTTTCCTCTTTGCTTCCTTTCCTTTTTATAATTTCCCACTTCTCCCCTCTTCTGCTCCAAACCCCAACTGTGAACTACCGACAGTGGTTTAACTCCATTCAAGAATGAGGTTGGACTCTCAGGTGTCGTCGGGTCATTAATAGGGCTAGCCCCTGGGCCCCTTCTCTTTCTTCCCCTAGACCAGTGATGGGCAAACTCTTTAAAGAGGGGCCAAAGGAAAGGAAATGCTCCTCTGTCAGTCTGTTTCTAAGGCAACTCTTTTGAAGTTTCACTGTACTGCATCCTACTCATTGTATTCATCAGATTAGGAATAATGTGTGGCAGGATAGAACATTTCAGGGGGCTGCATGTGGCCCGCGGGCCATAGTTTGCCCATCACTGCCCTAGACAATCCCAATCAGTGGCCAATGGCTGCCGTTGATCCCTTGGCCTCCATCATCGATGCTATCACACATTCTTCAGCAATGTGGGATTTGCGCTGAGCACTCTTCAAAAAGACTTCATTAGGCTTCATTATTGGTGCTCGGGGAGTTCACTTAATTACAATTTTTAATGACGCACATGTTCATAAAACTACTGTATTAGCTACCGTTTCCCTGAGTGTTCTTTTAGTATGCAATAAAGATTATCTCCTGCTTCCCCTTTACTGAAGTGAAGACCTGATTTCTCCTCTTCACCATTCACATCCTCGACAGACCTAGGGCTCCACTAACAGGCGTCACAGTACACAGGATGGTCTTGGCAGAGTCTCCCTTGGATGGGGGCCCCCAAGCCTTGGGAGTCTGATGGGGGATGGAGGTGAGCACTGAAGGGTTGGCTGCCAGGATCTATAGCATGACCACATTAAGTTATTCTCAGGGATCACAGGATGCAGAACTGGCAGAGATCAAGTCCAACTACAAAGGAAGAAACTCAGGTCCAGAGAGGGGAATGAGACTCATCCAAGGTCACAAATGGAGTTTCAGACGTAGGATTTGAATCCAAGTCCTCCAACTCCATATTTATTGCTTTTTCCAGTGTACTGTGCTGCCTCTCTGAGGTAATGGGGATATCCCACACTTCATTCATTTTCTACAATGGTATTAGGAGTCAGAGGATTGGGGTCCTAATCTTGTCTCTGCTCCTTACTATGTAGATGAACTTAGACAAGTCCCTTCTCCATCGTGGGCCTCGGTTTCCTCCTCTGTCAAGTGAGAGGCTTGAACTACATGGTCTCTGAGGTCCCTAAAATGATGACCCTATGGCCCTACCCAAGCTGAGTGAAAAGGCAACAGTGGTAACCAGTAGTCTGGGTGGTTTGAATGATTCTTGCCAATAAGAAACAACGGTGTGTGCTTTGTTAGCCCCTAAATTGGCAGGGGGTATCTCTTTGGGCAAAGATCATCCAATCCTAATGTTGGAAGTTAGAGAGGCTCGGGTTCCTCCGCCTGAATTTGTGATATGTATTGGGACATTCATGCGTGGGGACTGAGGGAGACATTTGCACCCACCTCCTTGAAGTTTAAAGAGAAAGGAAAGATACTAAACTGAGGGAGGCCAATAACTACCACAGTGTATGGCCGAGTCAGGATCCAAAAACATCTCAAGAGACTAGAACACTTGGGCCAAAGCTACCAAGATAGACTTTTAAAAGAACAAAGGAAAAAGCAAAAATGGGAGAGACACTAGGAGTCAGGGAGGCACACAGGCATAGTAATGGGACTGGAAAGTTGGCCACAGGAGGATCAGATGAAGGAAACAGGGAAGTTTGAAAGAGAAGATTCAAGGAGAAAACATACTAACTGTCTTCAAAGATTCTTGTCATTGTGGTTCAGTCAATTTTAGTTATGTCTGACTCTTAATGGCTCCATTTGGAGTTTTCTTGGCAAAGATACTGGATTCATTCCTCATTTCCTTCTCCAGCTCATTTTCCAGATGAGAAAACTGAGGCAAACAGGGTGAGGTGACTTGTCCAAGATCACACAAAAAGAGTATGAGACTGGATTTGGTCTCAAGTCTTCCTGACTCCAGGCCTGGTTCTCTATCCTCTGTGCCACCTAGCTGCCCTTCTCAAGGATTCTAGGAAAAGACGACATCTAAATGTATGATACTCCTTTTGTTAGATGAGTCAAAAAAAACTATTGACCTGGTTTTGTGATGGATACTTGTTATGGTCATTCATTCATTGAACACACATTTTATAAGCAACTAAGGTAGTGAGCCAGAGTGCCAGACCCCACCCCCAGACCAAGTGCCATGCCTACCTCCCACAAGAGAATGCATTCCAGGCCCCTCTCCCTCTTCCCCCCCTCCCCAGCCAAGTGCTGGGCATGCCCCACCCCTTACCCCACACAGGGGAGGGAGGAAGCGCTCCCTTTGGGCTGCTGGGTGGAGGAGCCCGTGAAGTGAGGACTATCCTCAGCTAGTATAGAGGGGGGGAGAGGAGTGGCCTGAGCACTCTGCTCCCCTCCAGCTCTGCCTCCTGTGAGCCATCCACCTTACTCTCTATGCCCTTCCATGGGGCTGCTGGGCAGAGGAGTGGGGGATGTGAAACAATGTCATCAAGCATGATGGAGAAGGGGAGGGGAACAGCTCTGCCTGAGTCTCTCTGCCTTCTCTGGGGATGGGGGTGGGGAGGAGGGTGCCTTTGAGAGCACTCTATGTGCCATCTTTGGCACCTGTACCATAGGTTCACCATCACTGACCTAAGATGTGCCAGGCACTGTGCTAGCTGCTGAGGATACAAAGATAAAAAGCCCCCAAACAATCAAGGGGATTCCCATCACCACCTGAGGAAGCAGTTTTCCATACATTTTTCTTCTAGTGGAAATAAAGTGCTTTCTATACATGAATTCATTTGTGATTGAACAAATCAGTGCAATTATTTTCTAGCCCAGATCAATATCAATTAAATTTGGCCCCAGAGTTTCGAAACCAGCATGTCTGCATGGTGTAAAAGAAGCAGTTCCATTAAGAAAGTAAGAAAGGCCAGGGAAACAAATCAGTGGGTTAACGACCCCAGCCATCTTCTGCTCTGGTTCCTTTCAAGGTACTACGCCACCCTTGCATAAAGGCTAGATTCTAGTTGAGGAAGGAAGGCCAGGAGGAAGTTTTTTTAGAGAATAGATGATGTTCAATTTGCCTCCATGACAAGGCGAGCTACTTCTTCACTGTACATAAGCTTCACCTATTTGGTGGAGCAGGCAGTTGGAATGGCGTTCATCCCATGGAGAAGGCATAGAGCTGAGCCCATGTCCCAGCCACTTTCTGTGGTGCATGGGGTGTGGCTAAGGCTAAGAGTGCTGCATCTCTGTCCTGGACCCTTCCTAACAAGACACGTAGAAGCAATTCAGTCAGAGGTTCCTTGGTTCCCATGTGCTCTTCCACTGTGCAACAAGAATTAGGGCTAGCCAGCCTTGGCGAGGCTTGGTTTTCCACTTTGGAAAGCAAGTCAACCTTCTCTCTTGTGTCCCAAACTCGCATCCTTGCTCACCCTGGCCCTTTGCAGGATTCAAGAATCCTTCAGCTTTGTAGATTTGATCCCACTACAGATGTCTCTTCGGTGCATGTTGTATCAAAGTTACACTGGTTTTATAGAGTCCCAGAATGAGGCGGGAAGAATGACAAAAGAGCTAGGTGAAGAAAAGAGAGGCAAAGAGTGCCTGGAACATTTTAGACAGCTGAGAGGGGAGTTGTGAAAACAGCGGGAAGAAGAAGGTCAACATGAGACAAGCCACGTGTTTCTGGAGAGGAGCAAAATGGGGAAAATAGGAAGAAAAAACAGGAGTGGGCTATTTGGTATGAGAGACCTTTATAATGGTTAGGGCTAGTCCTAACGTGGAATGGCTGGCAGTGTGGCCCAACAGGAAGAACTATAGCAGTTCTGGAGTCAGAGGACCTTGGTTCAAATTCCACCTTACATGCTTACCCAATTTATGACATTGGGCAAGTCTCTTTAACTCTCAGGACCTCTGTTTTTTCATCTGTAAAATGAGAATGAGACTCAAAGATCTCTGAGGTCCCTTTAACCACTAAGTCCCATGATACCTGAGAATGATTTGAAGTGCCTAGAATGCTCTCCCTCCTCACTTCCATCTTTAAGAATCCCTAGTTCCTTTCAAGGGCCAGCTTAAGCCTCACCTTATAAAAGAAGCTTTTCTGTATTCCCCAGTTGTTAGTACCCTCACGGTCTATCTCCAACTGAAACTACTTGGTCTGTAGTCTGTATTGACTATCGGCATACGTGCCGTTCTCTGCCCCCAATCCTACAAGACAACGTGAGCTCTGTGAGGACAAGGACAGTCTCGTTCTTTCCCTTCAAGTCCTCAGAAGCTATCCCAGGGCCTGCTTCATAGGAGGAACCTAATTAGTGATTGGTGAACAAATGACTAAATCTGGTATGTCTGAAGAAGTAGAAAGTCTCCAAGGCCTTCAAGCAAAGGCTAGATTTCACTTGTTAGCAGAGCTGTAACAAGGGTGGAGTGACCTGGGCTTTGTCCATGGCACAGCAACTGAGAAGATGCACTCGTAGTCATATGATCATAGATTTGTAGACAGCAGAGGTCTCAGGGGTCATCTAGTCTAATCTCCTCATTTTACACGTGAAGAAACGGAGGTACACAAAGGTTAAGTGACTTGCAAAAGGTCATTCTGATCATAGGATGACAGGATCAGCGCTCTGGAGCCTGAAGGTATCTTAGAGGCCATGGAGTCCAACTCTCATTTTATAGATGACAAAACTGAGACACAAGGTGAGTGGCTCACCTAGACATCTACTTAAGAAATGTTTCAAGTGGCATTTGAACCTTGTCTTCCTAACCCCAAGTCGAGGCCCTGCGCCACGCTGCCTCTCTCTTTAGGAGTGTAGCACCTCCTTTGCACATTTACTGTCTGACCCTGGGCAAGTAAGTACACTTTATTTCCTTAGATCTAGGGCTCCTTCTCTGTGAAATGAGGGGATTGGACCCCATGGTCCGCCCCAGGTCAAAACTGAGGATCGTATGAGCCAGGTGGCAAGAATAATTAGGGAAAATAAGAAGTTACCAGAAGGCTTTCTCCCCTCCCATGGCCATATCTCAAGGCGGCTCCTTCTTCCCTGCCCAGCTACCTCCAGGCCAAGCAGGGCTCTTCAAATACTCAAAGGCAGCTACCATGATTTCCCTCAGAATGGTCTCTTCTAAACATCTCTATGCCCTTCGCTGATGTGCAGATGGAATAACCTCCAGTTCTCTTATCACCTCGTCCACATCTTCCATTCTAGAGTCAGGCAATTGATTCCAACTGTCGGTTTGGTCCTTCTAAAATCTCATCCCGTCCCATTTGGCCAAAACATCTGAGTCTCCGGAGAACTTTTTGAGATACTGACTAACTCTTCCAGCCGTTGTGCTAATTATTCCTCCTAGTTTTGTGACATCTGCAAGTTCAACAAGACCTCGTTCAAGTTGATGTTGACTCAGGTCTTCAACCCGTATATTCCCCCAGTCTCCCATGAGGAACAGAATTCTGCTGTAGACTTCTAAAGAGCATGTGGGGCCCTTCAGTGGTACAGTGGGCAGAGTGCTAGGCCTGAAGTCAGGAAGGCCTGAATCTGAATCCTGCTTCAGACATCCACTGGCTGTGTGACCCTGGGCAAGTCACTTAACTTCTGTCAGCTGTAAAATAGGGATAATGCCAATGCCTTCCTCACAAGGTTGTCATGAAGAACAAACTACATAAGGTTTGTAAGGCACTTTAACAAGCCCTAGGCGCCATCCTAATGAGCTACCATTTTGATGTTTTTCAGTCATTTGTGTTGTGTCCGACTGATCGTGATCCCATTTGGGGTTTTCTTGGCAAAGACTGTGAAGGAGTTTGCCATTTCCTTCTCCAGCTCATTTGGTAGACGAGGGAACCAAAGTCAACAGAGTGGAGTGACTTGCCCAGAGTCACACAGCTATGAAATGTCTGAGGCCATATTTGAACTCAAGTCCTCCTGAGTTTGGGCGCAGATCTCTAACCACTGCACACCTCTTATTTAGTAAAAACCATATAAAGTCACGGCGTGGATGAATTTTAGACCTGTAAGAGTTCTGGCCATCTCATAGCTTCGTGATCACAACCCTTGGCAGTGTTTTTTCCCTTACAAACTCATCTAGGCATTAACAATAATAATGGGTCGGAAGACTGGACCTATGATTTCATTCGTGTAAGGACCTCCAGGATGAGAAAACTCCCTCTCCTAGGGCAAGTCAGCATTTTAGAGGGCTGTCTAGAGTGGAAAGGGGCCAAATACCTTGCCCAGAGGTGCATGACCAGTGTGTGTCAGAGGCAGGACCGGAGGCCCAGGCTTTGGGGCTGGCTCTCTATCCACAATATCACACTTTCTCCGACAATAATAACAATTGATCAAATGAAGCTAAATGGGCAATGGCTTCAGAGTGGCAGCTCCAGGAGCAGCCAAGAGTCTTCCCAGAATCCCACCTGTCTTGCCTCTGCAGAAAGCTGGCCCCGCCAGACTAAAGCAGAAAGGAGAACGCGCCTCCGACTCCCCTTTGTGTGGCCTTTGGTTCTAACCAAGTCATTGGAATTCAGCGAGGGGCTTGCATTTTGAAAGTGAATAACACATCCAGTCTATGGCACTGTGGGCAGTAAAGGTGAACTGTCAAATGGCCACCTGCCGAGAGCTGCTATTTAAGAATGGGCCTGAATAGCTGATTGACTGCCAGAACAGGACGTTCCACTCAAGTCCTCTTCTGACTCCTCATCATGGCAAAGAGGGAATGCTTTCAAAGCTTTCAAAGGCTGTGCCCATGAAGGAGGAGTCCCAGAAGGTCCTGCCAGCCTGGAGAGACTCCTGCTGCTGGGATGGGGGTGGACTCTTAGAGCTATAATCCAAGGAATGCTCTCCCTGGGCAAAGGAGGCATGACATTATGGGGAAGAGGACTGGAACTGGGAAGAGCTCGGTTCAATCCCCACCTTAAGTCACTTGAATTCTCTGAGCAAATCAACCTCTTGGCAGCTCAGTTCCCTCATCTGAAAAAATGGGACTAATAATAATAATAATAATAGCAGCACACACCTCGAAGGGTTGTTTTGAGTCTTGTCTTACAGCAAGAAGAGCCATATTATTACCATTTAGAATTCAAGTCAGTAAAAAGTTAGCTTGGTATAGCAGGTTACGAGTCTGGGCCGGGAGAAGAGCTCATATATTTAGAACTGAAAAAGGCCTTAGTGGCCATCTAATCCAGTCCCTCTGTTTTACACCCAATGAAACCAAGACCTGGAAACATGAAGAGACTTGCCGGGGGTCATACGGTACTTGGGCAGAGGAGATTCTGAATTTGGGTCCTCCATCCCAAAATCCATTGTTCTTTCCATTGTACCATGAGAGCAAGTGGTCTTCTGAACACAAACCACTTCCCAATAATTCATACAGTCCACAGAAGCCCATACTCATGCTCAGTTTGGTGTGCTGTGTTTCAGGCGTGGGAAACAGAGACTTTCCTATCCATTAGGTTGTTGCCGGCCTTGGGGGACTAATCTTTGGCGGGCCTTGTATAAGGCCTGGGGTAAAGGAAGACAACACTTGGAGGTTAGATGTGGCTCGCTCAATGCCCCAAAGGAGACTTAGTTGAATATGGAATTGATCATGGCAAGAAAGCAAAGATGCAGTGGACCTGTTTCTGATGCTATGGAACGTGGATGGAATGTGCTCTGCAGACCTTAAAGCAAGTTTGCTCAAAGTGGGGGCTCAAGTGTCGGCTGCCTAGCCAACTTGGGAGAGTCATAGGATCAGAGATTCGGAGCTAAAAGAGGTCTCGGAAGTCATCAAATCCAGCCCCCTCGTTTTATAGAGGAGGAAACTGAGGCCTAGACTGGGAGTTGGAATGCCCTGCCTCTCGCTAAAAGTTGGGCCACAAGCTGGCAGAGCACCTCAAATCCACTAAGGCCTGGAGGCATTCTGATCTAGGTTACATTAATGAATTCAGAGATACTTAATGTCCTCATGTAAGACCCAGAACTGAAAGGTACCTCAGAGGGAAAAAATAAGGCCCAAGGAGAAGGAATGGCTCATACCTGGAAGCAGAGGGGGAAATTATCATCCAGCCCAGTGGTGTCAAACTCAAAAGGAAATGGATCACTGCGGATCATATGTTGACTTAGAAAATCACAAACTCCATGAATTTTATGACCCAAGTTTGAATCTTGGCTTTGTTACTTCCTTGCTGAGCAAGTCTTTTAACGTCTCTGTATATATATGTATATATATGTATATATATATATCTCACCTATAAAATGAGAATAGCAGGTGTGATGTTCCCTCCTTCTCACAGTTGTGACAAAAGCAGTTCATAAAGCTGATGCCGAAATTAACGAATGCCTCTCCTGACCCAAGTCATTATTCTGCTCAAGGCCTCCTTCAGGGTCTATTTCCATTTGGTTGAGGGACTTGGAACCCCAAGTAGCTTGACTGTTCTCTATCTGGGACTCAAACCCTATCTTGGGCAATAGGGACTCGGCCATTTGTTCCTCCTCTGGAAAATCCCAGCTGCTGGATGATCAGATCTAGACATCTCCAGACGTTGTTATCCCATAGCCTGGGTTCTGCCCCGAGATCTAGCCTTCCATTCATCAAGCAAAAAAGGCCCAAGGTCAGAAGCGGGCTCTCTCTGTGCAATGCACTTGCCACATTTGTCTTCTCTGATCGTTCCCTTTTCCTCCAAAAGTCTTCATGCTAGCCACCCTCTATGTCATTTCTATCCCAGCTTTTGGCCTCCTTTGGTATTAGCCAAAGCTTTATGGGCAGGGATTGCCTGAGACATGGGAACAGAAAGAACCACAGATTCAAAGACTTGGATGTGAAACTAAAAAGTACCCCAGAGGCCAACTAGTCTAAACCCTTCATTTTACAAATGAGGAAACTGAGGCCCAGGGTCTTAAGGTGACTTGCCCAAGGTGGCACACATTATAATTAGGATTAGAACCCAGGCCCTCTGACTCCAGAGCCAATGTACTTTTCACTGAACCATACTGCCCTGTTACACATCTTCCTATTGCCATTTTTGTTCTGAGATTCCCCATTCTTCATCTCCATGAGACTGTCAAAGTTGGTGGTAGGAGGCAGCTAGGGAATCACTGAAAGAGACGGCCACTTTCCTCTTCCTGAATGCTGTCCTGCCTGCTCTCCTTCCCCTCAGATCTGGTTCTGGTTCGCCGTCCTCCTGCAGCATCTGAGGAAAGAACATACTACTTTACTGACTCGATGGGCCATTCCTTAGTCTGGCCACTAGATGGTCATCTATTGGGTTTCCTAGCTATGTGGATTGTTAGTTAGGCCACGGCTAGCTCAGAAGGGGGTCTGGGCTGCTCCGGAGCTTGATGCAATTAGTAGGAAGTCCTTCCGCATAGGAACTCCTAGAGAACTTGGACATCTCTAGGGAATGCTTCTTCTGTGTGGACTCTGAGCAGAATACCCTCTTGGACTGTGGCCAATCCCTTGGGCGAACATATGGCTCCCATAAAGCCCTGCTTACTCTTGATAAGTGGAGTAGTGTTGTGGCTGCATCTACCAAGAAATCACTGCTGATCTTCCCCAGAATGGCATTTTAAATACTTACTGAATTTGTAAGAAATCTATTTTGATTGGTCATATTCATCTGAATACGAGCTCCCCAAAACCAAGGACCACTCTCGCTTTTCCTCTGTATCCTGGACACTCAGCACAGTGCCTGGCACATAGAAGGAGCTTCGTAAAAGTGTTCACTTGTCGCTTGGCTAGTGATCGATCAATCATTTGTTGTTGTTCAGTCATGTATGCCTCTTCACAACCCCATTTGGGGTATTCTTAGCAAAGAAACTGGAGGGCTTTGTCATTTCTTGCTCCAGCTCATCCAACTGAGGAGGAAACTGAGGCAAACAGAGTGAAGTGACTTGCCCAGGGTCACTCAGTCAGCAAGTGTCTGAGGCCACATTCGAATTCGGGTCTTCTTAACTTCAGATTCAGCACCCTATTCACCATGCCACCTAGCGGCCCAATGATAATAACTGTTCATTTTATGGCACCTTACAAATTTGATCTTAACATGTGCTTGCGACATGCCTAGGAAAGGCAGGCCCCTCAAGGCTTCATTTTGTTCTAATGAGTCAAATGCTTTTTAGAGTCACTAAATAATAAACCCAGTGGGATCCCATATTCCCCAAATCTCACTCAAATGTGTGACTGTTTGGGGAAATTCTTTGCAAAAAGCCTTCCTGTTGCCCTTACAAGAATTGTCTTCAAGGTCTCTGAGCCAAGCTCAAATCCCAGCTCCAACATTTCCTAGCTGTGTGATCCTGGGCAAGTCGCTTCCATTCTTTCAGCACCACGTTCGTCCTCTAGAAAATGAGGGTGGTAGGAACCCCATGGCCTTGGGGGTCCCTTCTAGCCCTTGGTCGGGGACCTTGTGAGCCCTTAATGCCTGGATAGCTCACTCTCATAAAGATTTTATAGCCATGGGAAAGCAGACGCAGGAACCGCTAGAGGAGGGTTGCGCCTCAGTCACCTTTTTATGGCATTAATGTTGTCCGTGATCTTCTGTCTTCTGGGGGAATTTGCCCCTCTTTCAGCTAGCTTGGAAAGCGTTCCCTGGGAGCCTTTAATTTGCGCCCGGATTGCCTTTCTGATGGCAGGCCCAGCTGCTCGGCTCAGCGGCGTTTTCTTGTCTGAGCCCAGGCGTCTTGCCAGGGGTCCACTGGAGACATCCCTCTTGTTTTTGTTTTCCTAAGGAGTGCTCCAGCCCTGGCATGAGTTGAATGGACTGCCTGGGCCTGCTAAGGTCTTGTGTCTCATGTCACACCATGTCCACCGTCTCGGCTGACCCAGAAAGCCAACCTTCCTCAGATTAGCAAAGGCAAAATTTTAACAGGAAAGCCCTTCCCAGGGGAGCAGAGAGCAGAGATGGTCCGGGAGCCAGGCAGAACAGCAGTCGTTAGGGATCATGTTGGGGGGGATGGGGAGAAAGATGCAATAGAGGCTTTTAAATCTGTTTGGATGATAAAAGCTGAACTTCTGATTGATGATTTAGCACAAAGAATGCCTTCTGCCAACGCAGCTCAGCGTCTTCTCTGAAACTTAAGAGTCTTAGAAGAGCTGCCTAGGTTGCTTGGCAGTTAAGTGACTTGCCCAGGGTCACACAGTCAGTGTGTGCCAGAGGCAGAACTTGAACTCAGATCTTCTTGATTTTCAGGGTCAGAAAATTCTCCACTCTAGGGTGAGTCAGTGAGCATTTGTTAAGTACATCCTATGTCCCAGGCATGCTGAGGGTGTGAAGAAAGGCACGAGCAGTCCACGCTTCCAAGAAATGTCGCTCCCAATAGGGGAGATCATTTCTCCAAGGATCTGTAGTTCGCAATGGAAACTTTGTCTGTCTCCTCATAGCACCCAAAGGAGAGAGAAGCAAATGTAACTCCCCTGGAGAGCTGAAGGACCAGGGGGCTGGAATGCTGAGTAGCCCAATTCATACAGGGAGTCATTTTCCTCCTCCTATTCCTTACACCTGGGATGGCTCTCTTGGTAGGGAAGTCATGGGAGAGAATGAGACAGCCAAAGGCAGGGGTAGGGTGAGGCGATGCCACATAGTCACACAGGGGTGACAGTACTCGGCAGCACTAGAGTAGACTTCTGTGGCTGGATGGATGAAAGATGCATCGCCATTGGCTGATGACATGTGAGTGGTGCCATTGAAGAAACCAGGAACCATAGAAGATGAGACGACAACTATCATAGTCAAGCTTTTACTAAACTACTCTAACTAGACGAACACACACGATACATGTTAATATGAGGTGTCGTCTCCTCCTCAACCTGGTACGGTGAAAAGCATACTGGATGTGGAGTCAGAAGACTTCGGTTCAAATCCAAACTCTGCCACTCACTGGCTGTGTGACTCTGAGCATATCGTTTCACTTGTCCGGGACTCAGTTTCCTCCTCTATAAAATGAGGGAGCTGGAATAGCCTGTAAGGCCCTTTTCGGCGACCCATGGATGATCCTATGAAGCTAGTTCCATGGCTCTCTGGTGAGAAGAGATTGTGGCAGACCTTGGGAGGGGGAATGAGGCATTTGCTTTTGATATGACCAACGATGGCCAGTAGGAAAGTGGCACAATGCAAAGCATCGGAGGAAAATGAGGATGGGGCAAAGGGGAGGGGGAGAGTCTAGAGTCGAAAAGGCCTCAGAGTAAGCTTTACTTTCGGTGTGGTCTGAAATGGAAGCTGAAACTGGCAAAGACTTGGGAACTTTTGCTGTCTTTCATTGCTTAAGAAGGCTGGGTACCTGCATACTTCAGGAAGCTGTGTGTAATTTGCCACTAGGCAATGATGGTAATAGTAGGGAAGGAGCTCGTCGGAGGCCCGGCCATTCTTCAGCACCACTCCCAAATATCATCTCATCTCCTGTGATCACCACCACCATCTGAACGTCACAGAGTCTAGGAGCAAAGTCACAGACGCAAGAAGATTGTCGCATTCCAGCTTCTCCTGCCCCTTCTACCCCAGGCTATTGTAATAGAGTCAGAAATCTAGTGCCCAAGATCACTCCTGTGACCCTATATGTAGAGCCAGAAGGTACCTCAGCAACCAGCTGGACCAATCCTCTTGTCTCACTATACAAGTGGGGAAACTGAGGCCCAGGAAGGAAAAGGGACTTGCCCAAGGTCATACATAAGATCCTAGAACTAGAGCTGGAAGAGACTTATCTATCTAGCCCAACCCAATCCCCTCATCTTACAGGTAAGGAAACTGAGGCTCAGAGGAAGGAAGTCACTTGTCCAAGGTTACACAAGCAGTTAAATGGCAGAGCCACAAATCGATCAAAGGTTTTTGAGCTGATCCAGCATTCCATGTGTCATGCTTTGTAATCTCACTGATTGATGCTTCTATTCCTTCCGAACATCTGCATCACATCCCATCTCTGCTGTCTCTTTCCGTGTAACCCTTGTCCATGTTTCCTGATGCACAGAGGATCACCCATGGTGCCGAGTGCTTTCCTTGCTTCCTCTTAACCTGGGGAGGCTACAACAAACATGCACCAACTCCTACTCTCTCACTCTCTCAAATGCTGTCTTCTACACAGAGCCTTTTCTAGCCTCTCTTATTTCTAGTGCCTCCCCTTTGTTAATTCAATTCTTTCCTAATGGTCATGTCTCTAACTCATTTGGATATATTTGTGTGTTGTCTCCCCTAGTAGATTGTGAACTCTTTAGGGGCTGGCACAGTCTTCTTCCTCTTTTGGCATGCCCAGCACAGTGACGGGCACACATATTTCCTGATTCCTCATCAACTAGCCCATTTTCTTTTTCTATATACATTTCAATGGCATCTTTCACATTGCTTCTCCCATATACTTTCTTATTTGCTCATGCCCACCAGGTGTCTCTCTCCATTGCCCTTTGGATGATTCTTAACTTTGGTCCTTTGCAGATTTTGGTGTTCTGTGACCTGAAGCCAAATGATGATACTAGAATGCTGCTTGGGACTTCTACTTCAGGGAGAAGCTTGGGTACTACCCAGGTTGTCCATGGTTTCCTTGGGGGGGGGCTAGAGAAAAAATGAGCGAAAAATGTTCAGATTAGGACATCCAACTGGAGAGGCAGCTCATTATTTCATCAGGATGCATGTCCTGGACAGTCACCGCATGTGGGCCACAAGCTAGGCCTGGCCTTGACTAGGAGGAGAAAATCAGACCACGTGTAGCATCTGGGAAATTTGACAATATTTTCGACCACCCCAAGTCACTTCTGGTCCCCCAAAGCTCCATTTTTGATAACGGTATTCCTAGTGGTGTTACATGACATCATGAACTGCCATAGTATCTAATGAATCAAAATGACAAAGAACTCAAAGAGGTGATAGATAAGTCATCCGATTTGGTTTATACTCATCTACTGAGTGCATGTTACCTCCTCAATGAGAAAATCAACTTCACGTATATAAATATTAATATCTAGCATTTTATAGAGCTTTAAATTTTACAAAGAATTCTACATGTTTTCTCATTCAATCCTTATAACAATGCTGCGAGGTAGGTGCTGTGATTATCTCCATTTCACAGATGAGGAAACTGAAGTTTCAGCAAGGTAAAGACTTGCTCAGAGTCACAAAGTAAGTGTCCAAGGTCAAGTTTGAACTCAAGTCTTCCTGACTCCAGATCCAGTCTCTAACCACCGTGCAACCTAACTTTGTTCTTATCTGATGATGCCTTAAAATTGTAGTTATTTGAGCAAACATCTATCTAATCTCATTTTCTTCACTACTAGAATGGAAACTACCAGAAGGAAAGGAGTATCTTATATTTTTTCTTCAATTCAATCTCCAAAACCTTTGTTTGGAACCTACTCTAAGTACTTTACCGCCTACCATACATCGTTTTCTTAAAAAATGGAGTCTTGGGAATCATTCTCAAAGAGTGGTGCTTCCTGCACCCCAAGCTTCATGAGAAATTAAGTCTCAGGAGAGACAACATAGTGGCTGTGGGTAGGCTACAGCATGTTATCAAGAACTTACACACATGGCAGGTGGCACAGAAGATATCCTCACAGATTTATCGGACTGGACAAGGTGGGCAAGTTGTGTAGTGAAAGTAAGAAACAAGTTGATCCCCATATTGGTAATCTTAAGGTAACTGAAAGAATATGAGGAAGGCCTCCAGTGGATTTGGCCAATCTATGGGAAAAACATGACTGGGAACTATAGAAATGGAAACAGGATAGAGGAATTCCATTCTACTTTGATGGATAGTACCCACAGCAATGGCATTATGCATCCATCCAAGCAAGACTGGTAAACTGAGTGACTTCTCCCTTCTGGGTCTCTGTACCATCATGCGTATAATGAAGAAGTTGGTCTAGGACAATGCTGGCGAATCTTTTAGAGCTGTGTGCCCAATCTGTGCCTTCGAGCTGCCTATGAGCCCTCCACATCACCCCAGAGAGCAGAGGGAGAAAATGCTTGCACTGGGCTGCTCAGCAGAGGGGCAGGACATGTGAACATTGTCCTCAGGCATGGTGAAGAGAGGGAATGGAGCAGCTCCTTCTGTGCCACTGGGGCACATGTGCCACATCTTCACCAGCATGGGTCTAGATGATCTCTAAGGTACCTTCTAGTTCTAATGTTCTCGGGTCCTAAGGTAAACTCATTGCCTACTTACAAGAGCCTTTCTTGACAGACTAGTGATGAGTTATGAACATTTCTACAGTCTTCTCGGGTAGCATCTGGCACTTTTGATGCTGCCACCTCCTGAAAGAAGGGAGTTGGGAAGGAAAGTTCTCTTCTAAAGACCTGGCCCTTGGAACCAGGGCCTTTTCCCTCTCTTTATTATCCCCTCTCAGAATGTCTTTAGCACAACACGTGTGCAGTCAGCCAGTTAGAGGCAAAGCTAATTTATTACCTTGTGAGGAAATCTCAGAGTACAGATTAGTTACATTACAGGTACGTGACCTCTGATTACCTACACTTGCTCAGTGCAGCTTTAACTCATTAATCAGGCTCTTAGATCTAGACCCCAGACAGATGCACCAGAGGAGGGCAGGTAATCAGGGGAGGCATCAAGAGAATGTGGCCACAGTCCATAAGCAGAGACCCAGGACACTGGCAGGCATGGAGACTTGATGCTGAGCTGTGGAGCTTATAAATGGTTTCCAGGCCTAGGGGTTGGAAGGGTATTAGAGCCTGGGGAAGGGCTAAACCTGCAGGTGGGGCTTCAACAGCCCCCTGCTCAGGAGACTGGAGGGATACAAGACTGTTCAACGCCAACACCGCTGCCTTCATGCTCTTTAGCCCTTCTTCACTGGCCCGCAGGCCCAGGTCATATGGCCTTTCCTCAATCCTCAACCTTCTTGACCTTGCTGCAACACGTGACACTGTTGACCATCCCCTCCTCCTGCCTGAGTTTCTGTGGCCCTACTCTCTCCAGCGTCCTTGGTTGGGGCACCATTCAGGTCCCAACTCCCACGTGTGGACACATCGAAGACACTGTCTTGGGCCCTCCTCTCTTTCCTTTAGACTCTCTCACTCGCTGGCCTCATCAGTTCTCATAGGTTCAATGATCATTTCTAAACGAGTGACTCCTACAAAAGCCAATAAAAACAGCCTGGCCTCTCTTGAGCTCCAGGCCCACATCATCAGCTGCCTGTTGAGCATTTCAAACTGGATAGTATCTCAAAACTCAACATGGCCAAAGCGGAAGTCAGTATCTCCCACCCACCCCCTTTTTGGAAGTCACCCATTTCTGTCGACAGCACCACCACCCTTCCAGGCACTCAATTCCTTGACTCATGTCATCCTCAGGTCTCTGCTCACTTGCCAAATCTTGTCATCACGTCTCCACAACATTTCTCGAATGGACTCTAGGTATGGAAATCTTGGTATTCAATCCGTTGATACTTGTCAAGTTCAATAAATATCAATAAATAGAGCTTTTTGAAACAGAATGTAAGCTCTCTGAGGGCAGGTGCCTTCTGTTTCACTGCTGGTCTTTGTATCCCCTGAACCTGGCACACAGTCAAGGCTTAAAAGTACTGGCTGGTTGACTCAGTGGCTGCTTTCCCAAGCCACTCAAACCCTGCTTGGGTGGCCCTCTCCTCCCCAGGTTCGTGATCTCTTCCCAGAACTCTTCTCTGTACTTTTCCAGCTTGTACAAACCCCACCAGCAGCTATACCTAATCCAGGGAATTGCACGCAGTGAGTCAGTAGAGACCTAGTAACTAGGAGTCAGATGGAGCTCCCCCACTGGCCAGCATCTCAGCCATTTCCATCATGCTCTCATTTCTTCTCATGGCTCCAGAACTCCCCTATTTGGGGAGAGGCTCCTATCCAGGAATCCTCACTTGGTGCCCGCACTGGCATACATAAAGCATCATTTATATCTGGAGCTACACAACTTTAGCCACCCAAGATTACTCTCAAACTAACAGATTGCTTATATAGGCCCCTTTCTCTCTCTCCTACCTTGAGCTTCACTCTCTAGGCAGATGTGGATTGGAAAGCCATCTGCCATGTCTATATGATAGCAAGACACTAAAAATTACCATGAGCTGCTTCCACCCCTAATGGAAGGAGACAGAAAATAGAATGGTACCTCTACCTCCCCATCTACACGTGTGAGGAGTGAACTTACACACAAGGGCAGCTCAGTGGGGTCGGAGTGCACATCTGGGTCTAGAGTCAGGAAGACCAGAATTCAGACCCAGCCTCACTCACTAGCTGTGTGACCCTAGTCAAGTCACGTCACCTATTTGCCTCAGTTTCCTCAACTGCAAAATGGGGATAATAAGAGTACCCAACTCTAAAAGTTGTTGTGAGGATCAGACAAGATAATATTCAGAGGGGGCAGCTGGGTAGCTCACAGTGAGCTAGACCTAGAGACAGTATGTCCTGGGTTCAAATCTGGCCTCAGATACTTCCTAGCTGAGTGACCCTGAGCAAGTCACTTACCCCCCCCAATTGCCCAACCCTTGCCACTCTCCTGCCTTGGAACCAATATATGGTATTGATTCCAAGACAGAAGGTGAGGGTTTAAAAAAAAGATAATATTCAGAAAGTTCTTAGCACGTGGCCAAGAACATAGTAAATGTTATATATTATTATTCAGTCATGTCTGACTCTTCGTGACCCCATTTGGGGTTCTCTTGATGAAGATACCAGAGTGGTTTGCCATTTCCTTCTCCAGCTCATTTTACAGATGAGGAAACTAAGGTAAATAGAGTTAAGTGACTCGCCCAGGATCACACAGCTAGCAAATGTATGAGCCCAGATTTGAACTCAGAAAGATGAATCTTCCTGATTCCAGGCCTGGTGCTCTATCTCAGTGTTGCCAAGCTGACCTAAGTGTCATGTAAATGTTAGCTATTGTTGTTATTATTATTATTATTATTATTATTATTATTATGCTCAGCCATAGGGAGGCAATGTGATGAAGAGGATGGGGCAGTGGACTTAGAATCAGGGGAGCCTGGGTTCGAATTCTGCCTCTAAGACTTACTGTGTGACCCTGGGCAATTGGTTCTAATCCCTCTGTGCCTCAGTTTCCCTGCATGCAGAATGAAAGGAAGTAGACTGGATGGCCTCTAAGGTCCCTTCGAACTCTAAGTCTATGTTCCTATGGACTCACCCCCAAGGTTCTAGGTCATACTTGCTTGTTTGGGGTTGTGGCTTGAGGCAGAAAAGGTTAACAAAATTCCTAGACACAAAATATTGGAATGAAGGGTTGTCTGTTTAAGCTCCTTACAGCTCCAAATCCATCATTTTACAGAGGCAAAAAATGAGGTCTGGAGGGGGAAATGACTTGCCCAGGGTAAAACAGTAAGTTTCTAGCAGATCTGGGAGTACAAACTAGGGCTCTGGCCTCCCAGGGCAGGGTGCTCTTTGCAGGATACAGGGAGGAGGTGGGCTACTTCCCTACACCTTGCTCTGAATGCAGCAGGCCTCTTCCTCCTCAGGGCCTCCTCCCCCACCATCATTTGTTCCTCCCCAATTTTCAGCTCTCCAAAAAGCCTTTGTTTGACAGTCACACAGCTGGGAGTGAGCCTGTGTGGCAGCTGCTGAGCAATTAGGCCTGGCCACCTTGGAGAATTTGTGAAGGGGCAGAGAGAGGTTAGCTGGCAGCCCTGCTCTGGGAGGAGGTGGGAGAGCTGGAAGGTGGCTGGGGGAGGGGAAGGAGGGACTGGGGCCTTCTCCTGGGGAACCAGAAGGCCAGAGAATCAGACAGCAGGAGAAGTGATTGCTCTCCAAGGGCTGCCATGAAAGAGTTCCCCAGGAATTGGGGCATCACCTGGCTCTCAGAGCCAGGCAGCTCCTCTTTGACTCCATCAACAGGGTTTAGGCTTCATTCCATAACAGCAAAGGATCATAGGACACTAGGCCTAAAGATAGAAAATCCACCCTCCCCCATTTTACAGATGAGGCACCTGAAATCCAGAGAGCTAAGTGGCTTAGGATCATTGATCTAGAGCTTGAAGGGATCTCAGAGGCCCTCATTTTCTAGATGGGGCAACTGAGGCCCAGAGACATCAAGAGGTCTGTCCAGGATCATAGAGCTAATAAGTGTCTGACACAAGATTTGAACCCAAAGCTTCCTAACTCCAACTCCGGCAATCAGTCCACTATATCATACAGTCCCTCAATTAAATTTGACTTGATTCAATTCAACAATAATTTTAGTGCCACACATGGGTCGATGGGGACATGACTGGGGATGTAGACTCTAAGTGATCACCCTAATGCAAATATTAATAATATGGAAATAGGTCTTGATCAGTGACACATGTAAAAGCCAGGGGAATTGCTCATTGGCTTAGGGGGGGATGGAGGGGTGGAGGGGAGGGAAAGAACATGAATCATGTAACCATGGGAAAATATACTAAATCAATTAATTAAATAAAATTTTTCAAAAAAAAATTTAGTGCCAACTACTGTGCTAGGCTCTTTGCACACAAAAGCAAAATTCAAACAGTCTCTGCCCTCAGAGAGCTTATATTCCACTGGGAAAGAATGACATGTGCACCCAGATAAGCAGATCTAAAAGGTCTACACAATAATAGTAAGGAGGAGGAGGACTGCTCCCTAATAACAACAATTTTATATATATATATATATATATATATATATATATGTGTATATATATATATATAACAATACAACAACGATAAAATAATAACAACAACGGTAAAAAGTGGCGTGAAGGTGGAGAGTGCTCATGAGTGAGTAGAGGCAGTCGTTAAGGAATGCCCTGGCAGAGGAAGTAGGGCTTGAGGGGGGCAGTACGAAGAGAGAGTAGACTGGGCACAGGAAAAAGACCATCACATCCGGGGGAGTGGCAAGTCTAGGGGGGACATGGAGCACATGAAGAAGAATAATAAGAAAAAATGGGAAATTAAAGCAATCATTAGGTGCTGTTTTGCCCAATTATATGCCAATAAATCTGACAATCTTGGTGAAATGGATGAATATTTACAAAAATCCAAGTTGATCAGATTAGCAGAAGAGGAAATAGAATCCTTAAACAATCCCATCTCAGAAAAAGAAATTGAACAAGCCATCAAGGAGCTCCCCAAGAAAAAGTCCCCAGGGCCAGACGGATTCACAAGGGAATTCTATTAAACATTTAAAGAACAACTAACCCCAATACTATACTAACTATTTTGGAAACTAGGCAGAGAAAGAATCCTACCAAATTCTTTTTATGAGACAAATATGGTACTGTTACCTAAGCCAGGAAGAGCAAAAGCAGAGAAAGAAAATTAGAAGCCAATTTCATTAATGAGTATGGATGCAAAAAATTTAAATAGAATACTAGCAAGGAGGTTACAACAACATATCACAAGGATTATTCACTATGACCAGGTGGGATTTATACCAGGGATGCAAGGATAGTTTAATATTGGGAAAACTATCAGCATAATCGACCATATCAGTATCCAAACTAACAGAAATCACATGATCATCTCAATAGATGCAGAAAAAGCCTTTGACAAAATACAACACTCATTCCTATTGAACACACCAGAAAGTATTAGAATAAAACGGCCTTTCCTAAAAAAAATAAACAGTATATATCTAAAACCATCAGCAAGCATCATCTGTAATGGGGACAAATTAGAAGCCTTCCTAATAAGATCAGGAGTGAAGCAGGGATGCCCACTATCACCTCTATTATTTAACATTGTACTAGAAACACTAGCAGTTGCAATTAGAGAAGAAAAAGAAATTGAAGGGATTAAAATAGGCAATGAGGAGACTAAGCTTTGCAAATGATATGATGGTCTACTTAGAGAATCCTAGAGAATCGACTAAAAATCTAACGGAAATAATGATAACTTTAGCAAAGTTGCAGGATACAAAATAAACCCACATAAATCATCAGCATTTCCATATGTTACCAACAAAGCCCAGTAGCAAGAGATAAAAAGAGAAATTCCATCTAAAATCACTCTCTAAACAATATAAAATACCTGGGAGTCTACTTGCCAAGGCAAACACAGTATTATATGAACCCAATTACAAGACACTTCTCGCAAAAATAAAGTCAAGTCTAGGCAATTGGAAATATATTAATTGTTCATGGGTAGGCTGAGCTAATATAACAAAAGTGACAATTCTATCTAAATTTACTTATTCAGTGCCACACTAATGAAACTACTAAAAAACTATTTTATAGAACTAGAAAAAGTAAAAACCAAATTTATCTGGAAGAACAAAAGGTCAAGAATCAAGGGAACTAATGAAAAAAATGTGAAGGATGGTAGCCTAGCAATACCATATCTTAAACTGTATAAAGCAGCAATCATCAAAACAATCTGATACTGGCTAAGAAATAGAAGGGTGGATCAATGGAGCAGATTAGATACACATTTTTCAGGGATAAATGACCTTAGCAACCTAGTGTTTGATAAACCCAAAGATCCCAGGTTTTGGAATAAGAACTCACTCTTTTAACAAAAACTGCTGGGAAAATTGGAAAGCAATATGGCAGAAATTAGGTACAGATCAATATCTCACATCCTATGCCAAGATACAGTCAAAATGGGTATATGATTTAGATATAAATAGTGATACCATAACTAAATTAGGGGAACACAGACTAGTTTACCTGGCAGATCTTTGAAGAAGGGAAGAATTTATGACCAAACAAGTGATAGAGAACATTATAAGATATAAAATGAATCATTTTGATTATATTAAATTAAAAGGCTTTTGTACAAACAAAACCAATATAATCAAGATTAGAAGGGAAGCAACAAACTGAGGGAAAAATTTTATAACAAATGTCTCTGATAAAGTTCTAATTTCTCAAATGTATAGAGAACTAAGCCAAATTTATAAGAATACAAGCCATTTCCCAATTGACATATAGTCAAAGGATATAAACAAGCAATTTTCAGATGAAGAAATCAAAGCCCTCAATAACCATATGGAAAAATGTTCTAAATCCCTCTTGATTAGAGAAATACAAATTAAAACAATGCTGAGGTGCCACCTCATACCTATCAGATTGGCCAATGTGACAGTAAAGGAAAATGATAAATGTTGGTGGGGATGTGGCAAAATTGGGACACTAATGCATGATTGGTGGAGCTATGAACTGACTCAACCATTCTTGAGGGCAATTTGGAACTATTCCCAAAGGGCTATAAAACTGTGCATACTCTTTGATATAGTAATACCACTGCTGGGTCTGTATCTCAAAGAGATAATAAAAAGGGGAAAGGACCCACTTGTACAAAAATATTTATAGCTTCCCTTTTTGTAGTGGCAAAGAATTGGAAATTGAGGAGATGTCCATCAATTGGGAAATGGCTGAACAAATTGTAGTACATGCTGGTGATGGAATACTATTGGGCTATAAGAATGATAAGCAAGATGATTCAGAAAAAGCTGTAAAGATCTGCAGGAACTGATGCAGAGCAAAATAAGCAGAACCAGGAGAACATTATACACAGTAACAGCAATACTGTACAATGATCAGCTGTGAAAACTTGGCTCTCTCAGCAATGCAATGATCTGAGACAATCCTCAAAGACCTACGACAGGTAATGCTCTCCATCTCCAGAAAAAGAACTATTGGAGTCATCTTTCACATCAGTGTATTTATGGTTTTATTTTGGGGTTTTGGTTATGTATTGCATTACTCTTACAGCAATGACCAATACGGAAGTGTGTTTTGCATGACAATAAAAATAATTTTTAAAAATTATGAGAGCTCTAGAGTCTGGGGCCATCCTGCCACGGCTCATGGGGAGAAATGGATGAACTTGAGTTGGCCATTTACAGTGTCCCCTTCAGACAATGGACAGTGTCCTATAATCTTATGAGGCTGGTTGGGGAACTCCTCAGTTTGACCAGGAATTCCTCTGAGCAGTCCTCCTTGCTATGATCCTAAGTCCCCAAAGTTCTGTCTCTGAGAAGGGCCTCAGGCCATGTGTGGTAGGACGGGACGCCTGAACTCTATGATCTCTACCTCAAAGATTCAAAGCTAGAATTTTCCTCTATAATCCACTGTCATCTATGATTGTACCTACATTTTTTTAAAAATGTATTTACTTCTCTCTACAACAATAAACATTTATGTTACTGAGCACTTCACATTTATACAACCCATTACCTCAGGAGAACATAAGCTTCTTGAGGGTAGGAACTGTTTCATCCTTGATTTTGATCTTGTATTTGTATTGTAATCAATAGATCAACAGGTCCTTACTATGTGCCAGCCACAGTACTAGGTATTGAGTTTACAAAGACAAATATCCCATGCCCTCAAGGAGGATTAAACACCTATATCGGGAATGGACCTCAGAAGCCCCCTAGTCCAATTCTATCATTTTACAGAGGAGGAAATAGAGACCCAGATAGGTGATGTGTGGAAGGAAGGAAGGAAGGAAGGAAGGAAGGAAGGAAGGAAGGAAGGAAAGAAGCAGATATTTTTTTAAAACCCTTACCTTCCGTCTTGGAATCAATACTGTGTATTGGTTCCAAGGCAGAAGAGTGGTAAGGGCTAGGCAATGGGGGTCAAGTGACTTGTCCAGGGTCACACAGTTGGGAAGTGTCTGAGGCCAAATTGGAACCCAGGACCTCCTGTCTCTAGGTCTGGCTCTCAATCCACTGAGCTACCCAGCTGCCCCTGAAGCAGATATTTTTAAACATTTACTATGTATCAACCACTGTGCTAAGAAGTTTACAAATATTATCTCCTTTTATCCTTACAACAACTCTAGAAGATAGGTGGAAGAGAATCATATTATGATCCCCATTTTACAGTTGAGGAAACTGAGGTAGCTGTTAAGTGACTTGCCCAGGGCCACACAGCTAGTAAATGTCTTGGTCAAATTTGAACTCAAGTCTTTCTGACTCAAGGCCCAGGGCTCTGGACACTAGGATGCCCCCGAGCTGCCCATATCCTAACTCAGGAATTCGCTACACCAATCAAATCAGGAGTCTAGTCACTATCCCTATTGAACAGATAAGGAAATTAAGACCCTGAAAGATGAAAGGACTTCACTAAAAGCACACATTTGCTAAGTGTGGGAGTCAGAATTTGAACCCATGTCCCCTTGCTCCAGATGCATTACTCTTTCCACTAGTGACTTTCTGTCCCACACCCCAGCTCTGAGTAACCTTCATATTGGTTGAAGCTAGTGGTCATGGACAAGATCTGAAGCAGAATCAGTGGGGACTGTAAGATCGAGTTGTTCCTAATCGGCTCCAGCTGGTGGAAGGGAAAGTGAGCCAAAGACTAGGACTTCCTGTTTCCCTGCTGTTGGTGGAGCCTGTATGCTGCCTGGAGGAAATTGGACCAGACATATCCCTGGGCCACATGGAGCTCAACAAAGCACAGTGGAGAAGTTAGGCGATGCATTTTGGTCCAAATTATCCATATAATTAAATCACTAATGAATTAGACTTGCTACTGTCATCAATATTTTATGAAAATGATTTTGCAGAATTTTTAAGGTAGTTTCCTAGGTGGTTCTGTAGAAAGCATGCTCAGAGGATTTAGAGCTGAAAGGGACCTTAAAGATCACTCAACCCACTCCCCTCCGTTTTACAGAAATGGAAGAAACTGAGGTCCAGAAAGCTGATGGGATTTGCACAAGGTCACACAGATAGCGGAGCTGGGATTCAAACCAAGCAGCTTTCGACTGTACAAAGAAAGTTGTTTCCATCATGCCATGTAAGGGAAGTGAAAAAGCAGCCCCATCCCTCTGTGGCTCCAGCTGGGTATGACCAGAGGCCATTACAGCCCGCCCAGATTCCACCTTTTCTCTGCCCTCTTTCTCTCACACACAGAAAGGTGAGGGCCATCCCCATTGAGGTGAGAAGAAAACTGGCACTCCGTGTCCTGGGCTGCTCTGACTTGCAGCATTCTCTGTCACTCTCAGGCACTAATACCAGTGCCCCTCTAATCGCTGCACTGGGCCACGCACGTGACTACCATCCATCCTGCTATAACACAACCTAATGTGTGCCCCCCCCCAACAAAGCACTCAACGCAACCCCCAGGGCTTATGGGAGAAATGGCGTTAGGAGCACAATGCTCAAAAACGTCTTTGGTGGCACAGTAAATAAAAAAGGAGGAACCTAATTTCAAATAGCAGCACAGTTTTAGCCGAAGTGAAGAAATATATAAACACTACCATAACGGGAGGACATGGTCGCCTCCAAAGGGGACTGCTGCCCAGGAGGCTGTGGCGGACGGAGACAGGGTGGCTTGGCCAAGTCCAGCTGTCGGTGGCTCCTGCCCCTTTGGTTGAAGTTCTGCCATCAATATGGCTCCTGACCTTGCCAAATCCCTGAGGTTCCTGTGAACAAGGTGGTACCTGAAGGGTTGTCATGAATTATTGGAAAATAGTTCACTTGTCTACGTTCTCTCGCCATGTCTTGGGGATGAAATTGAAAGGAATCCAACTCGAAATGCCAGCCCTTTGCTGAATCAAATTTAGGAGAGCCTACTTGGTCCCTACTAATTCCCTCACTGATGATGTCCTCAGTTTGTGCTTCGGTGTCCCTCATAAAAATATGGAGACATGGATATTAGTGTATTTTCTCAATCACTTCTTTTTTTTTTTCGGAGGAGGCAGGGTGTATCCATAAGATCCATGTCTAAGATTCTTTCTGCATCTTTGTTTTCTTCTCTTCTTTTAAATACCATGTAGGGGGGCATCTAGGTGGCTCAGTGGATTGAGAGTCAGAACCAGAGATGGGAGGTTCTGGGTTCAAATTTAGTCTAAGACACTTCCTAGCTGTGTGACCCTAGACAAGTCACTTAGCCCCCGTTGCCTAGCCCTTACCACTCTTCTGCCTTAGAACCAATACACAGAGGGCAGCTGGGTGGCTCAGTGGATTGAGAGCCAGACCTAGAGACGGGAGGTCCTGGGTTCAAATGTGGCCTCAGACACTTCACGGCTGGGTGACCCTGCGCAAGTCCCTTTACCCCCATTGTCTAGCCCTTACCACTCTTCTGCCTTGGAGCCAATACACAGTATTGATTCCGAGATGGAAGGTGAGGGTTTAAAAAAAATAAACAAACAAACAAATAAATAAATACCTTGGAAATTGGCCCCCCCTAATGCCCTCCAATTATATCATCTCCAATATGAGTTCTGAATACATAATAAAAAATTACATATTATATAGAATAAATATAATCCAATCTAGCTGCTTTTTTCATGTTAGTTCTTCTAAGTGCCATTTCCACTTTCTAAATATCCCAAGGACTGTTGTAATAGGGTTCACTATCTTTGATGAATCAAAGTTTATTGAAATAATCTTTGCAAATCTGCCATGTTCTTTGCATTTTCATCCTTGGATGCCTTTAGGATTGGCTTAGTTGAACATCTTGTCAAAATTTCTTTTGCTTTCCTGCTTTCCTGCCTCTCTCGGTTTTTGAGATAATACTACTCACAATCATAGAACAGCCTTCTTTGTCAGAGTTGACCAAAATGTCTGTGCTCCAACCTTATTTGATCTTTGGCCGCCATCTCTCCTTTTGGCAAGTAAGTGCGATGTCTGCTGACAAAGGCTCTTTGGGGCTTCTGTCAGTCCCCTTGAAATAATTCATTTACTCTGGTTCAACTTCTGGATGAAATCATCATTGGTGTTGCGCTCACTTATGTTGTCCGGGTCCCAAGTTTGATTTTCTATATAGCTTGTCAAACTGATGCTTCATTGACCCCCCCCCCATCTTTTTCTCATCCTTCTTCTTTCTTTTTTTTATCAGTGTTCACCATAGCTCTGATGAGTGGATGGTCTGACTACACACAGACATTCAACTCAGAGAGAGCTCCTGCATCTCTAATAAGGCTTTTCCCATCTGCTAAAATGTAGCTGATGTCAGTCTTTGCGGTGTTGTTTTGTGCTCTCCATGTCTAGCACCTAACAATTCTCTTTCAAATGATAATACTAGCTGGCATTTATATAGCACTCTAAGGGTTCCAAAGAGTTTGACAAATATCTTCTCACTTGATCCTCATAACCACCCTGGGAGGTAAATACTACTGTTGTTCCCATTTTACAGATGAGAAAACTGAGGCAAATGGAGGCTAAATGATTTGTTTAGATTTACACAGCTAGTAAATGCCTGAAACCAAATTAGAACTCCTGATTCCAGGCCCAGAGCTCTCAACCGGTACCATTCATCTGTGTTGGTATTGTGTCAAATTTAATAGAGATGGGGGGGGGGACAGCTGGGTGGCTCAGTGGATTGAGAGTCAGGCCTGGAGATGGGAGGTCCTGGGTTCAAATCTGGCCTCAGACACTTCCCAGCTGTGTGACCCTGGGCAAGTCACTTGACCCCCATTGCCTATAAGAGGTGGGGAAAATTTAATAGAGATGGGAACTGGATCTGAGATTTCTTTGCTATATGGAACTCCCAGATGAGGAAAATCCCTCTATCAATGCAACTCTGCACTTTCCCTATGACTCCTAGTCTTAGAGGATTGCCTAAAGCACTGACACATTGAATGACTTGCCCAGGGCCACACAGCCAGGATGGTTCAAAAGTGAAACTTCAGTCCAGGTCTTCCTGGCTCTGAGGCCAGAAATCTATCTACTATGTGACACTTTCTCTTTGGTCAATTTAATAAGAGCTTGAATAAGACGCAGACTGTACATGATATTCTAGGAGTTCACAGCTCCAAAAGGAATCCTCTTTCACACTTCTCTGTATATTGAAATAGTCATGCTTGTTAAGGAGAGAGAAGACTTGAGGGTGTGAAAGTTGTCTGCACATCACTAAAGGGATGTCAAATGGAGGAAAGATCAGTCTTGTTCTGCCAGAACTAGGAGCAATGGGTAGAAATCAGAGAGAGCTGAGTGACCTGGCAGGCCAAACTTCCTAACCATGAGAGCTGTCCCAAAGTAGAATGGGCTCGAGGAGGGGCTGGGTTCCCCATTTCTGGAGATCTTCAAACAGAGGCTGGACGAGTGCACGCGTGAGTGAGACCTCTTTGGAGTGCAAGTTGGACCAGATGCTCCCCAAGGTCCCTTCTCAGAGACTGTAATGAGAGCCACCATTCTCAGTCATCCGAAGGACAGCCCCTTCCAATGATGGGCCCTTCGTATGTGTCAGAGATGGCCGCATTCACTACCACCACCTCATCGCATCTGCGTCAGCCATGGTCCACACAACATTAGCCCCATTCTTAGGGTAGAGAAAGAGACCGAGAGAAGGGCCAAGACTACTCTGAGGTCACCGGCTGTTGGTCCCCTCAGCCCCAGCAAAAAGGGTCTTTTGGTTAGCCTCTGAAGCATGCCAAGGTAACAAGACATTCCACTCACCTTCAATTTACAGAGATCCTACACATTCCCCTTCATTTCTCTATCACCTTATGCAAAGGATATCTGCTAGTGAGTGCTCCTTTTTTCTATCTTCTACGTAGGCTTTCTTCCTTAGAAATATAACAAGTTCCCTTAGAAAATTCAGATCAGTTCGACAAAATTCCAGACCACTAGCTAGAAGGCCAACGGTTGCTTCGGCAGTGCCCGTCGGAAACTCAACACGTTGGTCTTTCTCAGACTGTGATCAACCGAGGACTGGTGTGAGTTCATTCGAGAAAGCCATCGGGTTTGAAGTGTCTGGAGGAGGCAAAACAACCCAAACCCAACCAGCTGTAGAGCATGAAAGGGGCACATCAATTACAAAGTCTATATTTGTATTTGTGGGAACAATAATACAATTTTCTCGGTATGAAGTCCAGTTGATATTACTTTCATCATCAAACCAAACAGGCTTTTAAAGGAAATTATCAAGGGAGAGGTGATTTTTTCCCCTCCCATGCAGGTATTTACATATAACCATTAGCTCCATCTGAAGAGTTTGTCCTCGGGACTGTGAGGCCATCCCTGGGATGGTTTGCATAAGCAATGCATTTATTTACTAATCTTCAAAGAGTCTCTATTTTTCCTGGCTTTCCACTGTAGTCATTAGAGGTCACAACCCTGCAGGAAATATGGGCTGCCATGGTAACACAAAATGTCTGCTGCTGGGCTTAGTGTAATTCCTCCCTAATAGAAAAACAACAGCCGTAAATCCCATCTTTGATAAACTGGCTTATTGTTGTAGGGAGCCCCCACCTGTGAGGCGGGCATCCCTCCAGAGCAGTTCTTAATGATTAAAAAAAGGACACTAGTACATTGGACAGAAAAAGGATTTTTTAAAAAATTTTGCATATCAAATTAGATCAAATTGTACCAGACAAGCCAAATTCCATATCAGGTTTAAAAAATGAGAACAACTTGTTCTTTTGCTTATTCATTCACTTGACACGTTTCTTAAGCATGTAAGCACTGGGATGGCTCAAAGCTTTCCCAAAATCTCTGTGGAAAACTTGGAATAAAGGGAACCGACCACAGAGCTCTGAAATAGTTGGCAATTAGGTCTAATTTATTAGTTTCCAACCTTTGTGTGGGTGAGAAGTTGGCAAGCAAGGGGCACTGAGCATGAGATATGAAGCATGAGATATGAAGCTACCTCAATTTCAGTCTCAAAGAGAAATCATGAGCAATAACAATGATGGAAAGCTACTCACGCTCCCCTTTAAAATTCCACGGGGAGACAAAAGAAACCGAACACATAACGGAAAACCCACCATGCCGTTCTTTCTGTTCTCAGAATGAGCCATAAGAAAAACAAAGATCCCAAATGTAGAAGTAGTTCTCCGCACAGGCACAGCATTCAGCCCCAATCTTAAAAATCACAGTGTTTAAAATGTTTCTTATTATTATCATCAAAATTAGTGTTAGAACCACTTTGTGTCCTAGAAAACAAGGTCTTATGATCATTTTGAATATTAGACACGTATGAATTATCAGACAAAGATAAATCTACAGAGTGTAAAGAAATCTATCAGTATAATAATAATTGACATTTAGGTAGCACTTTAAAGTTTGAAAGTACTTTCCATACATTGTCAGAAAAAAACAGCACGGTACAGTGGAAAGGATTCCCATAGGACCTAAATTCAAATCTCAGCTCTGCCACTTTTTAGCTGTGGGACCTTGGACCAGCCACATCCCCTCCCTGAGACTCAGTTTCCTCACCTGTAAAGTGAAAGGCTTGGTTTCAATGACCTATAAGGTATTTCTCATTCTCATAATCATTTATTCATTAATTCCTTCAGGAAACCTTTATTGGGCTCTAACTACAGTCATTTTCCAAGGAGGGGTGCATTATTCTCTCTCCTAAGAACCCCCAAAATAAAACTGAGTATAACCATGAGACCACTTAAGTCCTGATGCTCTGGTCTGGGAACGCTATTGTCAGTCCTTAAGTATATCCTTGGACTCCTTGGAAGTTCCATGTTCTTCAAAAGATCTTTGTTGACTACTCTACCCCATGTGGCTCCTCCCAGCTTCTGGAATTTCTGTGTCTCTGCTTTACCCAGAATGGGTTCTTAAATCCCAGTAGAATGTAGACCACTTGCGAGCAGGGATTTGATTCCTTTTTCTTTGTATCCTCAGTGTCTAGTACAATGGCTGCCACATATTAGGCCTGTTGACTTAAAAATGTTTGGTAAATTGAGTCACTCATACCAACAGCAATCATAAGACTTGAACAGTCTTCAGGGGAGATTTTAGCGAGACACTAAGGACTAGTGAAGGGAGGTGCAAAGGATGACACAGGAAATAGCAGAGCCAGGATTCAAAGTGAGATTCTCTGATTCCACACTTGGTGCTCTGTACATAGCAAAAGCCATTTCATTCATTCATTGGCCACATGTTCATTTGGCATCTATACCATACTACCTGGCAGGCACATAACAACCCTCTGTGTGCTCTGTCTCCTCACCTAAACTGCAGATTCCATTAGGATGGAGCCCATATGGCAGACTTAATTTCTCAAAAGGCACAGAGTTCTTCTCCATATATATGCCACAAATGCTTAATGAAGTTGAGATTATCAGCTCATTAGTTGATCAACAGGCATTTATTCATGGTCCACTCTAGGTCAGGCACTATACTTAGCACTGGGAAACAAAATGAAAGCAAACCAGCTTCTACCTCCAAGGAGAATATATTCCAGTGATGGCGAATCTATGGCACAGGTGCCAAAGGTGGCACACAGAGCACTCTCTGTGAGCATGTGGCTGCCCTCCACTACCCCACCACCCCTGAATTCATTACTAGAAAGACAGAAAGATGGACTCAGGCAGAGCTGCTCCCCTCCCCTTCTCCAATGTGCCAGAGGACATTTTTTCACATCCCCCGCCTCTCTGCCCAGCAACCCCATGGGAGGGCACAGGGGGTAAAGTGGGTGGCTCAAAGGCAGTAGAGCTAGAGGAGAACAGAGCATTCAGCCACTCCCCTCCCCTCCCTACACTCGCTGAGGACATTCCTCACTTCACCCGTCCCTTTGCCCAGCAGCTCAATGGGAGAACTTTCTCCTTCCCCCATGTGGGATAAGGGGGAGGTAGGGTATGCCTGGCACTCAGTGTTGGGGAGGGGTTGGGGACAGGCCCAGCATTCTGTCTCTAAAAGGTTCACCATGGGGGTGCAGCTGGGTAGCTCAGTGGATTGAGAGTCAGGCCTAGAGACAGGAGATCCTAGGTTCAAACCCGGCCTCAGCCACTTCCCAGCTGTGTGACCCTGGGCAAGTCACTTAACCCCGATTGCCTACCCTTACCACTCTTCTGCCTTGGAGTCAATACACAGTAATGACTCCAAGATGGAAGGTGAGGGTTTAAAAAAAACACAACACTAAAAGGTTCACCATCACTGGCATATTCTATTGGGGAGATGATGTGATATCAAATTGATATTAGGTGATAGAGGGGGGAGGCACTAGCAGCCTCCAGAGTAGAAGTGGGTAACGTACACACACACACACACACACACACACACACACACACACACACACACACTCCTAGAAGGTATCTATTTCATTAGGATAATAATCCTAGATTTTGTCTTCAGAAAGAAATGTCTCCTAATTATATCTCAACTAATATAAACCATCTTCTAAGAGAGGGAATATGGTTTGGGAGGGAAACAGCTTTGGAGTGGGAGGATCTGGGTTCAAAGCTCGCCTCTTTCATTTTTGACCTGTGTTACTTTGGGCAAGTCACTTCACCATTAAGGGCCTCGGTTCCTTCATGTGTAAAATAAAGGATTTCTGAGGTCCCTTCCAGGTCTGAATCTCTGAACCTCTGATCATATAAAGAAGACTGTAGTGCTTTGCATATAGGGATAGACTAGAGACAGGCGCTATGTCAATGACAGAAAGAACTTCCATCTGTGCAGAGCAGCAACTTCTCTCCCATGTCTAGTCTTAGAGTTGGGACTTGACCCCAGATCTTTCTGGCTCTGAGACCAGCGCTCCAGCCATACTTGCACATTATGGGTAGTAAACAAATGTTTTGGGGACTGAATTGGAGAAAGATAGTAAGATTCACTCTTTTCCCTCTGGTAGTTTTCATTCCAGAAGTGAAGAAAAGGAGATGATATATTTGTTCAAATAACTACATTCCAAGTTGTTTGTGGTGTGAGGAAAAAACCAGAGGGTGAAATTAAGAGAGTGCTGGACCTGGAGTCAGGAAAACCGGAGTTCAAATCTAGCCCCAGATATTTATTAGCTGTACGATCCTGAGCAAGTCATTTCACATCTGTCTGACTTCATTTCCTCCTCTGTAAAACGGAGATGATAATAATAGCACATCCCAGGGTTGTTGAGAGGATCAAATAAGTAATATTTATGAAGTGCTTTGCAAACATTAAAACAGCTATATACATGCAAGCTGTCATTATAAGGGACACAAAAGTAGGACAGAGAGGAAGAACTATAGAATTTGAGAGGATGTGCGAGCTGGATGGGGGCAATCACTCCAAGCTAAAGAAGTCAGGGATAACTTCATGGAAGAAGAGACTTTTGAGCTGGGCTGTGAAAGAGTAACAAATATCAAAACATACCTGTTATGGGAGGTCCAACATGCTATTCCTGAATATAAGGCCATGGCAGCCATTTGAACGTAAGAAGTCGTGTGTCCTTAGCCAAGACACTTATCCTCTCTGAGCCTTGGTTAGTCCTCACTTCTAAAATAAAGGATTTGGAGCAGCTAGTCTCTAAGGTCTCTTCCAATTCTGACAGTTGATGGTTCTATACCTGGGGAAGGGGGAAGGGGAGACTGGGCAACAAAGGAGTCCAGTCTCCCATTACAGTGGATAGAGAAGCAGCCCCGGAAACAGGAGATCCTGGATTCAAATGTGGCTCCCACACTGCCTAGCTGTGTGACCCTGGCCAAGTCCCTTAACCCCAATGGCCTAGCTCTTACCATTCTTTCTTGAATCCGATACTTAGCATGGATTCTAAACCAGAAGGTAAGGGTTGCAAAAAAATCATTTCTATGATTTCAAGAAGGAAACCACTAGAGACAGGAACTGGAGGTTGGGGAGAGACGGTGGTGGGAGATCAGCCCTCAGGCAGCTTCTACCTTTACAGCTACCCTGTCTCCTCTTTGTCACTTGTGCTGCATTAAGTGTGGAGCTTCCAAAGTCCTCGTTCAAATGTATCAAACTTTAATAAATTTGGTTGCACCCATGATAGGAGCAGATGTGCTCCGACAGTTGTTTCACTCATCCAAACTGCCTTCTTTGGAAGAACTGAGAGCCAGCATCACAAATGCAATTTAGGAAGCCACTTGGCAGCAAATGAAGAGTGTTTCAGGAAATTGGAAACTTGGACGGAAGACAGTATCGCCAAAGAGGGAAGTTCTGCTAAGACCTAGGAATTGGAGTTATCTCTAGTGGATGCGTCATGAAATATGCTTCCATATGCTGTCTCACTGTCTGGGTGCCTCAGAAGTCACTCAGCTTAATACATGCCTTGCAAAACAGACCCCCGCCTCGGCGGATCCTTCCCTAGTCCTTTGTCACCAAAGTGCAAATAATACTTGTTTTGAAATGGTCTTTGACCAGGATGCTCTCTCCGCTTAGCATGGCTTAGTGATATTTGGGCCATCTGGTATCGGTGAAAACAGTTGCTTCTCGCCACTCAATTCAACAATGTTTATTAAGCACCTCCTTCACAGAGGGAGCCATGCTCAGTTCTAGAGTTGCAACCATGAAATAAGCCAGGCCTAGCTCTCAGAGTTTGTGCTCTAGCAAAAAGGTCAAGAATATGAAAAAATAACACAAAATGGAAACGTAATGATTGCTCTGGAGAGGTCACAGGGAAAGGGATGAGAGATTTGAGAAGGAAAAAGTCACTCCCCCTACTATGAACCCCTTCTGAGAAGAAAAAGAATAGCCAAGCCAGATGAGTAGAACATCCAGAGGTCTTAAGAAGAAAGAGAAATGTATTTGAAGTTAGGGGACTGGTTTCAAATGCCACTTCCAACACTACTGGTGTGACAAGTCCCTTTACTTCTCAGAGCCTATTTCTTTTTTTTTAAACCCTCACCTTCCATCTTAAAATCAACATTAAGTATTTGGTTCCAAGACAGAAGAGTGGTAAGGGCTAGGAATGAGGATTAAGCAAACTTGCCCAGGTCCCATAGCTAGCCCTGATTTGAACCCAGGACCTCCAATTTCCAGACCTCAGAGGGCCCCCTGTTTCTTTATTTGTAAATAAGGAGATTGGACTAGATGGTTTCTAAGGTCCCTTCCAGCTCTGTGACCCCATGATCCTAAGTTTGACTTGTTAGTCTCCAGCAAAGTAGCAGCGCTCCATCATCTATTATGAATTATTAACTATTTTATTAATTTTTCATCAATCAATTTAATTCTAATTCACTTTTATAGATTCTAAATTAATTTCTATATTTGTTTTTAAGTGAATTCAAGATGACCAGCTTTATTGTTATCTGAGGCATTTCCAATGAGAACAATTTCTCAACATTTCTCAACATTCCTGGATTCGGCATGCAATTTCTCATTGGAGAATTTTCTGGGACCTCAGAATGATGGTTGGGAGGAAAATAGAGGAAATGGAGATCCTGCTGTGCTCCCAGGACTGAGCAATAGCCATTCCTCTGGTTGCTGGACTTTGGACAGAAGGGAGGGGAAAGAAGAGGAGGAGACAAAATATGAAGAGCAGCAACTCATATTCATTCAGAGCGTAAAGGAAAGAACAATGGGCAAAATCTCTGGGGATGTGGGACGAAAGAAGAATCACAGAAAGTCAAGGATGCTGCAGAGGTATTAAAGACAGTCTATCCTGCAAAAAGATGCTGAAGGCCTGATCGAGCAAGGACAGTAAATGAGAAATTGAGCAGTTGACTAATAATCTGGATCCCACAGGCCCACAAATGGCTGAGTGGGAGGCTGGAAACTTTGCCAGTGGGTTCTTAGACAAAGGTGGAATAAGCCTGCAGAGATCCAGGAGAGATCTGGACTTGTGATGTGATAACATTCAAACGGAAATGTGAATTCTTTTTTAACGAAACATATCGAATTCCTAGTAGGCTGTTGTTCAGAAATTATATCACTGTGGTATTTTGGTTGATTTTGCTAGCACAATCAATAAATATCAATAAGACAAGGAACAGACATTTTTAGACATCAGTATATCTGCTTTGGATTGCTTGTGATGGAGATATTTTATAGTAGTTGACAAAATTAATAATTAGCCAGATTAAGTGAAGTAGCTGAAGTACAGCGGAAAGAGTATTAGATACGTAGACTGAAGCACTGGGTTCCAGTCCTGGCTCCGATGCTCACTAGCTATGTGACCTTGGTCAAGTCCCTTCCCTTCTCTGGGTCTCAGTTTCCTCACTCATAAAATGAGGAAGTTGTACCAGATGGCCTCTGAAGTCCCTCCCAGCTCTAGATCTATGATTCAATGCCCTCTAAGGTCTCTTAAAGCAGTGAAATTCTAAGATCCTAAGTTTGATTTCATTGGATAGGATGGGTGGGTGGGTGGAGCAGAGGCCATGGCTAAGTTGCCATCATTGTCAAAGATCATTGTCTTTGATGGAAAAGTTGCTTGAAACAAAATGTTGAGATGCCCAAGACTATTACTTCCCTTCCTTTATCTTCTTTCCACTACAAACTCCTTCTCACAATTCCTGACAGACCTTTGGATTTGGTTATCCCCGAATTTCTGGTTTGATTCAGCATGGCTTCTTATTGAACATGTCTTTCCTCAAGCAAGTTCTTTCTCTCAGCTCTGGTTAGTTAGACTCTAATAATCCATACCTAATGCCCCAAATGGAGAAGGAGGAGAAAGAGATGCAGAAAGGGAGAATTCAGTGCATCATAAGGAAAATGATATAATTCTCTGCCACTGGAGATCTTCAAGTAGAGGTTGGAATCCCATTTGGCAGAGATGATACAGGAAGTAGAAGATGTTGTTCAAGTATGGATTGCCTTAGGTTCCCTCTGAGGAACTCTCCAATCCTGTGATTCAATAATAGTTTCTAAAGCTAACTCAACCTTTGACCAGTCTATAAGCATCTATTAAGTACCTACTATGTGCAAAGGCTGCTGGGCACCATGAGAGATACAGAGAAGAATAATACAAAGAGTTTATAATCAAGGAAGGACATAACTCAAATGAAAAAACAATTCGTAATAACTCAAGGAAGTTACAAATTGCCAGATGAAGGGCATGTAGGAAGGGTTTTAGGAGCTCAGGGATAGAAGAGATTGTCACAGACAGTCTTCTCTCCCTGCCCCTCAACAAATGGGTATTTTGCTTACCAACCTCTTTAAGTGATGTTGGGGAAAAGAGTTGAAGTCGTTACAAACAACACTTGGAAGGCAATGTTCAAAAGAGAGGGAAAGGCAATGCCCCAAATCAAAGTCTGCATTATTTCTTGATGAATTCAAATCATCAAGCTCAGAAGAACTATATCCGAAGGTTCTGAGAGACAGTGGATGTGACCACTGAGTCACTGTCCATGATCTTCAAAAGGTAACAGAGAACTGAAAGGTGAAGCAAGACGGGTTGCTTCCATTTGCAGAGAAAGAGAAAAGAATAAAAGCTGGGCACTATAGGCTAGTAAGCCTGAGTTTGGTCCCTGGAAATGTTGGAGAATGCAAGGTTAAAGGGATGGTTGGTAAAGATCTAGAAAAGAAAATAGTAATCCCAGAAGCTGTCCTACTCTCCTAAAAAACAGGTCCCGCTAGACCAGTGATTCCCAAAGTGGGTGCCACCGCCCCCTGGTGGGTGCTGCAGTGATCCAGGAGGGCGGTGATGGCCACGGGTGCATTTATCTTTCCTATTAATTGCTATTAAACTTTTTAAAAAATTAATTTCCAGGGGGCTAAGGAATATTTTTTCTGGAAAGGGGGCGCGAGGCCAACAAAGTCTGGGAACCGCTGGGCTAGACCAACCATAAGGAAACTTTTTTGACAGGATTATTAAATCAATAGATCAGGAGAATACACCGTTCAGTTCTGTTGTGATATTCTTCTGGAAAAGATCGAGAGATGCTGTCTAGATGATGACAGTACAATTATGTAGATTTGGAAGTGATTGGCTAGCTGGATCCAAAGGGTAGTCTTTGATAGTTCTCTATCAGTTTGGGAGGAGGTCTCTAATGGAGGGCCCTGGGGAGGAATATCTAGTGCTGTACCGTTTAGCATTTTTATTAACAACTTGGTTAAAGCTAAAGATGGCACGCTTGTCAGAGTTTCCAATGAAACAAAGCTCGAAGAAATAACTAGCAGATTGGATGACAGACTCGGGAACCAAAGAGCTCTCGACAGGCTAGAGCATTAGGCCAGATTTAATAAGGCGAAATTTAGGATAGAGATAAAGATTGCACTTGTGATTTCCCCAACAGAGAGAACGCATGTGAGGCAACTGTCTAACAGTTCAGATTGGTATTCTCTCTGCAACTTAGAGGCATCTAAGTGGTAAGGTAGCTAGAGGGATGGATGTGGCGTCAAGAAGGCCTGAGTGCAAATCCAGACTCAGACGCTTACTAGCTGTATGGCCTTGGGCAAGTCGCTGGCCTCAGTTTCTCCATCTGTTAACTGGAGGGGTGGGGAACAGCACCTCACCTCCGTACTTTATTAGGAGGGGCAAATGAAAAAAATATATGTAAAGTGCTGGGCAAACCTTAAAGTATGATATTTGCTATTATTGACTTCTGGTTTTAGGGAATGAGATTTCATAGGAATGAGTGCAACCCTGGCTTACACCTGCTTAAAAGAAACGCCCCTGGCCCTGAGAGAGAGCGCAACAGCAAAAATGCCTGCGAGTGTTGTCAGGGCGTCCTTCTTTCACCAACAAAAACTGTAACTAACCCCTCTACATTTCTTTGAGAGTTTCAGTGGCAGAAAACGTCATTATGCGGAGAGCAGCTAGTGATGAGCTTCCTTTGAATCCAGCTAGTGTGATCTTAAGACAAAAGACAAACAGACTGTCCCCGGGCCCATAGTCAAAGACTTTATTTTGGTGAGACTTGTCAGGGCTCCATGGACACAGGCTTCAAGAACTCAGGGGTACACTGCTCCCTCCCACCCCGACTGTGAGCGGGCGTCCCAGCAGGACTTCAGGGAAGGCTGAGGTAGATGGCGCAAATCCTATGGCAATTTTACAAATGAGGAGACTGAGGTCCTGAAAGGGGCAGCGACTTGTCCAGGATTGCCCAGCTAAGCAAGGGTCAGAGGCAGGATTTAAAACTCGGTCTTTGTGACTCCAAATCCAGGGCTCTTTCTAGCACACCATGCTGCCCGGGACCTTTGTTATCCCATGAAAAAGCAGGTTTTCCAAAGGTATTGTGAGCTTTGAAAACTTGGCTTTACTGAATTATGAAGGCAGAGAATGGAAGCAGATCCAGTTCCCGCTCAGGCAGGGTCTCCTTTATGCTGCTTCTCTGCAATCAGGAGAGCCAGCGCAATTGTTCCAAACCTGGCCGTTCCCAGATCGGTATGCTTCTCTGCAAAGAGCCCAGTTTCCTTGCCTTGGCTGTAACCTAAATAAACATACAACTCCTAGGCTGGCTGTAGCAAACTTCGGGGCTGGGCATCTGCTTGGGGAAATGCCGCAGATCTGGACTGGCACTTTGCCCTAGACGGGCTTCCTTTGTCTTTCTCAGGACTGAAGATTTTACATTTTTCCCTCATTGCTCAAATGGGGGAAATTCGTTTGACCAGCGGCGATCTGGGCGGCCTCTCCACAGACTCGGGCAGTGTTTCAGACTGCCGGGCTAGCAGGAGGCTCTCCTCCAAATCAAATGACCCGGATGCCATGGAAAAGCACGTTCACTCTTCATAATAAACATCGGAATTCAGTCTAGCATTCGGCCTGATACTGGGGGCTCTCAGTTGGCCCCCCTCGTTTACTGAACGGGGAGCCTTGCAACCACAAAGATTTCAGCGTGCGGGGTTTCCATGGTCCGAGCTCCTCTTTGCTGTTCCGTTGCATTGTCCCAGATGACCAAAAAAGCAAATCTCTGGAGGTGCTGAAAAAGGACCCGCAAACCTCTAATGAAATGGCACCTTTAAATAAGAGAGTCTCGGGAGGGGGCACTTTACTCGCTTGGAAAACTTTTCCGTTCTCGGGCCCTAATTACAGCCTGTGCTGTGCATTGTTTCCCAGATTTCTCTCTCATCCCTCTAATGAAAGAACCCCGTAGCGCCTCTCCCTCGGTGTACAGAGGGAGCTTACCTTTTAGAAACCAAGCTAGAGGGGCAGCCCCAAACCACCGAGGCCAGCAGAAATCCCGAGATTCTGTCTGTCTGGGGTTGGGGGGGGGATTGTTCTGTAAAAGAGGAAAGATCTCTCTCTTGAAGGCAGAGGCTCGGCGTGGAGGGCTTCAAGCTCTATTTGTGCGACCACATCCATCGGTGAAATTGATCAGGAACCTTGGCTGCTGGGAATATTGATCCATTTCCTTTTTGAACCCCCGAGGTAGTTTCCTTAAAGGCGAATGGCCCCTTTGGAAGGAGCCCTGTTCATTTCAGGCCCTTTCATGCATGAATTCTAGTTGGCAGACCCACCTCCAAAGGGCTACTGGTTTGGTTCCATGGAGACACTCATGGAAAATATGGTTAAAAAGGAGTCACTGCGCTTGTGTCGTTTTTTAAGTATTAGCAAACGGACTGGGGTTTTTTCCCCCAACTAAAACTGGTTACAGAGGCAAAAGCAAACAGAATCTGGTGACATCTTTTCATTTGAACCGTTCTAGACGCAGGTGAGGGGAGCGATCATTTCCCCCCGGGCAAGACTTCCTGCAGCTTTCCCAGACCTCGGATTTGGGTGATGCCCAAACACGGGCCGTGGGCACCCTAAAGAATCCTATTTTCCTGCTTTGGTTCTGTTCCCACAATGTACAACAACTGATTGAATAAATCATAAGCTGACCCTTCAGGAAAATGACAAGCCCCAGAGAGGGCACAGAGGGAAAAACCACTGTCTCTGCCAGATGATTCTCGGGGAAACCGCCTTTCTTTTGCAATCGTTCACTTAATAAAGGAAGTGAATTCATCACAAGCAGCCTCATGCCGTTGCCATGATGGACTGCAATGTAGGGGAACACCGCACAGCTCCAAAGAAAATATTTTTGGTTAAAAAATAACCCACTTCTCCCGGCCTGGGGAAATATTTTCTTAGATGACACCATGTCATGTTCACGGGCAGCATTTAAAATATACCAACACGTTTGGGGAGGAAAAGCCCAACAACAATTGGGGGACCCGAAAGCGATTGGTCCTGCCAATGAAAAGTTAGACGTCTGCTAACCCTGGTCTCTTTCCTTTCCAACAGGAGAGTCGCTTTCAAAGTCTGTCCAAGCGGCCTAGAATGAAGGGCACAAGGAGAGATTTTCGGGGACAATTTCGAGCACTTGAGGAAAGAAGCTCGCTTTCCTCCAAATCTGGAAAGGCTTTGCCCGTTCTTTCTCCTCGAATTTTCTGTTAAACAATATCCTAATTAGTTCCATGTATCATAAAAGTTATATGAGACTGTAAGCGCGGCTTGTAAATTGCCTAGCGTGGACTAGTAGAGGATCCAGGAACCCATCCGAAGAGCCAGCTCGAGAGGCGGCGGCTCCAAATTCCACTCTAAAACACTTTCTCCCCGAAAGGCTCGCATTCCCGGGCTTTGGAAGCGCCTGCCCGGAAGCGGCTCAAAATAAAAATGACAAAAGAGCTCCGGGGCCCCGGGCCACACTCTTGTTTTCGATTGCTACGTTAACTAACACCCCGAGCCCCCGGCGAGCCAGGGAGCGAGCCGCGGAGTACAAAACAGTTGCCAGCAAAGCCCGCTGCCATCGCTGCACACAGGAGCCGCCGAGTTATCCCGAGGCAAAAACCCGGCCAGTCCGGGCACCAGCTCCAGCGAACGGATTTCGACTCGGAGAAGAAGAATTCGCCAGTGACGGAAACGGGGCCGATCTGACTGGGGACCGAGAAGCCCGCTGTTTGGGCCACGCGGGAGGCCTGAGCCCGGCGGACAATGTCAATTTCACAGAGTCGACAATTGCAGAAATCTGAACTCTAACCATCCGATGCCTCGCAAAGCGAAAAGGAAGTCAGTTTAGTCGGGCCGGTAGTGAACCTCTTATTTAGTTTTTGCAAGTCTTCTAACAACTCTGCAAATGTCCCGTCTGCGCAGGTCGCTCCCTCCCTCCACAGATGCCCCAACGATTTTTCAGTCCTTGGGCTCGACCACCACCACCACCACCACCACCACAACAACAAGAACAAGAACAAGCCAGAGGCATGATGCTTTCCTTAAAAATATTCCATTCTGAAAGCCTTTCATGGCAATACCTTCTACTCTTCCCATCTTCCCTTTCTCCTTCCTCTCCCCTCCCCACCTTTCTCCCTTCCCTCTGAAAAGGCGAACGCGAGATTCTGATGTTTATCTTTATAGATAAAGACTAAAAAAAGAGAAACCTCTACTGGAACAAATCCGGAAGAAACTTCAAGGGAAAGGGGGGGGCAAACCCCAAATCTGGGGATGGGGAAGGTTGAGGGGAGAGAGGTGAAATCTGTCCACCCCTCTGACTTTTCTGGACTCAGGAAGGTAGCAAGCAGCACTTTGGTGTCCTTAAAACAAAACTTGGCGTTTTCTGGCTTTCCACTCCCAGACTGAAAGAGCACCCCAACCCCCTCTCAGAAATGCTCTTGCAGAACATCGACACCGACTTCCCCCAAAGCACAAAGGACCCACTGATTACTCTGTGACTTTTTTCCTATAACAACTTTTCCAAAGCGAGGCTAGAGCCCAGGAGCAGCGCCCAGAGAAAATCCCAGCTCCCCAAACTTCACTTCATTTCCTCGTCTTCAGCACTCTAAATATCTGAACTTCTTTAATGCCCTGGTGCCCCCTTTTGGTGTCTATAGATCAAGCCTTTTTTTCCCTTCAATTAAAACAAACCCAAACATATATACTGTATGTATTAATTCAGAAGACTGCCGTGTTTAACTTGGAAACCGTCAATCTACTCGGCAGACTGTTCATGGTTATTACAGCCATTGTCACCCCTTTACTGTTAACAGTTATTGATCTAAAACATGCGAAAACAAAGCGAATTCTCTGCCAGTGAAAGGAAGGGAGTCACTTTCCCTCCCGAAATTGCCATAGCACTGTCCAAATTCCGACAGTTTTCTTCCTAGTCTTCATGGTAAATAAGTGACCCATTACCTTTGCCACAGTGCACTCAATGGCTAGCTGATGGCTGCATTCAGACGATATTTTTTTTTGTCCTTGCTATATTTATGCTGTATGTCTGTCTATCACCCTGAAGAAAGAAAGGCTGGAAAGCCTGTCTGGAGCCCAAGATATTTAGGCATACGGCAAGCTGGCCCATTGAGGCATGGCTTCCCCCTCCCCCCCCCCCCCCCAGCAAGCTTGTCCTCCGAGGGGAGGGGGCGGGTAGAAGGAGAGAAGAAAGTTTGCATTTGCCGAGTCCCACCCTCCCCCTGCCAAATTAAATATCCTTACAACTTTTCATATCTTCGAGCTGGTAATTATGCCACAGAAACAAGTTCTTTCCCCGTTCAACAGCACTGTGTGAAGAAGACAGCTGATTTCCAACAGGGATATTGAATCTTTCCATCTGAAGGACCAATCAAGTGTGAAGTACAGTATAGTTTTAGACTCAATTGAAAGGAAAAAGCTTGACTACTAGTTCATACCATGACAACTTTCATGGATTAGTTCAGACCCTATTCTCCTCCCTGAAAGGATGTCACAGCATGAAGACAGTTTTCAATGCACTAAACTTTAATAGCTGAGTGGGGGAGCCAAAGCTTCCCTTTGGTCTCTATAGAAACAGTAGAGCCCAAATTGGAGGCCAAATGAAGATCCTTGGGTTTAGGTGCTCTATCTGCCTTCCGAGGTGCCTATTCACAAACAGACTTCAACCCTTAGCAAATCTTCTTTGGCTTTCCTTCCTCTTTTCTTTCTTTCTTTCTTTTCTTTCTTTCTTCTTTCCTTTCTTTTTTTGGGGGCGGGGGGGGAGGTGAGGGGTGGGAGTGGGCACTGTAAACTAGAGCAGGCAAAACCCACTTGGTCTCCCTTGGCGGCCATTCCCATGAAACTCACCAAAACCAGATGGAGTCATCTACAGAAACGATTTGGGGAGCCACTGAACCAACCCCAAACAACAGCTCGAGTTTCTTCCCTTGTTTGTGTTTACCACTGCTTGACTTGCTATTTCTCCCATCCTTACCACCATGGGCCAGTCACAGACTCAGCCTTGATCACAGGGTCCTGCCTTTCTCCTATGGGCATCTTATCTTTCTGTGATTTTTCCCCAAAATGCCTAAGCCTTGAAGGCCCAGGGTAACCTTTGCCACCAGGCCTGAGTGGACCTCTCTCTTTCTGTCTCTGTCTCTGTCTCTCTCTTTGTTTCTCTGTCTCTCTCTCTCCTTCCTCTCTCTGTCTCTCTGTTTCTCTCCCTGTATCTCCTTCCTCTCTGTCTCTGTCTCTGTCTCTCTATCTCTGTCTCTCTTTGTCTTTCTATGTCTCTCTCTCCTTCCTCTCTCTCTGTCTGTCTCTCTCCGGCCTCTCTCTCTCTCCTTCCTCTCTCATTCTCTGTCTCTCTCTCTCTGTCTCTCTGCCTCTCCTTCCTCTCTGTCTTCTCTCCTTCCTTTCTCCCTCTGTCTCTGTCTTTGTGTGTATGTGTGTGTGTCTCTCTCTCTGTCTCTCTCTGTCTGTCTCTCTCCCTGTCTCTCTCTCTGTCTCTCTCTTTGTCTCTCTGTCCTTCCTCTCTCTCTGTCTCTCTTTGTCTCTCTGTCTCTCCTTCTTCTCTGTATCTCCCTCTCTGTGTCCCTCTGTGTGTCTCTCTCCTTCCTCTCTCTCTCTGCTTGTGTCTCTCCTTCCTCTCTGTCTCTCTTTGTCTCTCTCCTTCCTCTCTCTGTCTCTCTCTATCTCTTTCTGTGTCTCTCTGTCCTTCCTCTCTGTCTGTCTCTCTCTTTGTCTCTCTGTCTCTCCTTCTTCTCTGTGTCTCCCACTCTGTGTCTCTCTGTGTGTCTATCTCCTTCCCCTCTCTCTGCTTGTCTCTCTGTGTCTCTCTGTCTCTCCTTCCTCTGTGTGTGTGTCTTTCTCTCCTTCGTTTGTCTGTCTGTCTCTCTAACATTTCCACTTAGCAAACTGGCAGCAGAAAAAGAAACTCAGCCACCAGTGGAGGGACAGACAGACAGAGGCCATGAGCTAGTGGGGCTCAGTTTATATTTTTCTGACAAAACTGGCCAAATGGCACCAAGAGCTGGGGCAAATTTGAATCTCGCGAAGCCTCTGTCTTCCCACTCACCAAAGATGTAGATGAAACAGTATTAAATCGTTGCTTTTTTCCTTTTCTTCTCTTTCTAGCTAGACCACAGCTTAACGTGCCCGGGGAAGGATACAGGCTGTTTGTCTATGTAAAGCAGAGGTCTCCAAACTCTGTGTGAGATGGAGCTTAGCTGCTTTTTACTTCCCCTAAGCCTCAGGATCTCTATGGGGAGAGGGAGGCAGAAGGTGCTGTCTGTGAAGCCCCCCCCCCAGAGAAATGAGAGAAGAGTTACTGCTGCCCATACTCCCCCTCATTCTCTAGTTGCCTGCCTGCTGTCCCTCCTGCTGAAGGGGGAACAAGAAGGAAAATTGGGCTGAGGTTGGGGAGGGCAAGAGGAGGGACTGGCTTCAGCAAGAATCAAGTCTAGAGACACTTTACCTGCCCCCTCCCACTGGCAGGGACACCCACAGACAGTGATCCTGCTTGATAAGCTTGCTGGGACACTTGAGGCCTGAGCAGAAAGCTCTATATAGACTCAGCCTGTGGCATTTCTAACATACACATGGAATGAGGCTACTGGCCTCACCATACCTGCCGACATTTGAGCGCGAACTGAGCTGACTCATAGATTTGGGCTTTGGAGTCCTACAAGATGGAAAGGACTTGGAGACACAACCAGTATACCTCTCCACTGAGACATCAGCTGAAGGGGCCAATGTCTCCATCTGGCTAACTGCCAGGCAAGCTCAGAAAAGCTCCGAGAGAGTATCAAATAACAATATGATGATGGCATGAGTCCATTGTCAAAGTCTTCGGCAAGGCAATAGAGTTCTACTAAGGCCTTGACATACATGGACCGCCCAAGCCAGGAGACCAATGGAACACCATTCTACATCAAGTAGAGCTGACATTCTTGTTTATAAAATAGCCCCAGCGAATGATGCTCATGACATATGTTCACGGTTGTACATATGCACCTAGTGTATCATCAAGGGACTGTAAATGTTTTACTAGTGGGGTGATGTCATATCCCTCACTTTACATCTGCTCCTTCCCCTGCTTCATGGAACAGCTGAGGCTTTGGATTGGGAGAACATTAGAGGAAATAACACTAGGGAGGAAGCATTAATGTGTTTTGGTGCTTAGTGTTGGAGAATGACAGCCAAAGGCCAGGGTAAAGGGTGGTCAGCTTCTCCTTGACAGGATTGGCTACCGGGTCCATCCATCGTGTCCCATTAGTGATGAGCTAGCTGAAGCCAGAGGAGGCTAATGGTTCCTGCCAATGACAGTCAACAGACCAGACTGAGAAAAGTTTCTGTTTCCTCTTAAGACCACCTGGAACTTAACTTAACCCATTCTGTGTTGTGAGTTTCAGGTCCAGAGTTTCTGTCCCTTCATCTGAAGAGAGACCTTAGAGGAAGCATGAAACAAAAATGGAGTCGGCATTCTTTTGCCTGCTCCAAAGGGGAGTGACTGAAGATCTAAGCAAACTCACACTGTATAGTTCTTAGGACACTGGGGCAGAGTATTCTATGTTATCATCTGGAAGACTTCTGGGATTTAGGAGAGAAGTAGACTCACATCCTAGACATTTAGATGCTATGTTTGTTACTCAATGGTTTCTTGTCATATGTACTGTCAATTTGCATATACATTCTATTATAAGAGTAAACACTGGGCATAGTATCCAAGCACGCTTGCCTGCTTCCGTGGAGAGTTAATGAGCTCATTGAAATACAAAAAGTTCAAAAAGGAGACAGGAACCTCAGACCCAGAAAAAAAAGAGATGGAAAGAAAATAAATGTCCAATGATAAAAGGAATAGCTAAGCACTGATGAATATGACTAACAGAGAAGTGAGGGGAGATTTATATGAACTGATGCAAAATTAAGTAAGCAGAACCAAGAAAATAATACATACTTCTACAAGGATGTAAATGGACAGAATAATAGCAACAACAAAGTAATTGAAACCGGATGCTATCAAATGAGAACTAAGAAAAAATGAGAAATCACTTCACTTCACTTCTTTGCAGGGAGGAGAGGCTATAGGTGTGGAACCCTACATATAATATCAGACTTTTTCGATATCTTGGTTAGTTCAGTAGAAATGGTTTTTCCCCTTTTTTTGTTTTAAGAGATAACTCTGGGATGGGGAGAGTAGATGGATGCACTGAGAAAGATAGGTGATGTAATAACACAATATCTCAATAAAATGTGTTTTAAACAAAAGGCAGAGAAATTCGCCAGTGGGTGTGGTTTGATAGCAAAATTTGTATTGGGGAAATCCACAGGCCCATATAACATTTTTTCAAGAAATTGATGTGGTTCCACAGAGAGGCAGAGCTGAGGATAAAACCTAGACTTTTGAGAGCCAAAAAAAAGCTCAACATTTACTCAGTGATCTCACCACAATAGAGCAAGCCTAGACGTCTAGACTGAGCATGGAACCTTCCAGCTTCTTCTGATCTATCTTGTTGAATAGGATCAGGAGTCTAACTATTAATGCCACCTGATAGGTGGTGATACATGGGTAATAGCAGTGGCTTGGAGATCTATCCAGGAGCACTTCAAGATCTAGTGTTAGATATCCCAGCATTAGGAATCCATGGCCTGAGACCACAGTCAAATGGCACCAACAAAAGATGAAAACAACAGTATTATGATCTTTTTATAATAAGTCCTTGGTTATCTGGCATCCAACCCTTTTGAACCCATAACCAGTCACCTGAAAGTAGCCCCCCCAAACCAGGAAGTAATCCCGGAATGGAGCCAAAACTAGGGTAAAGTGACTGGGACTTTGCTTCAGGGTTGCAAAATAAAGGAAGAGTGGGGAATGCTTCCTTCTCACAGCAATTCTCTGGTCGACCATCCCCATGCCTCATGGTCCTCCACCAACTTGCATTCTATGCAATTCTATGCCCAACTTTGGGCCAAGATAGTCCCACCTCTCAAGGAACTTCAGCTTTAGTTGCTAAAGATATCTAAAGTTGCTAAAGAAGAGGTCAGCTGCAGAGAGAATGGAAAGGCCCAGAGGTTTTAAGGTTTCAGCTAGAGGGCATATGGTAAAGCCCATATGTCCTCAGTCCATTTCTGATTGTTTACTTCAAAAAGTCTGCCCATCATCACCATTAGGAATGGGAAAGTGGTTCTGGGAGTGTCAAAGAATAGAGGTCATACAGTGTTGTCTCTGGGAAGGGATGGGCCTCCAGAGTTTTGCCTAGAGGGGAAAAGGAGATGAGCCAGTAACTGAAAGGTGAAGGAAGATATTGTATTTTTTTATTTGAAATTTTTTATTTAATTAACTGATTTAAAATATTTGTTCATGGTTACATGATTTATCTTCTTTCCCTCCCCTCCTCCCAACCCCCTCCCATAGCCAACGTGCAATTCCACTGGGTTTTATATGTTGCATTGATCAAGACCTATTTCCATATTATTACTATTTGCATTGGGGTGATCACTTAGAGTCTACATCTCCAATCATATCCCCATCGAACCATGTGATCAAGCAGTTGTTTTTCTTCTGTGTTTCTGCTCCCACAGTTCTTTCTCTGGATGTGGATAGCATTCTTTCTCACAAGTCCCTCAGAATTGTCCTGGGTCATTGCATTGCTGCTAATAGAGAAGTCCATTACATTTGATTGTGCCACAGTGTATCTGTCTCTATGTACAATGCTCTCCTGGTTCTGCTCCTTTCACTCTGCATCCATTCCTGGAGGTCTTTCCAGTTCACATGGAATTCCTCCAGTTCATTATTCCTTTGAGTACAATAGTATTCCATCACCAACAGATACCACAATTTGTTCAGCCATTCCCCAATCGAAGGGCATCCAGAGGAAGATATTTTAGAAGGAAAATTAGGTACCTGTGGGCATTAATTCTCACCAGGCCCTCTAGGCGCTTCTGGATGGGGTTTGGGCCTGCTTGCCAGTAAGGGGAAGAAGAGTCAGAGTATTTGTACCAGAGTCCACCTGTCCATCTCTACCTGAGAGAAAAACTGACCATGTCTAATGGAATTTAATGATATGCATGTATATGTTAAACATATTTTTTCTTGTAGGTAACATGCTTTCTATCCTTGATCAATAAAGCTATTTCTATTTATTGATACAATCAATGAATTTAATTTACCTTCTAAAAAAAGAAAACAAGCCCTGGTGGCCCAAGGCTGCCATATCCAAGATCCCATTGGCATATAGCCCCTCTCCCAGGCCACTTCATTTTCATTATTCTTGCTGCTAAGGTAAATTCAGTTAGCATTGACATCCAAAAGACAGCCCACCCACCTAAGATAAGGGTGTTTGAGAAGATGGTACCCAGGTTTCCCATTTGATGGAAATGTCGTTTGTGGTTCCACTACTACCTATAATCATCCTTCCAATGTTTGTTTGGAGAATTAAATAGCACGTTATTTTGGATTCATATTGTAACCCACCATGCTGGAATATGGGACTGGCTGACATTTTGTTTCTAAGCCTACCCCTACCCCCAACTAAACTGGCCCACGTATAAGAATTCTTTGTTCTTCATTGTACACAGAGATGGATATACTGTGGCACAATCAAACGTACTGGACTTCTCTACTAGTGGCAGTGCAGTGACCCAGGACAACTCTGAGAGACTTATGAGAAAGAATGCTATTCACATCCAGAGAAAGAACTGTGGGAGCAGAAACACAGAAGAAAAACAACTGCTTGATCACATGGTTCGATGGGGATATGATTGGGGATGTAGACTCTAATCTAAAAGATCACCCTAGTGCAAATATCAATAATATGAAAATAGGTCTTGATCAATGACACATGTAAAACCCAGGGGAATTACTCATTGGCTATGGTGGGGGGTAGGGAGGAGAGTGAAAGAACATGAATCACATAACCATGGGAAAAGATCTTAGATAGATAGATAGATAGATAGATAGATAGATAGATAGATAGATAGATAGATAGATAGATAGATGGATGGATGCATTTTAAAAAAAGAATTCCTTGTTCTTGGCCCTTGAGTACTCAAAAGATTTGCACTTTTTTAATGTTAAAACCTAAAAGGCTCCTGTGTAAATACTCTGCAGTCCACAAAATTCTCCTCTCCACAATGGTTCGGTTCCCAAGAGGCCCCATAGCCAAAGTCTGACCATATTGTTTATGATACAGTTTTACTCTTTCATTGAAAAGCAGCCTTATTTCTACTAGGGCTGGTTTGTGGTTGATTTTGCTGAAGTGGTTATTTTAAGTATCCCTGCCCTTCCCCCTTTCAATAGGGAGACCAAGAGAGACCACCTAAGGTTCAAAGCCCACCTCTGATGCTTACTTATTACCTATGTGACCTAACTCAGTTTCTCATTGAAATGAGACAGTTACACTAGATAGCCCTTTCTAAATCAAGGATGCTGTGTGTGACCCTGGCCAAGTCTTTTCTAAGTCTCAGTTTGCCCATCTGTCAAAGAATCTCTTCCAGTTGCTATAACCTTAGGCAGGTCCCTTCCTCTTCTGGCCTCAGTTTGACCATCACTAAAATGAAAAAATCGAACTGGATGGCCTCTGAGATCCCTTCCAGCTATAAATCGGCAATCCTATGGCTATTTTTGTAATGAAATACTCATGCGGATGACTCCCATCTCCCTGGTAATCTATAGCTCATACTTTGCTTTGTTTAATGAAACCTTAGAGCACAAATAGCCTAAGCCCTATTTTATAGATGAGGAAGTCAAGGTTTGATTCCATTTAACAAACTGAAGCTGAAAGACTTTAGGTGACTTGCTCAAGATCATGCAGCTAAAAAGTGCCAGCCCGAGGCCACAGACATAGGTGTCTTGACTCCAAGTCCAGCTCCGAGTCCAATAGCTGAGGCTGTTCTCTCTTAGTTTAGACTTTTTCCTTACTTCATTCAATAAATAATTAATTCTAATAGCTAACATTTCTCTACAGGGGGTTCCAAAAGCCTTAGTTCCATTTTAAGTTATTACTAATATTTTGGAGACACCCCATATAGGGCCATTTAAGGTTTGCAAAGCAATTAACTGATATTTTCTCATTTGATTCTCTGGAGGAAGGATTACCTTCCCTCACTGTGCAGGTAAAGAAACTGAGGTTGAGGGAGATGAAGTCATTTGTCCAGGCGTACACTTCTAGTATGTGTCTGAGGCATGATTCTGAGCTCAGATCTTTCCAACTTCAAATCAGCTCCTTTCTCTACTTGGCTGAGTCAATCTCCACTTCCCTCCCATGGGCCTAGGCCTGTGCCCTGTGCACAACAAAAGCATAAGACTTAGTCTTTGTCTGTCTTTTAGGAGATGCCAATGTTTACACACAAATAGGTAAAGTAACAACAGAATACCCTAGGCCAGTGATGGTGAACCTTTTAGAGATGGAGCACCAGGCCCCAACCCCACACAACCCCCAGATCAAGTGTCGTGCCCACTCCCCCACTGAATGCTGGGTGTGCCCCCCTTGCCCCACACAGGGGAAGGAGAAAGTACTCCCATTGGGCTGCTGGGCAGAGGGGTGGGTGAAGTGAGGAATGTCCTCAGCAAGTGTAGAGAGGTGGAGGGGAGCAGCTCTCTCTGAGTCCCTCTGCCTTTCTAGTAATGAACTCTGTGAGGGGTGCTGTGTGCCCACAGAGAGTGCTCTGTGTATCATATTTGGCACCTGGTGCCATAGGTTTGCCATCACTGCCCTAGGCATTCACAGAAGCTGAGGGTCTGGGGGGAATGAATTTTTTCTTAATTTTCTTTTTCTTCACTTCAAATGGAGCCACACCCTTGCTGATCTTCTCTCCTCTCCTCTTCTCTGCTACTAGGGAAGCTTCCCACCCCCCTCCCTTGATTGGCTCAGATTGAACATAGATACCCTAGGTCCCAGGTTCTAAACAGGAAGCTGGTGGAGGAGGGAAGAACCAAAGGGGGCCCTATTCCTTCTGACTCCTCCCCTGGGGTCAAGAGAAAGGGGCATTTGGGCTCTCTGGCCCCCCTCCCTCCAGATGCTAGAACATCTGGTCAATTCAATAACTCTCAGGCCCTGAATTATCCCAAGCAGCCCCTGCAGAGCTTGGAGGTCCACAAAAGGAGAGGGTTCCCTACTGTGCCTGCTCAAGGCGGTGGTGCATGGGAGAACAGTTGCACAGGGGGCTGTGATCTCAACTTTGAGGTGCTCTCTCTCCCACAGGCCAATCTGAGCCCATCCACATTGGTCTCAGCACATCTATATCTGCCCCCATCTCGGGGAAGCCAGTGTCCCATTTATTTGGCCCTGGGATGCTGCAAAAAACACTGCAAACCGTGCCCTCCCGCCCCTTTGAGCAGCATTCAGTGGAGGCTGCCTGAGCTTCATTCAGTTTTTAAGCTTAACAAACAAAAAGGGGATTACCAGATCCCCCTCTCCCCCCAGGTCAGCCAGAAAGTAATTCCCAGCTCCTCAGATCCAGGAGCCAGCCCAACTGTTTGCAGGCCTGGCCAGGGACTCCAGCCCGCACACAAGAGCTGGAGCCCAGGCTTCCCAGGACCCACTGGCCTGCTCTGGCTGCTGTGGGTGCACCCAGGGAGTGAACAGCTCTCTCTCTCCGGCCCTTCAGATGCTATTTGACATGGACTGCAGCAGCAAGAGCAATAACTGGCAAGTCTGAAGTCCTGAGTGTGAGTCTAGTCCTGGCCCCTTCTCTAGGGGAGTTAGACCAGCTGACTTCCAAAGCCCCTTGGGATTCAGGAATCGCCTTCTTTTCTCCACCTTGCTTCTTTTTTTAATCCTTGCCTTTCATCTTAGAATCAATACTCTCTGTTGGTTCTAAAGCAGAAGGGCAGGAAAGGCTAGGCGATGGGGGTGAAATGACTTGCCCAGGACCACACAACTAGAAAGTGTTTGAGGTCACATTGGAATCCAAAGCCTCCTGTCTACACGCACTGAGCCACCTAGCTGCCCCACTCCTCACCTCGCTTCTTATGGCTCTCTTATTCATTCACTCAGCAAACCAGCATTGAGTGCCTCCTGGGTGTTAGACATAGAGGAAGATATGACACTGAAAGACAACATAGTCATTGCCCTCACCAACCTCATGGTGGAAGGAAAACTAGAGTTGGGGTTCCAATCCCGGTTTACAATCCATGTGATCTCAGACAAGTCCCTTTATCTCTGGGCCTCAGTTTCCTCATCAGTAAAATGAGGTCCCTTCTGGTCTTAAATCTCTGATCCTAAGTCAAATAACAGCAACTAATATAGACAAAATTATCTACCAAGTGGAATTGGTCATCAAGTCATAATCTAATGGAGAAAGAAACTGAAACCCAGAAAGGAGAAGTAATTTGTCCAAAGTCAGACCTAGAATCCTAGATGGAGAACTAGAAGGGACCTCAGAGGGCATCTAGTCCTCTCCCCTCATTTTACAGAGGGGGAAACTGAGGCTCAGGGAGACCATGACTTGCCTAATGTCAGGTAGGCAGGAAATGTCAAAGGGAGGATCTGAATCCAAGTCCTCTGGCTACAATACCAGCCCTCTTTCCACGTCCCATGATGCTGCTAGAGAACTATAAAGCTGCCTGAGGGGGGAAGAGGGAACTCCTGGAGGACTGAGGGTAGGACAAACCCTTTACTGAGGGGTACCATTTGATAGAGAAGGATTGAATGGGTAAAGGGAAGGAGGGCATTCCTGGCATATATAACAGGGTAAGCAAAGACACATAGGTAGGAAAATGCAAGGCAAGTCTGGGGGCCCGAGTTGTCTAGCTCTGTCTGAAGCCTGGGATGTGTGGCATGGAGTGGTAAGACACTGAAGGGAGGCCACGTTTCAGGTCATCATCTGGTGCTTCAGAACCTTCTGAGAACGCATGCGACCAGTGACACCCCCCCCCAGCATGGACCTGGGGAGGAAGGGGAAGATGCTGTTATTCTGCATTACCCAGCATTATAGTCCAGACACAGGCCCGAGTCAGACCAAATCTCCTGCTAGGGCTTGAACTGTGCCCAGCATCCAAATGTTTCCTGCTCAGTGATGCATGGGACAAGGCAGAGGAGGCCAAAATCTCATCTGCCAACCTCTCCTCAGGCGGCCAGGTAGCTCAGTGGATACAGTATGAGACCTGGAGTCAGGAGGACCTGACTTCAAGTGCTAGCTGTGTGACCCTAGATAAGTCATTTTACTCCTTTCTGCCTCTGTTATCTCGGCTCTAAAATGGGAATCATCATCACACCTTCCTCCTAGGATTGTTGCAAGGATCAAATGAGATAATATTTGTAAAGACCTTAGCCCAGTGCCTGGCACATAGTAGGAGTTTAATAAATGCCTTTCTCCCCTCCCAGAGGTTCCCTAGTGTTAGTCCAGCCTCTCAACCTGGCACAAGTGCCGCCAGACCTAAGCATTCCCAGGCCCGCAACCCTCCTTGTCGGCCCCTCAGCCTGCAGAATCTTCAGGGCTGGGTGAATAAGTAAAGTGTATCATTTAAAGTAACAAGCTTCCAGCTAAGCACCTGGAGAGAGGGAGATTGGCCCCAGCCATGTGCTCCAGTTGGCTTGTCCTTCCCGTCAAATTCGTGCCAGGTTTCCTCGACTAATAATCCCTTACATTCAGGCCGTGCTGCATGGTTCCAAAGCTCTTTCCATCTCTCCCCTCATTTGATCCTCATAACAGCCCCGGGAGCTTGGCAGGGCACGGCTCCATTACCCCAGTTCCCAAGAAGACTACTGAAGTCCCTTCCAATTCTAAATTCTGCGATTCGGCAAAGTCCCCCTCTGGGGCCTCCTCTTGGTATGGAAGTGACCCCAGGGGCTCTAAGACTCTGCCAGCAACACGAAGGCTCTGGCAGGTGTTACCAAGCTAGAAGAGCTTTGAGAACGAGCCAGAGCGCAGAATGTAGTCTGCTGTTCTAAGACCAGCCAGGCCAAGATGAAAGCAGCCACTCGCCGGAGGGGTGGCTGTGGCCTTACAAACTTGGGAGTAGGGGGCAGCTAGGTGGCTCACAGAGCCAGACCTGTGGACAAGGTGACTTCAGACACAATCTAGCTGTGAGACCCTGGGCAAGTCACTTGACCCCCATTGCCTAGCCCTTACCGTTCTTCTGCCTTGGAGCCAGTAAACGGTATTGATTCTAAGGTGGAAGGTGAGAGTTTTTTTTAAAAATGAAGAAGTTATAGATCCCTTTTAGCCCCAAATCCTGTGAATTTACTGGAAGGTTTTACTTAAGAATTTTGATGTCTTTGACATCTGAGGTCACTTGTTTCATGTGACTGGCCTGATTTTCTTAGAGCCAGGTTAACCACATATCCCCCCTCTAGGGGAGCTCTGCTGGGGTAGAGATTGTCTCTTCTCTAACACTACTGGCTCAAGCCCCCAACCTGAGCTGTGAGTAACTCCCTACCTCCGGTTAGCCAATTAGCAATGATTTCGTTTTTTCAAAAGGATATTGAACCTCAAAGATACAGCAAGACTGGAAGACAAACATCCCCATCCCAACATCTGGGGAACACACTCTCCTCTATACCACCGGGGTCCCTGGGGACACTGGGCTCAGCTTTAAGGCACTTTCTACAAAGCACTGGACCCACCACGTTCACATCCAAATGTGGCACAGTCACGGGATGAGTCCTGCGTGCCAAAGATCCCAGCCTGATCCTCAGAGACTACTCCTGGACTTCCCAGGGTTTACTCTTCCAACTTTTCAGAGCTCACAGCATCAGGGCCTTCTCTACTTTCCATCATCTGCAGCATCCGTGAATAAACACTAAGACCAAGAATGAAGGCTGGCATTCACAGACCACAAGGCCTCTCCTGATACGACGTGGTCTCTCTTCTCTTGCCACATCAGACCAAAGACAATGACTCTGGCTGGATAGAATCTCTTGGGTACATCTCAGGTCCAGCTATGTAGGCAATGGAGAAGGTTCCTCCTTATCATGTGTCTAGTATAGGAGTATCAGGAGCTGTATCCAAATAGGTAGCAGGTCACACTTAGCTCACGGGCCCTTGTTTGCTGGCCCCTGGTCTAGCGGACCAGAACCAGTTACAGAATGTCTGTGCATGCTCCAAATCTCTCTAAAGCACTTTCACTCTGGGCCAACACATCTTTCTGGAAACAGGTTCCCTCCTCTTCCATATTGGGGAATTCATACGCCAAACATACTAATACCTGCTCTCTAGCACCCTGTGTGCCCGTGTGTGTGTGTGTGTGTGTGTGTGTGTGTGTGTAATATTTATAAATCAAATTAGACATACATATATATTCATTAAAAATAAAATGATATACATATATATCCCTTACATTGCTTTGTGAGAATGGAGCCATCATTGGACACATCAGCGTCCCATAGTCAACCTATACCCATCATGTATCTCTACCTCTTTAAGTTACCTGAAACTTGAATTCTCTGGAGACTATGATATTCCAAGATTTGTAAGCACAAGGCATTCTTGGGCTGACACTTGTAGGGGGAAAAAATTAAGACTTTGAAACAGGAAGTAGTTGAAAATTATTAAAAATGCCAAATAATTTCCTAAACGCCATCTCCCCCATGCTTTCCTTCCCATTCAATTCTGGACACAACTCACTACCCATCTGCAATATCTGTACAAGTGGTTGGAGAGCCAAGCCTAGAGATGAGAGGTCCTGGGTTCAAATCTAACCTCAGATATGTCCTAGCTGTGTGACCCTGGGCAAATTACTGAACCCCCATTCTAGCCCTTACTGCTCTTCTGCCTTGGAACCAATACATTGATTCTAAGATAAATTGCCTCCCAGAATTGTCAATCAATTCACAACTCCACCAGCAATGTATTAGTGTCTCAATTAGGGTTTTTTAAAAACTCAATTAAGCACAGATGAGAAGGTAAGCAATATGGCCTGAGAGGTTCAAGAAGGGAAGGATAAGATTGATCCAGGAGATTAAGGACAGCATCATGAAGGTGACACCAAATTGGACCTCCAAAGGGAAGGGGGGAACTGGTGCAAATAGTCAGATGTGGACAGAGAATAGGAGAGGAGACAGCACTCCTAGTAGTGGGGGAACAGTGTACAAAGGCAGAATGAGATCTGAAACTAGAAGCTTCGTAGTTTGCCTAATAAATAGAGAACTTAAAGGAGAGTACTGTGAATGGAATACGGCTAGATTATGGAGGACCTTGATGTCAGAGCAAAGAGATTGCCTTTTGGTTCTCAATCCACTGAGCCACCCAGCCGTCCCCATTTTTCTTGGTTTTAGTGGGAGAACAGGGACCAAGGAAAGTGAGACTGGCTGCAGGGGTCGGCAACCTTTTTGGCCGTGAGAGCCATAAACGCCAAATTTTAAAAAATGTAATTTCATGAGAGCCGTACAGTGCTCCCAGTGCCGCTCCTGTAACAGCGCCTGAAAAAAAATGGACTTTATGGCTCCTGCAGAAAGAGCCATATCTGGCCCTCAAAAGAGCCAGATAGGGCTCGAGAGCCATACATTGCCGACCCCTGGGCTACAGGGTGCGTCATCAAAGAATCACCATATAGGACAACAGTGTGATTAACATTCAGTTTATCCCAGCAATGTAAAGGTCTTCTCTGCATTATGATATAGGTAGGCCTCAATGCATATATCACATGCCTTGGTGAAAGGTGTAGAAAGGCTATATCTATAGCAATACAAAAGGGAAGAACAATAAAACCCAAATTGAAGGCTGTGATAGGGCCCTGGGTAGAGCTGAAAAAGCAGCTCTCTCCCCATCTTTGCAGAGGCAGGTGAGGAATTCTGGGTGAGGAATATTGCATACAGTGGGTGACAGTTGAGGCACCAACTGGTTTTGTTGAACTTCTTTGGTCGTATCTCTTTGAGAGGATTCTTGAAGCGGTTCTAGCTTTCACTGCTAATAAGCCATCATCTTGGCTCTACTCCCTGTTCTACCTCTTTGAATCTTTGTTACAATGATGGCTCACTGAGTAGGGAAGTGGAGAAAGATAATATTTGGAAATGAAGGTGATATAACAATAAAGGATATCCATAAAAACAAGATAAAAACAAAAAGAATAGGAGCAGCTAGATGACTTGGTGAATAGAGAGCCAGGCCTGGAGTCAGGAAGACTTGGGTTCACTGGCCTCAGACACCGTGTGATCCTGGTCAATTCACTTAACCCCAATTGCTTAGTCTTTACCAATCTTCTGCCTTGGAATCAACACTTAATATCGATTCTAAGACAGAAGGTAAGAAAAAGGAAGGAAGGAAGGAAGGAAGGAAGGAAGGAAGGAAGGAAGGAAGGAAGGAAGGAAGGAAGGAAGGAAGGAAGGAAGGAAGGAAGGAAGGAAG